>NC_046611.1:15077165-15440915 GCF_900324465.2 Anabas testudineus
GATGAGTCTGCAGAGGGTGGATAGTTTAGACAAAGTGAGAAAAGTGAAAGTGAGACAACTAACCGAAGCGCCTCGCGTTGAGCTCAAACTTTTGAAGGAATAAAAACTTCACACCTTCCGTCTCCTTTCATTTCTTGCTCTCTAGTCTCTTGCTGCGTCTTTTAGGAGGTTTATCAGTTTTCACCTGCTCGGTCGCCTGAAGCTCAAAACAAAGAACAGTTTACTTTATTCAACTCTTTGCTTTTAAAGCCTTTTATTTCCCCATGGTTGACTGACTGAGCTCCAAACATTCCCAAGTCAGTGTGATACGTTTTAGGGGCTTGGCACATCAAAACAAAGGTAAGCTACTGTAAAGAGCTGTATAAGTGTTGTCCTTTCACTTTGAACTGTTCGAGTCCACGAGAAAGGAGAGAACCAGATCCTTCACCAACGCTCAACCACCAAGACCTGTATCTAGGAGACTTCCATCCTTAACTTTAGATGTTTATTGACCAACTCAACACACGACTGGGACTTACTGTATCACAAACTACCTGCGATCCCACTTATTCTGATTGATTGGACAGTTGATTAGGTCTTGACTGAACAGATTTGTCCATCTCTGATTGAGACAGGACAGAACACTTTACCTCTACTGGTTTGAGACTTGCCTTGCCAATGGTGAAACATAGGCCTAACCCATCGGGAGTAACTTGGGGCCAGGGGCTTGTCCAAAGACAGTTTAACATATGGACAAGAGGAGCCATGGACCACTTTACCTCCTGATCTACAGCGGTCCCTAAACAACTTACCAAGAGCTGTATCAGGCGCAGGGAGGAAAACCAAAATGAACTCAGCTCATGTTTTCATGTCATGATGATTTATTGATGTTAACATTTATCCACAGAACACCTTTAATCTGCTGTACTACACCATGTCGTCTTGCTCAAGGACACTTCAGCAGGGAGCGGGGAGGCAAAGTTTTGAAAGACCACGTCTCTGCATCTCACACATCCTGCTGCTTTGTTTCATGCTAATCCAGCCAATTACATTAATTTTTTCTGATTTGTCCCCTTAACCCCTACCATCTCCCTTGTTTGTCCTCTGCTCACCTGCCGAGTGTGAGCGTGCGGAGGTGCCTGAATCGTCATCTCCTTTTATTTCATTCCCACTCTCTTTCAGTCATTTCATCTTCGTCCTCTAGCCATCCGTTGTTCCTATGTGTGCGTGATAAAACGCTGCAGAGCAGGGGTGGATGCTGGTGGAGTATTTGAACGTCCCGGTGAAACGTCCTGTGTGTGTTTTTATAAAGTGCCAGAGTGTCCTCTGGCTTTGTCTCCTTATTAATAATTCATGCATGTTCAGGAGAGCTACAGGCCAGTTTACAACAGCTCTGGCTTTCTCTGCACCCTTTCTTTCCTTTCTCTTGGCTTTTACAGTGCAGTCATCCTCCTCTCTTTTTTATTCCTTCTTCATTTTATTATTTTTCATATAGATAAAACATTAATAGTATCAGTTATGCCGGAATCAAACCTATACAGATTACATTTTGCCCGTCTACTTATTTTTTCATTCCAGTAGTGTCGTTATGTTCAACATTTTATTTTGCATTGCTGAATTTTCAGATCATGTATCATCTTAAAGAGACACTGCAGTGTTGGGACTAACAGCTTTGGTGGATTCCCACAACTATCAATCCTACAGTGGCGATAACTTTATGCAGTGTTTGGTCAAGTGTGTGGAGGTGTGAAGTTTGAACTTCTGTCTCAATTAATTTTTTCCTGCTATTCTATACAGAACTACTTCTCTCACTTTTCATGCAAATGAGTGCAACGGCATGAATTTCTGTAGTGTTTTACAGTTAGGGTGTGCTGCCTTTCCTGAAAATGTCAGAAATTCTGCAATTATTAAATGCATTATTCAGCATGTTGAGCTTCAGTGTAAAGGCAAAAGGCCATGTATTTATTCTGTGAGGCAACTGCTTCAGCATCATGATAGCATTGATGCTGAGATTAGAGCAGTCAGAATTTGAATGTAGTCAGCAGGAACTTGATCTATAACAGCAGATATGCTTTGCAGTAATTACTCATACGGGTTTTTGCAAACATTTATAACTTTCAGAGATTTTATTTTTCCAAATTGTATAAATGTACAGTCACAAAAAGCTGCTGCAACACCAGTTGTTGTTCAATAATTAAACATTAGCCATGTTTCCAACTAAAATTAGTTTTGCTTTCCGCCTCATCTAAAAAATTTCCTGGTGGAAACTTTGAATTTATAAAAGAAAGGGGAAAAAAATACAATTTGCATGAAGCCTAAAAAGAAATACAAAAGAATGAACTGTTGAAGACAGATCAAGGACGTAGTGGGATGAAGCCAGATGGAGGACATGATGTGGGGTCGGCAGGCAATCAATCAATTTGAAATCGACATCAAAATGTAACAGAATGGAAATGTAAAATGTCAAGCAACCTCAACTGTATTTAAAAAAAAAAAAAGTTTCCCCTTTAGTTTTAAATCAGACTTTTTCCTGATGCTGTCTGAAAACAACCGAACTGAGACAAGATGAACACTGACATGAGAGCAAACTTCAATTTGTAACTGATACAACAGTATTTTACTTTTGGAAGACCTTTGAAGGCCACACACACACACACACACACACACACACACACACACACACACACACACGTTTTCTACAGTACTGTAATAAGAACTCCCCTTTGCTCTCGTCTTTGGTTTTGAGCGCCAGACATTTAAAAAAAACAAAAGGGCCAATGGGACGTCTTCGTTTGCACATCTCTATTACTGGTACAATGCAAATGTGTGCATGTGACCTTGGAAATCCCTTTCACACATGTCCCACCCACCAGCTTTAACACGCTCATTGGCATGTCTCTTGTCTTTTTAATTGGCTACAATGACTCAAAAAAGCCCCACCCCCTTAAAACACTCGCTACCAATTAGTTGTCAATGCTTGCAACCAGACATTGACCAATAAAAGTGGAGCTAAAGAGTAATTAAATATGATTAAAATGTGAAATCAAGGCAACACCCATATGGAAGTGGACAAAACACACACACACACACACCGAGCTAGAATGTACTCTTCACATGCATCAAGTCTTTCTAGACACACACAGAATATAACAGTAATGAGGAGGTTCTTTGAAAAGCCGACGTTTCTTAACCTTAATTTTTTTCACTCTGAGCACACACTAATTAGGGAGCGAGAGGAGATGAAGGCAAACCGTGCTCACATATCAGAAAAATCCGACTGTGTGTGTGTGTGTGTGTGTGTGTGTGTGTGTGTGTGTGTGTGTGTGTGTGTGTGGAGTTCCCTCACTAGCAGCCAGACTCTGCTGTGATCTCCTGTTTCAGTCCATCGCACTGAGACACAGTTATGAGCAAAATAAGATGAAAGGAGGAAGAGGAAGGGAGAGTGAGAAGAAGAAAGGAAGGAGGGAAAAGGGAGGAGGAAATGTGGAGGAGAGCTAGTTATAAGTTGCAAGAGCTGTTACGCTTCTATTGTTTTGATTCGCCTTTAACCAAAATCTTCCTCGCTTCTCCTTTTCACCCCTTTATTCTGGAATTTTCCATCCATTCTCTGTTCATCAAATCCAGGGGGACATATCTGTTTGTCCAAATGAGCAATATGTGACACAGGACATCTATTAACCCACAGTTGTTTTTAATTGTACATTTATTTGATCCAACTCTGAATTAATTACACTAGTGACATGTCAACATTACATAACTGCTACAGAAACAGATATCTAGAGCTCAACTCAAAGCTCAGTTCCCATAACCAGCTTCACTTTCTATCCAACCGCTATCCGCTGAGATTCTAATGCAAATCCAGTATCAGATCCACCTGTTAAATCTGAACACAATCCGAATTCAGCAGCTAAAGTTTTAACAAACCAGCGGAGAACTAACTCACTAACGTCTTTGACTGTGAAGTAACTGGTAGTTTGACAGTTATTAATTGTCTCCTTGTTTTGCTTGACATTTACAAAGAAATGACCAACCAAAAGTCAGGTGGTGTGTGAAAAATCTCCTAGGGGAAACACTGGATTTGATATTTCAAAAATGACTTGCTCCAAGTAACAGAGTATCCGATGCGTAGCTGTGAGCTTAATTCTCTACATTTTGTGATTCTGTGATGCAGTCTCGAATCTGCTGACGTAAAACAAGGATCAGTGACGGTCATAAAGCGACAGTGTTGAGCGTCCAGTTAGCATTTTGGATAATGCTCATTTACCAACTAAATAAAGCTGTTATAAATAAACAGGAAGTACATCTTATTTTTAACTGGAGAAAGCAACGGTGAGAACCAGCACAAAATGAGAAGCTGCTAACGCTGCCTGCACGTTTGCAACACTGATCTCTAGTATAAAAAAGAAAAACCTGGAGCCAGAACCGGGTTCAGAAATGGAACAAATCCTGCACATGCTCTCTACAGGTCACAGGTTGGACTCTGCCAAAGACTGTTTAGGGGAAAAAAAAGCAACCATGTCGTAGTGTATAATTACTTCAAATGATTTAAAGTTGTAAATAGATTTGGATTCAGGAAGTTGCAGATTCCAACTCTGTTAGCATTTTCTTCCCTCTGACAAAACAGAAATAAGTCTGCCTCTCTTCTGGATAACACGGGAGTCAAATGAAGTCCCTATACACCCGTCGCTGGACAATCAGAGGGTGCGTTCAAGAGCAGCCAGCAAACATCTGCACTTTTCCTCTTCACATGTTTGTGGTTTGAGACACCCAATCACACTGTCAACAAACTCAACTTCTCTCATTAATCGTTCCACTGTTGCAGCGCTGCTGTGTAGTAGAGGACGGCAGAAACAGAAAAATACTTATCCGCGCAGAGATCAATATAACTGGGCTGAAGAAAATAAGAGGCAGTGATTCTGAAAGAAGTGAGTCGATAGACTAGTTGGCAATCTGCTGAAGAGGAGAAAGACAAGAAAAGACGGGGGGAGGAGGGGTGGGGGCAACAAAGCTTATGAAACTGAGGAAAGCGCAGAAATAGAAAAAAAAAATGAAATACAGAGTGACTCATCAAGATGGGAGATGAGAGAGGGAGTTTTTCAGTAGCAGGTATAAAATGACTCCACTTCAGACTAATGGAGGAGACGTAAGCATTGATCTGCTACTTAAACATGGCTGTTATTGTTTGGTTGAAGCTCTATTGTTCACACTGGACATAACAAATGGTTCTACAATCCTCTTCAAACCTTCCTGTCACAGCAGAGCCGCAGCTCTATTCCTCAACAAATATTATACTACATACTAATATATTTATACTTACTTTAACTGTCATCATAGCTGCTTTTGTTGGATGAAATAGAACAAATTACATATGCTCTGTATGGTCCCTAAACACCTCAACTGTTCTATACCATCGAATGAAAAGCTGCTTACGCTTCACATTGTATTACTTATTTGAAAATTATAATTTGCGCATACATTTTTATTATTTTATTTATTATTTATAGGTGTTAATCTCACTTGTATCACTTAAACAGTTGTGTTTTGAGTGTTCTGTTAAAGTTACAGCAACATATTAGCTAACTGGGTTTTGTCGTAGAGCTCAGCTCCTGCCACCTACTTTGTATCTGTATCTGTTGAATGCATTGTAAGTTTTCCACCTGCTGGACTGGGTCGATATTTACCCTTGCATCCAGATACAAAACGACCCAGCTCTATGACATAATGTCCATAACATAATTATTGTGACAGGGCTGCGAGTGGCTTACAATACAAATAAATGACAGGAAACCTTCATATGACACCTGAATATTTGTTTTGTCTCAAAGTAAAACCACCATCTCACATCCTGAAACCTTCAGCCACAATCAAAATCTTAACCAAACCTTAACCAAGTAGTTTCTGAACTGACCCAAACTTTAACCACACAGGCAGATCAGAAACCGCTCATGTGGGTTATTTTCCCCTCCATCATTTTTACCCTCTCTCTTTTAACGCTTGTCTTTATAACACATTGCCTTCTCCATTCAGTGAATTTCATCATGCTCTCTGTGTGTGAGTGTGTGTGTGTGCGTGTTTGGAGGAAGGGGATAGGATATCATCATTGCATCAGACTCAGATTTCCAAGAATAGAAGAAAAACAAACAAACAAAAAGTACCAGAACATAACACCACAGAAAAAGAACAAAATAACGGAGCTGTTAAATCCACGGATCCGTTCTGACTGTACTGCGGTACCCCATGAAGCACTGTATGTATGGTACTAGTATTTATTAGTGCCAACGTTCTATTGACAAATCCCAAAAATAACAACATATCAGCTGAGCAATCTGATGGAAATTACATCTTCACTGATGGTAGTCAGTTGCATCAGAAAGGAGACAGAGCAGTAAACAATTATTATGAATTATCCTCAAATTACTAACATTTCCTGAAATCTGTCACAATGAGACACTGGGTGGTATAAATAGTTAAAAAAAACTAATTTGTAGGTTTACTTAACTCTGAACACTAAATCAGCCACAATATGAATCTACTAATTACCAACACAATTAGTTTGTCAGCACTGAACAAGTAGAGCGCAGGAGGGTCTATGGGTCTAGGAGAATGCTGCGTCATTTTAGCTAATTAAAGTTTCTTAATTTAGTTTTTTAATGTAGTTTCTTCATATGTTTGATAGAACATTTTATTTTAACAAATGTTTGTGATGTGCAAACTAAAACCTAATCGAACCTAGGATGCCACTCAGGCATTTTATTACATGGTGAACAAGAACTGCAGATCCAGAGCTGTGTAACGTTTGTTTTAACATGTATAACATCCATCTACACAGGTCGGTAACAGCATGCGTCTCATTTGTAGCTCCTGAAGCATGTTTTTACTGTCCAACACTGAAAGCCACGACTTCAGCTGTTAATCTTTCTGTACTCAGTGGGTTGTTTGCAAATGGGGATGAACATGATGTTGTAAAGTGGTTTGGGGCCAGACTGTCCCAGTGCACGTCACAGGTTTTTCACAGTTTTTTTTTTTTTTTTTTTTTTTTTAAAAAGTACTTTCTCAACAGAATTACTAGATTTTCTATGGTGAAAGGAAAATAACTTTTGTTGCAAAAAACACTGGGCCAATGATCAATACATAACTTAACATCACTGTCCAAGTAATCTACTCAGTCAGATTTAGTGTTAGGTTATTAATTTGCTGTAAATATTTCAGCTATGCCATCAGAATTTAGAATTTATGTGACAAGAATCATGTTGACATTAGGAAATTATAGTGTCATAATAATCATCAACACATGCATACACTTGTATGTAAACCAACTGACTTGGCGGCTGGATAGTGTAGTGGCAAGATCGTTACCATAAGGAGACCAGGGTTCAAACTGCAGCTGGCCTACTTCCTGTAGGGGTCCTTAGGCAAGACCTCCTTGTCCTTGTACCTTGTACATTGTATCTTACTTGTAATTTGCTTTGGATAAACGCACCTGCCAAATGACTAAATGTATTGTAAAACAACTTCTTCCTGTCTTGTATTTTATCGTCTTTAATATTTCTGTAACTGGGCTGCAACTTTCAGTTTGTGACAGTAAAATTAACGTAGTATTTTAGTATTCAGAAATCCTCCACAAACACCACTAAGTATTTTAGTAACAAAACTGTTCCATAACTTAACTTGCAAAGCCACAAAGAAATCAAAACACTGCCACACAGTGAAATTACACATTATTTTTTCCCCCCCAAGTAAAATAAAACCATCTACAGTGGCAAGAAATTGGAATTTTGTTTTGTGCATTAATTTGTCATAAAATGTGATCTGGTCTCTCTGAAGTCAAGAGTATTAAACATAATAAGCCTAAGATAACACACACAACACAAATCTGATCTTTAATGTATTTGAGAACAACCATATAAAACTTCATAGTGCTAGTGGAAAAAGTATGTGAACATTTATAAAGTGAAGGTCGTTATATGACTGCACTGTCAAACAGCCCAATACTTCATAGTGTTGATGCCAGCTCATACTTAGAGATACTCATGCGTTTGTTGTGTGTTTTGACCCCCTCCAAACATGAACTGTGATTTCACAATGTGCCATTTCTGAAGGTGCACTGAGCTCTGCATGTTGGCAGCTTGAGGGAAGCGAGGGATGACGATTTGAATTTTTGAGGGCTTCAGTAGTCAGAAATCAATACTCAGAGACTTTGTGGGGTTGGTAATGTTGGGAAGACCAAAAGAGTCCAAAAAGATGAAGGAGGGAAAAATATCTGATGTTACAGCACCCAGGCCTCCCTGGCTCTTTTTCTGGCTGTTCAAGAGATGTTTTGGATTTTACTTTTATGTTTTTAAGAAGCCAGAAATGAACTCAGGCCAAAGATGGCATGCTTAAAATAAAATGGCAAGTGTTCTTAAACTCGTTTTAATACATATTAATAATATATTCTTAATTCTTATGCTGGTAAAGCTTTGGAGTCAACTATGGGAAGGACTGAATTAGATGTTAAACTACAGTATATTTGCAGATCACGCAACAGTCAGTGTACATCACCTGTAACTCTTTGATGTTAATATGGTGGAACCTGCTTGTGAGGACTCACACTTAGAATTTAATCCTCCACTTTAACCTTAAAGTTCCTCTGTGAAACACCAGGTTTTCTGCTGGACTTCTGATTTAGGCTAAAGATATAGATAATGAAAATATCAAAGATATGATCAATTCCACATGCCTGCCTTTATTTAAATGTATGCAATACCAATATGTGTGAGATAAGTCAATGTAGGCAGGTAATATCCACTGATGTATCATTGCAGCTCTAATGTCGACATGGCTTATGGCTTTAAAAGAGAGTTAAAAGTTGAGCTACTTCTCCTGCTGCCTCGGAATAATGTTTTATGAAGCAGAGAAATAGGAGGAGGAGAGGGAGTAAAAACCTGTCTGCTTTTATCCACCTGAACAGCTCCCTCTTCTTTTTAATAGAGGTAGAATGAAGTCATATACAGTATGTGTGTGTTAGTGTGTGTGTGTCTAAAGCTCAGTAAAGTCAGGTGTAAAAGCAGCAATAAAGACGTGGGATTTCTAAGGCATGGAGGCAGGAAGGCTGGGGATTTCACCAGATTGAAAGATGGAGGGAGAACAGGAGAGGAAATTGGGGAGAAAAATTAGATGTGTATGAAGCAGAGAAGGCGAGAGAAGAGGAAGGGTAAGAGCGAGGTGAAGAGGAGGAGGAGGAAAAGCAGGAGGAGGTGGTGGTGGTGGTGAGGTGATGCAGGCTTTCATGCAGGGTGTTGCCCTATTTTTCAGTTCAGCTCCTGTCTGCTTCATGCCTTCCCAAAAAATCTCTGGTTTCCCCAACACAAGCTTTACTGGAGCTTTAACTGCGTCAGAAAACAAAACTGAAGGGGAAAAAGGATTTCACAGCCAATCTCCTGTGTCAGTAAACATGGTACTGGATTGTTATTTGCTTGTACTTGTACTTATTTAAGGTGGTTTCTATTGAACACATCTCAAACCCTTAACGTTACTGAAACTGAAAACGGCAAAAACAGCAACATGTCCTCGCCGCCTGGGATGATGTTGATTTATATGATTTTAAGAAAAGTGAAAAGACAACTTTTATATTAATTAAAACTATAAGTAACAATATCTCCTTCTGTAGAACATCTGTACTCATATTACATGGGTATAGAGAATATGATCATTTTGAGAAGCCTTCATGAAATCCAGTAAGGCAGAGGCTTTCAAACTGCAAGGGGAGATGTGAAGGGTGTGTGGGTGTGTGAACATGACAGGAGAGATGCGAGACAAAGCTACTGTGTAAGGTGTGAGGGGCAGGTGTATGCAGATGCTCCCAAAACAACAGGATGTTAGTATGTGATTTTCTTTTAAGTTCTTTTTCCTTCCTTATCACCAGGTTTAGAAGTATTTTAAATAATTCAGTCAAATCCCGGCAAAGAGGAAAGGCCAACAGCTTGTTCGGCATATGTTTAATGGGGATAACTTGACTAAATTGGAAAACAGTGGACATATTCTGCTTAGTTTAAGGTTTATATTCTATTTGGATTCACTGATAAAAGATTACATGAGTTTAAAGTTTAAAAACAACTAAAACTTGTTATAATGCCTCTTTATGAAACAGCTCCTCTATCCTTTAGTCTAAAAAAGCCTCCTGTGTCTTTAAGCCCCCCTCTCCTCTACTCTGTTCTGATTGGCCATCCTGTGGGAGTCTTTCTGTGGGCCAAACTATGCTCAGTTAGAGCAGCACAGTCCTTTAGCAGTATACACCTTCTGGAGACATATTGACCACTGTACTTGTGGTGGATCAGACAGCGTACGTGTAAGAGCCCAGAACAAAAGGCCCGTTATCAACTTCCACAGTGCCTGTTGAGAATGAAGCAAACTGAGTGAAACCTGGATGTTTGACTAGCAGCCAGCATGTAAACACACGTTCAATTCAACCTCTGGCCTCTGACAATGTGTGTCGGAACACAAAAAGCATAATGACCCCTTTAAGCGTGTTTATGACAGTTGGCATTGTCATGATAGTTGGTTTGAAACAATACGGAAGTCGATTATAAGTGTTTTTATGTGTACATCACTACTGTGCATCATAGTTCATTGTTAGTTGTTGATCTTGTTTAGGGGGCAGGTTCACAGGGTCAGACAATCCCCGAAAAATGGCACAATACCGCGTTTTGAAACAATTACTGTATCACCGACTGGAGACTTCTCCACCCTGTCATCTACAACGAGGGATGGCAGTAGCTCAGGTGATATGGTGAATCTCTGATTCCTGGTTCCTCCTGGCTACTTGTTGAGGTGTCCTTCGACAAGACACCGAAATCCTGTAGTAGAGCCGATATCTAATGACAATCCCCAAGACGATCAATAAATCATTGTTATTATTATTACTACTATTAAAACACACAGGTCATTGAATTACAAACATGCAAACATTTCTTCGTGTTTCTTCTGAGAAAAGCTGAAGGTGATTCAGATACAACCTCTACAGGAGAAGCCAACAGTGCTAGTGCGAGTATTTGTTTGCACAGTTGAAACTATTTACTATAAAATTCCCCACTGTTTCACAAAAATTGATGTGAAGCATTTCTCAGGTTATTAACTCGCAAAAGTTAAACTACAATAAAAATGTGTGCGGGATGAGCAGACGTACAGACATAAACCATGTGTTCTCATTTGAGTGTCTGCAGAGGAGCTGCAGCACTTGGGGATTTAATTTTCTGCTTATTAAAGAGGTGGTGGGCTTTATTTTTCTATATTACATAAGCACTTTCTTTAAATGAACTCAGAACATGAGCTCCGTGTCAGTATTTTCCCATCTGAAGTGAGTTAAGGGTCTCTGCTGAGCTGAAGGATTTATTTATTTCACCATTTGCCTCTTAGTGTTTAAAAGTTTCTGGGTTAGATTATTTAAACCTGACAAAGCCAAAACCTCCAAGCAGTTGTGAGGGTTTACACACATCAATAATGAATATGAGGTCTTAGGTAAAATGCAGCAATTACTTTAAGTATGGTATACGTCATGTGGCAGCATATCCAAAACATCCTCTGTAAGGTACTGTAGACCGAGTATCCCAATTCTTTCGAGCAGGAAATGTCATGTTCTTGTCCTGAGATGTTCCCAAACCAGACGTTAAGACTGACTTCTTATTTTAACACTAAAACTAACACTCAGCTCATTTGAAGCACGCCTGCCTCCCACCATCCCAACACTGGACCGAGTGTGTGTGTGTGTGTGTGTGTGTATCTTGAACTCTGAGACCCGAGCAATTGAGATTGTGTCTGACCCTGGAGAGCCGTAAAGGGGGGCAAGTTTCCCCCAACCTGCTAGGTATAACTCATCCCGTTGTGGCATTTAATCTCAATTGAGCCAAAATGGCCGAAGGCTGCATGACAGTGCAGTGACATTAAGCAGCAGTAATCGGTGAGAAATAGCTCTTCAGAGGCCGATGCTAACGCACACACACAAAATGATAAAGAGAAGCCATAACATTAACACATCCTACAAAGAGCACAGAGTAGATGCAGCTGGAGTGGGGCTCATACTGTAAACATCTATCCATCAGACAAAACTCTGCTATCCAGTTCTCCTCCACTCTTCCTTATGTCGCCCATTTACCAGCTTTTTCCTATTACTTCCTCTTGCAGTTCTCTCTTAAACTCTTTCTTCTACACACTCCAACAAAACACACACCGCCTCTCTCATTAAACAGAACATGCTGGTTTCGTTTCTCCTCTACCAACAGGGGCGGCCCTGCAGCTGCAATCCATCATCTTTACTCGCTAACTAACTTACATACACACACACACACACACACGAACACACACACACACACAACACACACACACACACACACACACACAGCTATTCCATGAACTTTTTCAGCAAACACACACAGTCCTTAATGTAGATGCGCACAAGTACACCCACACCCAGCACACAAATTCATCCTCCCACACACGAGTATAAACACAAAGAAAAATGTAAAAAGAAGAGAAAGCAGCTCAAACACAGGAAGATTTGAACTATTTGTACTTTACGATCTGCTTGTTATATTAATAAAAAGAAGAAAAAAAAAAGAATTGACTAGTTAGCATAAACAACATAAACATGTATTAGGGAGAATTATTATTCCACATCCATGATGGAGAGAGTTGGACCCAGAAGTCGCACATTCCTCACATTTTAATGTTATTCTTCCATGGTGTCAAACATTATTTAAAAAAAACAAAAAAGAAAAGAAAAGAAAAAACATATCCGATATTTAGCTTTAGCATTTGGAAATCAACATGGTCTCCTGAAATGAAACTACAAGTGCTACTTACATAATTGTAAAATGATTTTGCACATATAAATAAAACTCACCATGATGATTAATATCAACTGTTCAACATTCTAGTGATCACCAACAGGTGGCCCAGCTATTTTAGGTGTGTGATGGACTAAAACTGCAAACTGCATGCAAGTTTGTGGATAATAAACCATTTTTGATGCCATCACTGTAATATTTTTGCTTGCATTTTGATATTTGGATTGTGTATTTAGTGTATTTATGGCTGTGCATCCACTTCCAATCTATGTAGAAGGTTCATTTTCCCTATAAAAAAAAACAATAAAGCTGTTAAGTAGATAATTCAGGATCAGATAAAGATCAATTTATTTTTATATATTGGAAATACTGTTCCTACATGAAACCAAACAGTCATTGACCCCGATATAAACTGATATGATAAATCTGTGATAATATCAGTCTCAATGTCCGCCTCAGTCGATAATACTGACACTATCTCTGCTGTGCCTCTGCGGCATTGTTGGGTTCACATCTAAACCGGTCTCTCCCCCTCCTCCCTTTCTGTATCTTATATAACACACTGTATGGATCCACACACAGGGAAGGAAACCTGAAGCCAGAGAGCACCAAACACAGCTTTATCCACAAGAAGTGTGTGTGTGTGTATGAGATATGGATTTTTCCACACACCTGTTGTATTGCAGCGCGATTGTAACAAGGTGCATATTCATCCTCTGATACATTTAATCCATGAGTCGGTGTGGGCGAGAGGCAGAGAAGAAAACACAAACACAACTCTGCTTAAATCAAATCTCCCAAGCACACACCCAAACACACACACACACACATGCAAAGCCACAGTCTCATTAGCTAATTAAAACCAAAATCTGAAATCCCTATTTACTATGTACAGTAGTGCTAGATTTTTTGTGCACACTACATAGGGAGTAATGCAGGATTGAACGGGGAGTGATTTCAGACACAGCCCATGTCATGTAAAAACAGCTACAGGAGAACATTTGACAATAACCTGCTACTCAACAAACTCAACACTCATAAACTCATCAATAGCTGTAGCAGCAACAGCTCAACACTCATCAATGACCATCTCACATCTGCCACAGCCAGATTTGTCAACACTCACATTAGCAACACTAATACACTTAACATGGAAAAACAGCACATCATCTAAGGTTGCTTTCACACTTTAGTTTGCTTTGGTCCAAATCAGTGGATGAGTTTAGAAACTCGGAGCGTTTTCCTTTTGGTTTGGTTTCTTTCACACTGAGAAAAATCCAAGTATCACACTTGGTGTTTGAGAGACACTTCACCTCCTCACGTCTCCACGTTTGTCCTCCATTAATCAGACACCATGTTTCTGGTGGACAAACGAAAGTAATGGGAATCTTCACACCACCCAAGCCCTCAAACTATGTGATTCATAGCGTTTTGCGTCCTGTTTTGGTTCAGCTTGCTTTCTCACCAGGAGGACAGCACCAGAGTTCGCCAAGTGATTTGGATCGATGGGTCTCGATGCGGTTGTTTTAGTGCGCACTCGAGTGCCATTACCGTGTTCACACCAATTTTTGTAAAGTTCCAAAATCAAAATCGAAATTTGATTAATTGCACAGCCCTAATTAATGTTGATTCTGGGAAATCTAACAACAGCTGAGTGACAGTAACAGTTTGTTTGCTAAATATAAAATGTGTGTGTGTGTGTGTGTGTAAAGAGACACTGTGTTACAGTCCACCTACACACTCCTCCCACCACTGCCCAGTGTGTGTGTGTGTGTGTGTGTGTGTGTGTGTGTGTGTGTGTGTGTGTGTGTGTGTGTGTGTGTATGTGTGTGTGTGTGTGATGCATTTACAAACCTACACTGACTCATAAATCCCAGTGTTATAACATACACATTAAAATGTTTTGCTGCATGTGTTTGTGTTTTCAAAGGCGTTAAAAAAGGCTGCCCAAGAGACCAACAGTCCTCCGCTTGGATTGGCTGAGAGGCTGCTGGTGCATTATGGGAACAAAGTGACCAACAGTGAGTGTCATTAGCCCCAAGTTGCCACATTAATGAGGGTGTGTGTGTGTGTGTGTGTGTGTGTGTGTGTGTGTGTACGACAGGTGGTCAGTCAGTAAACAGGTGTTCATCTGCATACTAGTCAACCTGGTTAACATGAGGAACAGTCTGCAGTGTGTGTGTGTGTGTGTCTCACCTGTCTCTGTATCAGTGCCAGTGACTGCTGTCCTTCCTGTATTAGCCGCTCCACAGTTTTTGGATCTTCTACTTTCCTGTTGGCCCTAAAGGCATCACGCACCCGCCGCAGTGCATAGGTCCTGTAACACACACACAAACACACATTTCATCATTCAATGTATTTACAGTGGAAAAAGTAATACCAAGCAGTAAGGAAAAGGAGACAGAAGATAATAAAAACAACAAATATGTGCAGTCGAGGCACAAAAACCCTCTGTGGGATTTATGAAAGTAAACAACCAAACAAGTTTAAACAAACCTGAGCTACACCAGAGGTGGGGTAGTAAAAAAATGCCAGAAAACTGAAAATAAGACAAATTAGTGCAGATAAGATCAAAACAAACCTCAAGGCTACAGAGCAAAAGCAAACAACTGAGGTGGATACAAACCGCAACAAGTCAAGTTACTAACGTTAACACTGAAATAGAACATGTGTGAACTTAACTGACCCTGTGAACCATGAGATGAGCTAAAAACAGCTGTACCTATGTATGTGTTCTTTAAAGAAAGATACTACAAAAACATTAGCGAGATAGATACTTTGAGTGTTTCTCAATAGTTAGTTTAAACCAAACCTAACATGTTCAGATTTGGGCAAACTGACTCATCGACGAGGCGCACAACTGTGTTTTTTAATATTCAGCTTCCAGTTCTAGTTATCAGTTCAAGCTTCTAGTTACTTTCATTTCCACAAATATGCAAGAGAACATACAGAGAACGTGTCTCCATGGGTCTCGGTGCAACATAGGACATACATTTAGGGCAAGTGCAAAACACCACATACAACTCAGAGCTAAATTTGCACGATTGAACACATCATTGATATTAAAAATACTACAATGCAATGCTTTGTTTACTGCAGTGAAGAACTGCCTCAGTGTACCATCGCCAACACAATCATAAACACCAGGACTCGCGCGCCATTTCCTTATAATATAAACACACAGCCTTTCTGGGCAGCAATGACGCTGTGCTGGCTCAGGAGGAAGTTGGATGGCCATGTCCTGCATGTTCAATAAAAACAATGACGCAGCCGTTCTCCATTTCATGCTGGACAGTTTATTAAACTCGCCGTGCCAGTCTCCAGAAGATACTGGGCTCTTAATCTGATTATTTTTCTGATTATTTACCAAGAAACATAACAAATGCACTGAAGTATTTAATTTGTCACAGGCTGCTGCATCTGCATGCACCATGTAACCAAACCAATCCGCAATTTATGAACTATATCCTTAATCAATAATCAGCAGACAAATCAGCATGAGACATTTTTGGTAGCCTTTGGCTGATGTGAAATCCACACACACACACACACACACACACACACACACACTAAAAATGTGAGATGTTATTTCCATATTTAATAAATAAACAGTAATCTAACCGCAGCACAATGCTTATTAAGTAAGTACTAAAATAAGTCAACTTTAACCTCCACTTGCAGCGATATCAATCTGATTCGTCATAACGTCTATTCCACAAACACACACTAAACTTCCATTTCTGTTCTCTTCTGTTTACGGCTTGCAGGGAGAGGGCGAAGAGGTGAAGCAGTGGAGCCGTTCTGTGGTCAGAGCTGGAGGTCAGCGGGGCTCCACGTTATGCTCCTCTGACCAGCACTGATTTGATTTCCTGCAGCTTCTCACCAGAAAACACGAAGCAAAAGCTGTAGAACAGCCAGAGCGAGCTCGGATCAATAAACCAATGTTCACTGAGACGCAAAGTGTGTGTGTGTGTGTGTGTGTGTGTGTGTGTGTGTGTGTGTGTGTGAGTGAGTGTGTGTGTGTGTGTGAGGGAGAGAGATTGGAGTAGTCTACTTTCAGTTGGAGTGTGTGTCGGTTTCCCCTTTTCAACCAACACAAACTTGGTGCTACTTCTGGTTCAGAGTTGGTTCAAACTGCAAAACTCTTGAGAACTGACGGCCACCACACAGTTATGTTATGATGTCACTGTACATCTGTATATGTCTCGGCTTTCAGAGCAACGCTAACCCAGTGTCTCTGTTTCAAGCGCCGTTTCTACACTTGTGATCCCCGGGCAATTGAGCATGATTGGTCCAACACATGCGCTGCAGAATACAGGATGATAATATTTAGCTTTGTCCAACAATTAATAAGATGAACCATTAAACTAGTTTGCAATGTTTAATTAATTAATATTTAAGTATAGTAATGTATCTGTGTGAGATGGAGCTTGGTCAGCACATCAGAGACTAATCTAAATATTTGAAATATTGTGGATTCAGAGGGTGGTGAGCAAGGTTCAGCAGAGAAATTGGACACTTTTTACTACAAATTGAAAATATTTTTCAAAAATCTGCTGCACACAGGGGTTGTTTTGTTTTGCTTGTTAGCCACGAAAATCAGGATGGTGCAGCCCAAGAGATTTCAGAAGCGATGGATCAATGTAGTATCAAGTACGCATAATGATGTGAAAAGGCGCCGACTTTTTTTCTTTGGGCTTTGGGCCCTGGTGTTAAAAAGCAGATCACCAGTTCCTCTGAGTACTTTTACCTCAGGGAAGGTGCCTGGACTAAGGTCCAGGTCCTAAGAAAGAAAAGTATCAGGAACATTGTGTCGTAAAGGCACGATGTTGAACTACAGAAGTGTTCCCTGATGGGTAAACTTTTGTAATTTGCAGTATATTTTCTGTTTCTACATCACCAGAACAGCAGCTGGTGTAAAATCTGAACGTGGGTGTTAGAAATCTGGGCCTCAGTAACCTCAGTATTTCAGTTTTTAGTTTCAGCTGCAGGCCTCGATACAGTCCACAAGATCCAGAATAATAAACCAGTTACATCAAAACAGACACGTTGGAAATGCTGACGTATTTTCTGTCAGGAGTTCCTGAAGTGAAAATGATTATTGGTTTAATTTTCAGCGCTTATTCATGATGGACTCGGGCCTCATTACAGCTGGCAGCTCCTCTGATGTGAGGAAACTACAGCATCGACCTTGGAAAGTTACAGCACTGCCCAGCAAAGCCATTCATCTTCTCCGTCTGCCTTTGTGTCTCGAGTTCATTTAGGATTTAAGACAGAACCAATAAAAGTCTGATGGATCAGATTTACATGCTGTGGTTAAATACGACAAGTGGTACAAGGACATGATGGAGGAGTGATGAGGAAGCAGGTTTAGATCAGTTTGAAATTGACAGAGAGGGGACTACTAGGTCAGGAAGGTTTAGGAAAAGGATGTAAGTAAAGTATGTAAGTAAAAAAGAAAGTATGGAACAAAGGAGGAGGGAGGCAGATAAAAGGACCAAAGAACAGGAAATGACTACAAATGAAACAAATTAAAAAAAATTATAAGAAAAAAAGGATAAGGATGGGAAAAGATACATGAAAATAAACAACTTTATTACAAAAGGTCCTTGAAGAATCACAGAAGAACAAATGACAATTAAAAGAGGAATGTCAAAGAAAAGACAATGAAGGAAATAAACAAGGAGCCAAGTAGAAGAGAAAGGAAGTGAAATTCTGATTCTGAATAACAGGAAGCAAAACATATTGAGAACAAGAGAAAATGGCAGCAAGGAAAACTGATTAGACATAAGTCACAAAACTGATTAAAGGGCACAAAGAACAGAAGAAGAAATGAAGTAGTGATGTGAAAAGCAATATAGAAATAAAGTAAATGACGAAAGCAAAGAAAGAGAAGGAAGAAAACAATGGTAATTAGAAAATGAAGTAATAGTAAAGAAAAGACATAATGCATGAAGGAAGAAGAAGGAAACAACGAAGGACACGAAGGTTTAAACAGAATGGACTAAACAAGGACGGAAGAGATAATGAAAGCTAAAAAGAAGTAAATTAATATGTGAAGATAAAAGGAAGCTGCAAGAAATGGAAGAAGGGAAAGAAGGAGGTAAATATGCAGAAGGGACAGGAGGCAGGGAAATTTAGGTGAAGAAGAATGATGGTATTTGACAGATTGTGGTGAGCAGTGGAGTTAACGAAGCAGCTCGTCATTCAAACGTTTTCTTTTATTTTTTAAATTCAGGCTCTGCAGGACTTAAGACGGGGCCTTCGGGCCCCTCCATCAAACTGATTCATGCAAACCCATCGACTAATGGACTCAGCATAATGAGCCCTGCCGCTAATGAGCAAAACAAAAGACGGAGGAAAAAAACAAAACAAAACAAAAAAACAAACAACAAAGAGATTAGAAAGTGGTGAAAATGATCAACGGGCTGGAAGAAGATGATCGGTCCAGCAGCTCAGTGTCTCCACCGGACATGATGATAGACTGAGGGCAGCGTGAGCAACATCATAAATCACAAGTTTTACAATGTCAGAGTTTTTTTTAAATGTCTCTGCTCACAATAGGACGCGTGCTGTGTGGATTAAACCAAAGACAGTACCATACAAAAGACAAAGGGGTTTCAGATGTTTGATGTCCATCACAGAACACCATCAGGTCAGTGTCTCATTGGTCCCCGTTTCATTATGAAGCCCAAACATAAAGAACTATCTTCAGAGACAAGAATAACAAAAAGTCCTGCAACAGATGGTGCGGCCTCCACTGAGCCCTGAATGTTTGTTTTCCTCCTGCTACTATGGGTGTCCCAAACCAATCTTTAGGATCAGTATCAGATCAGCTACTGCAAAATACAGCGAATCAAAAGCCAATGTTCATTATTCTACTCAGGCAGTCGCAATTAGAGTGTGGAGAAACAACGAAAGCAGCTCTTCTTCTTGCTGTTGCTACTGTCCAGAGCTGCCACCATGCCCATGTCAATATTCCCAGCTGTAGTATTAATTAATACTATGTTAATTAAGTGTTTCCATGTCTGCAGTGCGAGTACTGATCTACTGGAGGGCAAATGGAAAGAACGAATAGCCGCCACTGATCCAGTTAAAACGATGAGCGATGCTGGCGGTGGGTCATATGAGCTGTTCCCTAACACATTAATGTCATTAATTCAATTCACAGCAGACCAAAGTTCCAGTGTTTAAGGGTTAACGTGCTCCTGCAAACTAATGTCTGTGCTAAGCCAAAAACTGTTTTCTGTAGAATCATCAACTAACAGTTACAAAAACAGACCGGTACTGCGAGAGCCGCACCAGAAAGCCTGATTTACAGCAAAGATTTGATTTAAGAGTCAAAAAAGGACCCCAAGCTGCAGACTCAACTACAGAGAACCAATCAGATCAACTTGACTCAAGTGGAAACTGAAACACAAATGACCCGACTGACCAATGTGAAAGAATTTAAACAGAATAGAGCAAAAGCAGATTTTTGTTGCTGATGGAGGTGTCTATGCATGCTATGAAATGTAAGAACTTCTAAAAATCAACTCACTAACACTGTTAAGCTTCCTGGCTCTACACCGTAAAACCTCCATGCTCTCAAAATGTAAAACTTTGTCATTGGCAGATGCTCGAGCCTCATGCAGTTCACTGATCTATCATTGACTGCCTTCTTCTTCTTCTTCTTCTTCTTCTTCTACAGAAGCTGTGTGCTGCTGTCTGCTGGTCCACAGCAACCACTACAGTGTTGGAGAGCAGCAGCCTGAATTAAAGCACGAGTCACATGAGAATAGTCACTCTGATTGTTGCAGACTGTGTACCAGGTGCTAGAAGCAGATTTAATCAACCTTTACGCAAATTTAAGCTTTTTAAAGCTCTTGGCTTAGAGTCTGTGACACGAAAAACACTCCATTAGACAACCCTAACAGTTGTTCCTGAACGCCAGCTCCAAAGAGACACACCCTGCAGAGAAAGGATTTCTGTACTTATGTGTGATGAAAGGCAGGTGTACAAGGCAGCGTCACAGGTTTTAACAGGTTATTTAGTCAAGAGGAAATAATTATTGGAGTACAGTGAACAGTGTACATCTACACCAAAATCTTACTACTGTACATATACAGCAATTTACTGATGTATAACGGAGATGTCATCATTCTGTTCAACAGCGTGATACATTTTCAGCTGTGTCCTGTCAAAATGTCTGCCGTTAAATATTCCTGGCAGTTTAAATCTGGATGTGATTGTGTTTGTTTCAGCATCAGACACTTCAAACCAACAAAACCAATTTATATTGACAGAGTCAAAGAAAGACAGAGATGCTCCTGTGCTTTTTTCTTTTTCTTAAATGTGTGTGTGAGTTTGTCTCGTCACTGAAACTTCAGAGGGAATACTCTCGTATGATCTATTCAAGATGAGGAGGAGGTGATGAGAGGAGGAGAGGACAGCGGAGGAGAGAAAAAGACGGATGAAAGAGAGATTTCCACAATCACTAATTCATCAGACGCTTTTGTCATGTCCTGATGAGTTGACAGGTTTTAAACCACACACACACACAGTGTTCGAGCGAATCCACTGGGGAGAGTTATTTTTAATAAAGAGAAAGAGACATAAAAGAGGACGGGACGAGGCAGAGACACTTTTGACAAAGCAAAAATCGAGATGGGGACAAAGTGAGAGGAAGAATTAAACTCTGCTCACACAAAAGACAAAAACCCTGAGTCAGTTTATTTGTTGTTCTTCTGCAGAGAGATGACCTACTTCTGACATTCTGCTTCCTCCTCCTCCATCTCTTTCCTCCGTTTCCCTCCACCTATGTCTCTTCATCTGTTTCCAAAACACCTGGTGCCCTGCAGGGTCTTAAATTGGGGTTTTAAAGCCAGATCTGGACAATATGTCCAAGTCTTATCCTGTAATAAAATGGTGGGGTTGGTATAAATAAAGTTGCTTATTGTAAACTAAAATGATGATGTATAAGGTTTAAAACAACATGTTCAAAAGTAATGACAGTAATGACTATGTCTCTTGTGCTGAGGGTTTTAAACATGTCTAAAACTAGTCCAGAAGTATGAAGTAAAAGATGTGTTGGAATACGAGCTGTGTGATGTGTTGATTGAACATATAATGTGCTATCATTCATTTTGTTTTGATGTAAATCCCTCTTTACAGTCGTATTTGGTCATTTGGATGATGTTTTCTGTTCACGGAACTGGGGAAATTCCCAACAAGAGAAGAGATGGCTCCACCTAACCAAGACAAAACAAGGCATTTGTCTCTAAACAAGGAGCTTCTTCTGTCACGCGGTAGGAAAAGTCTGACACAGGGTGTGTGTGCTGCAGAGTCTGCAGACAACAGCTGCTGTTGCAACTTCGAATTGCAGATGTGGACCAAACATACACAGTCAAGAAACAGGGGTTGTGTAATCTGGATATAAGATAATGAAAGGTCCAAAGTTGTTTATTTAGAGTACAATTTGATTCTGAGCAGTCGCTGGCATAGTAGTCCAAAATCTTTATTTTAAAAAACAAAGAGAAAAATAAACTTAATAATATTTCCACATAAACAACAAACATTTGTCTTCACCAAAATCTGCGTTTGTAGAATTATCCACAAATTCCAATATATAGTTCAGGCAATTAGTGGATAACTATGGTGGGAAAACCTGTGCAGCCTGTCTGTTCCAGCTGCAAGAGGACAAATGGTCCTGAAAGGACGTGCATTACATGTAAAAAGTAAGTGATTACTTACAAATATAACTGTAGTTATAGTATCAAGACTTTTCAAGGTGTTGAAGACACTGGATTTATAACAAGTGTTTCGATTTGTCTAAATCTATCTTTACAATCAGCTCAGCTGCTCCTCTGCCTGCATTATTCACGACCACCTCTAGTCACGTGGACGTGTGCTCCCCTCGTTCGCTAATGAATGACACGGGTTCTCTTAGACTGGTAGCTGCAGACAGTTTATAGTGATCCATAAGCCAGAGTCTGGTCCTGAACAAGAAGTGAAACAAACTACAGACGCACGACGAGATTTCAACAGGATGTTTCTGAATATCTTTCTAGACAAAGTAAGAGTCATAGACTCAGCTAAGTAGCTTTGGAATGAGACGCTGTGTGTGTTAGAGTCCGAATGTGCACGGCAGTAACAGATAAACCTTAACATAAAATGTAATCTGCTTTTAGGTTTGTGGTTTTCAGTGTGGTCTACGTCTCTGGTGACTTTCATTTCATGGCTCTTGTTTTAAATCCATCTAATTTTTGTTAGGTCCTTCAGGGCGTCTGTTCAGATTGTTTAATCCTTCTACATTTCTGTCCTCCAATAAATCCACCCTACAGCTACATTTTTCTCTCTTTCGATTACAGAAAAGTTTGATTATCCTCTCCACCACTTCCCCCTTTTATTGTACTCAACATTGCAACATCGAAACAAGTTTTCTACGTTCATAAAACCCCCCAAACAGGCCGGATTTGTGTTTAAATTTCATTTCTGTGTTTATGTTCCGTCTCCTCTTACTATCAGCTGCTGCACTGATCTAATTTTCCTGCAGAGAATCATGAATGTTTCATTGCAACTCAGATTATTTCCACATCCCCCCGCCTCGTGCAAATTTAGCCAAACTCTCCTCGCAGGAAGTGCCATGAGCGCCTACATCAGCTGTTATTGTAGTCAGAAAGAGAGAGAGAGACAACAAAATACAGCCTGCAGCAACGTCTGGCATATTCAGGTCACTCCAACAACAACCCTGTACTGCTATCGCATCCCAAACTGCAGCTTATGAAGGGAAACCCACACCAACAAAACAATAATAAAATAGCATTAAAGAAGACTAATAGTGGAGGATCCTTAATCTTGAATTCAGTGTCTTCAAGAGACAGAAATCAAAACAAATCTAAAGTGGAGCACGGATGCATGTTGCACACACATCCACCTCTAAACCACTCATTAGACAGAGCTCCAGTATATATCTGTGAAGATGATCCTTCATCAGCAGCCTGTATCTCTGTAATAGAGCTGTGACGTATAATGTTTTATTCCTAATATGAAGCAGACCAGTGTTGTTTTGCTCGTCTCTGAGCAGGTGGGGGGAATTTTATTATTATTTTACTCTGTGTGGACCGGCAGCGGGAGGAGGCCGATTCTCATCTGGAGGCTCAATAATTCAACACAGTGGCGGTCCACATGAAGGCTCGTCTCTGATGTCCGTGCAGAGCTCTGTGTGTTGTGACAGCTGAAGACACTACACACAGACAGACTTCACGAAGCACAGCAAAATACCCTCAACACCACAACGATGACAACAGTGGCTCCTGCAGGTTGAGTTATGAAGGAAGGAGTAAGTATCACTGAGATTTGAAGCCTCAATATTTGATACACTGGATTTTCAGCCACCAGAGCAGAATCTGTATCAATAAAGTGAGTTTTAAAGATATATGTTGATATTTCACACAAAGATGGAGGCCTCTAAAACCCACAGTCAGGTCCAATAGCTCATCAAACAGTATCAGGGGCCATGTCAAGGTCAATATCGACCAGTTATGAGGAATGGGTTAAAAAAAAAAAATGAACAGGTGCAGCTTCATCAGAATAACTTCCATATTAATCCAGTATCAGCGTGAAGCTCTTCAAATATATTAGCCACAACAGCAGCTGCTGCATTGATTTGCAGAATGAATGCAGAGTGTGTCACAGTCAGTTAGGCAGAACAGATTGAGTCCTGATGGGATCTGAGCAGCAGGAGGCTGCAGACAAATTCAGGTCAGTGGTCAGGTACAAACTAGGCCACAGTCTCTGAACCACTGCAGCAGACTCTCTAATAGGTCCTCTGACTTCTCTGTCTAACACTGCGCCACAGATCCAGGAAGTAACTCACATACTATCAACACATTAACACAAAACCTTCTCAGTGTGTTGCAATAAGCTGCAATAATAAAAATAACCACAACGAATCGCTCAGGATAAGAACAGATTAGTCCTTAAGGTAGCTACAGTAAAACCTCAGCAACAGTGTAAAGGATGCCAATACATGACCTGAGCTTTCTCTGATTAATAAAAAGACAAAAGATTGTTGAAATTAACACCAGTACCTTTACAACAGGTTTTTTTTCCCCACACATTGCTCTACACACTGAGCATTGATGGAAAATAATTAGTGAATAAGTACATTTACTCAGTTACTGTGTTTAAGTGCTTTTCTGAGTATTCTCATTTTATTATAGTCTGGGCTCCTTGTCACAAGTTGGAGAAGCTTCTTAATAGTTTTAGTTTAACCAAGACTTGTTAAATCTGGCACAACAAGAGATATCATATCATAGAATATACACTTATCATTAACATGTTGGTCAGCTACACAATATCCTACATAATATCTTCAGTATATACGCTAATTCTGAAATAAATTATTCAGTTGACGTCTTCAGTGAGATGTGAACCACCAATCTCTACATTACAACTTATGTCAAACTACTGTGCATCTATCTTGTACAGTACTGAACTATAATGTGAAACTATTTTGACTGAGACCAAAAACATGACAAAAACATGTTAACCACCACATTTCCTTTACATTAAGAAAGTAAGACTTGGTCTACGTAGAAGGCCTAGCTGCAGCTGTGGTGTACTGCGTTCAGGGACAGTTCAGATCATCAATTTTCAAAACTGCCAAAATAAATAAATAAACTCCCAAAATAAATAAATAAGTGAAGGTCTACATGACATTTGTACAAATTGCAGTGAATTGTGACGATACAGTGGGACGCTCCAGTCATCAGTGCACATGCTCTAAAGTATTAGATAAATATGAGATCCTTTATTTTATAACAGGATTAAAGACAACATTACTTTAACAAAATAATTTGTCAAATGACATTAGTGCACAGAGAGCATGTGCACTGATGACTGGAGCAATAGTGTAGTAATCTATTAACTGTCCAATGAAGATTTTACTCATCCCCTAAAACCAAACCGAACATGCTCCATTGTGTTTGTATTGTCTCTACAGGTGTTTATGGTCCCTGGTCAATGAGGATTCTTATAAGATACTACATAGGATTCATCAGTGAAAATATATATAAATGACAGGTTTCAGGGTAAAAAAAAAAAGTATTTGTTTAGTTAAATGAAAGAAAAAACGAGGCAAAGAGTAAAATATTTGGTGAATGCACAGTGTTAAATTGACCTTTTAGTTTTAAGTAATGTTATCAGTACTTCTTTCACCACTAATGCTGAGCTTATTAAACAAAGCTAATAACTAATGTTAAATAAAATACAATCATAGAAAAATACAAAAGCAATTTATAATCTTAAATCTCGTACAATTTATATAAATAGAAAAGTTATATTGCTACTAAAGGGGAAAAAAACCCGCAATGGTCCTTTAGCTGTATTTCCACAGCCACTGAGAACTAACTACAGGACCGCTAAAGTGACTGAAACCCAACACATTCCTAAAGATAAAACGTTACCTCGCTGACTGAACACAGACCACACAGAGTAAGAACATGACAGTTTTAATACTTGATGATTTGATTTACGTACAGGATTTGAGTGTCACCGCTCTCGACACTTAATCTGTCAGGCGGCTAATGTAAACACAACCGTTAGCCGCTGCGTTAGCGTCTTTACAGCCGCTGACACTCAGTTTAAACCAGCAGCAACACTCAAAACAATCAGATATAATCTCCTACCTGTAGTTGTACGATGGAAACTTCTTGCTCTCTTTCAGCATCATCCTGTACAGAGAGATCACCTGTGATCCGGTGGACGCCGCCATCATGTTGATACCAACGCTGCTCCGCGACTGTTTGACTTAAGGACCCTCAACAGCGAGTGTCCAAACAGCGCCTGTTTATAAAAACACTTTGAATACTTTTATTTGACGTTTCTCCGTTTTTTGCGTTTATTTGTTCACATTCACACCCATATGTACAAGCGATGATATTATAAAAAGTCGTCACAAAAACATCCCGTCGACTTTATAATCAGTTATAATCAATCAGGGACACAGGCGCGTCTCTGCCTGCTTAACAGCCACCCAACGCTGGAAAGTGACAGGGGGTGAGTTAGCTATGCTGGTTTTAAACTTCTAAAAAATACAAAGTAAAACATTAATACTATGATTTAATGAATGAACTATACTGTGAGGTTGTAGCGCCTGACTCCAGGACACATCCTGGCAACATGTCGGGCTTTAAAGTGCTGCATATCCCTCCAAACATGCCCTTGGGTCAGCATGTTAGCTGCTCTGCTACAAACACACCTGACAGACAAAAGTGCTGCTATGGGGTTAGCTTCTTCTAAAGTGTTCTCTTTTAGTTTAGATGTAAGGCTAACGACGCCCCAAGGTGTCTTTTAAGTACTTGGAAGTTATCATATAGCCATGTGGTGTTGGTGTTAGTGTGTGGGGGAGCCCGGATGACCTTTCTGCTAGTTTATCTAATCAGGCAATAGACCCTGACCATTTCATCATGACTGTCAGGAATTACACCAAGTCTTAGCCCAGATCCATCAGATCAGGGCAAAGCAATTTCCACCTGAGATTAATAAATCTGTTTCAATATCAAATTGGAGTAAGATGAGAAAAAGAAAAACATAGGCAGAGCAGCAAATGTAATATTACAATTCCTTTTTATCTCTGTTAAAAGTCACACTAAAGCACGATAATATAATATGTATACTCGTGTCCACTTGTGAGTAATGTATTTAAAGCGTTTAAAAATAGAGACTGATTTACGAGCATGAGATTGGTAACTGGATCTATTTTACTGAACTGGCTTAGTGGAAACAGGCCTTTGGGCCTGTGACATGAGCTGCTATAAGAAGAGATTGTTCATATGATTTAAGTCAACCACAAAGAGAAGCAACGTGAGTTTGAGTAAGGAACTGAAAAGACTGAAAAGAGTGGCTGTGACTGGGTCCTGACTGGGTCCTGTTCCCATACATATAGCTTGAAATAAAGAAAGAGATAACCACTAACTGAAAGTTAAGGCAGGGATGAGTTTTGAGTTTCGATTTAGATGTTGCTACAGTCAGACTTTTGTTGAGTCCGGTTCCTCTCAAGGTTTCTTCCTGTTGCCTTCTCAGGGAGTTTTTCCTTGCCACCGTCGCCCTCGGCTTGCTCATCAGGGACAATCTAATTATTATGATTCATACACATTCACTGTTCATGTAAACTTCCATAGTTTCTTTGGTTGTGTAAAGCTGCTTTGTCAATTGTAAAAAGTACTATACAAATAAAATTGAATTGAATTGTTGCTGTCTGCATAATGGAAAGTTTTATATCTGTGATACTTAAAGTTTTTGGGTGTTTTCACAATATATTTATGGGTATTTAAATCTGTAGCTATAAGGACAAGTGACAGCAACATGTAAATACATTTCATCTTTACTAAAGTCTTTTAAATACACAGATCAGGTGGTATTGATATTGATGTTGTGGTGGAGTGGTCAGCGTGTAGCACTCTACTTCTGTAGTAATTTTTGTTTCTACCAGTCATACAAGTCATCTGACCATGACCATGATTACTAGAAATATGATCCAAATGTATTTTAATGTCGAGGGGTGCTATCAAAGCCCTGTGTTTGTGCGTATGGTGTGAGAGAGAGAGTGTGTGTGTGTGTGTGTGTGTGTATACAGTATGCTCTTTAGGAATGGATGTGTGAAAGGTCAGAGACACATCCTGTTTGTTGATGTCCTGCTGTGTTTTAGTGTAAAGGTCAGTTGAAGTGTGTGTGTGTGTGCGCGTGCGTGCGTGCGTGCGTGCGTGTGTGTGTGTGAGATGCAGACATTGTGTTTATGTTGTGTCTGTCACCATTCAGGTACATGCTGATGTGAAGCATAGTGTTTTGTGCCTAGTTGTATTTTTGTGTGTGTGTGTTGTTGAAAATTCAATGTCAGCTGTTCTGCTCCAGTGAGGTGTTGTACATGAGGACATCTGTCTTCATGTCCGTGCTTCCCAAACCCTCAGGCCCCCTTGTCCTGCTTGTTTTCCAGCTATCCCTGCCCCACCCTCTGCTGATTAGCTGTATCTTCCAGCTTCTGATTGACTGAACACACCTGATCCAGGTAATCAGCAGTGGGTAGTGCGAGGATAGCTGGAGGACAAGCAGGGCAGTGAGGCCTGAGGACCGGGTTTGGCAACCACTGCTTTAAGAGGACCAGTCTGAGTTTGACTTTGAATGTGGACCAGGGATACACAATTGTGACTTTTTCTCCATACTGGATTTGATATCAATTATCTAATAAAAGTATAATAAAAATGTAAAAGCTTGGTAGTAGTATTATTTAATAAAAAATCAGTAGTTATTAGTTATAGTAACTACAAAGTAATAACAAGGTAATAGATTAGATCATTGTAATTACAAAGTGATAACTACATAAGGGTGTGGCAGTACTATTGTTTTCACAGCTGGAAAATTTGTAGTTACAGTTTAATAACCATCTATAAGCTTGTTATTAACAATGTATGTAATGGATAATATTAAAAAACAGGATTAATAAACTTAAATTGCTGTTTTGCATACTAAGCATTTCTTTCCCCTCTTTTAAGCTTTTCTTTTCTTTTCTTTTTGTCACCACAGTGAATCGTTTTCTCATCACAGATGGTTGGAGGACAGAAACACAATACTCAAATAAAAGTTTAAGCACTTAATCTAAAACTTACTTAAAGTACAAAAAGTACTCCAATAAGAAAACAATATTGAATTTTCATGCAGTTAAAATTTTCATCACAAAGAAAATATAAAAACATCAGTTTTCTACACATTTGGTGTGAAACAAAAACAGCAGCTGGTGAAGGTGGAGCTGATTTTAACCACTTCACATACTGACAGGTGTTTTAACCACAATGATACAGCATTTATTAGTTGATTACAGTTTTCTGCCAAAAGTAACTAGTAAACTATCTTAACCTTCAAAATAAATGGCGGGGAGTAAAAGTAAAAGCACCATACAATGGAAATACCCCAGTAGAATACAAATACCTCAAACTGGATTTCAGCACAGAATAAATTAGCTCTCCTGCTTAAAATGCAGCAGACTTTAAAAACAGTTTGGTTGTAAAGCTCATTCCTTTCCTATTAGAAAATGGATCATGTCAGTGAGGGTCCTCACAACGATACAAGTAGCAGAGTCTGTGTCCCTGCAGAGCCGGCTGACTGATGGACGGATCTGCAGCAGCGACAGATCAATAAAGGGGGATTTCCCTCAGTCCCGGCTGACTGGACGAACTCTGTCTTGTTCATCTGAGCTTTCAGTCTGAATCCTGCAAATCAACTGACGCTGCTGTCAGTGTTCACACCGAGCTACTAAGCGCCTTTTATCCCCCCTCAATCCAGCGTCACATCAGCTTTATCGACATCAAATTATCAAACTCTCACTGTGGTCATGCTGAAATCAGCTCGGTGGTTTTTAACAAGTTTGTCAGACACTGCCCTCATTAAAGTGGCCACTAAGTTTTTACTATTGCACAATGCGTGAAATGTAAAAATGTGAGAATCACTAAGTGAAGTTACTACATAAACAAAAAAAGTTTGTTTTCAGTCAGAGTAACATGGAGGAGACCTCTGTGATCTTGTTATAGATGCTCCGTAGAGAAACAGAGAAGACGTCCCAGAGGAGACGTTTACTGCTGCTCTTCTGCTGCTCATAGGCTTAAATTGTGATATTTGTTTCAGCCTCACTAGTTTCCTTTTTCATCTACTGCAGAGTTCTGGTGTGTTTCTGTTAAAATTCTCTAGGACTTATGACTCAATGATGACAGAAGTCATCACTGAGACCTAACATACAAATGGCTCCTTTTTTTTTCTCTCTCTCTCCTTTTGGGCAGAAAATGAGCAATACAAGAGCTGATGTGGAGCAAAGTGTGTGTCCACATACAAAGAATATTACTCATTACTCATTACTTCAGTACACCTAATTATGCCATTTATGAGGATTATAATGTTCAGACGTTATCTTGCAATGTTTGTTATCTTTTACCAGACAAAGCACGGGAAAAAATTAGATTCTTGATTATCAAATCGATGCATAGTTTAAACTAAAATGCCCTTGTTACTTCCCTCAGGAGGTAGAGTTTACTAATGACATCATCAGTCAGGAACTACTCAGCTTTGGGCAGCATGTCCTTGTGAAGGTATAAAAATTTTGTAAAGGAATATTCTGTAGATCTTTAGTGAACTTCTGTGCTGGGAAAGTTGCGCAGAGTGGAGAAAGTTCCTGAGCGCTGGACAAACCCCACGTTGTGTTGACATGAGTTTGATATGTTTGCTGCTAGTTTCTCACTGTGAATCACCACTGTGAGCTGCAGATTGAGTTTTCTGTCTCTGTCTCCTTTCTGCCTGGTGGATCAAGGCCCCCCGACGTTCCGACCATTGATTGCTTCCGCCCGTGTTCAGACCTGCGGAAGAATCCATCTGGGAGCCTTCAGCCCGTGACCCGAACCTGATCGCTTCAAATCCATCCACCCATTCATCCGACTCTGCATCCACACATCCATCTTCTCTCTTCCAGTCCTCCAGCTTGTCCTCCGCTCCAGATCAGCAAACTCTTCTGCATCGTTAGTTCCACAGACTGAAGTAGGTGGACAGATATGTGTTTGAGGAGGCAATAGAGTGTGTGTTGTTGGACATCATATTGATCCATGTAATCCCTCTGCATTTTCTAGATTCTTTACTTCATGTGCTCTGTGTGTGAGTGTGTGCACACTTCAGGAGCTGGCACATGCTAATGTCTCCTGCAATATTCATTCCAGTCCTGGACAGATCTAAGCTATAAGAAGGAACACATTTAGGTGTTATCAAAACTTGTAGCAGGGAGATCAGCACTGGTGAGGCGTTCAGGGACATGACAGAGCATATGAGAAACAAAGGGACACAGCAACAGGTCAACAAATGATAGAAGTCAATTATTAGTGATTTAAAACGATGTGATACAGAACTAGTTTTACATTTTTCTGAACAGTAAGCATTAAGTTGAACAGTATTTAGATTTATTTCTGAATTAATATTTCCTGGCTCTGTCTTAAAGACACGTTAACACCAGGATTTCAGCTTTATTCTCTGGGCTCCCATAGACTGATGAAACTGAAGTCAGCACAGCAGATGTAGACAAATTCAACTCCTGCTTTAATTAGCGGAAAAATGTAAATAAAGTCAAAATGAGGCTTTGATGCAGTTGGAGGGAAGCTGGACAAAGTCCAGATCAGCAGCTACAGCAACTGGACTGGAGGCAACATCTGTGCTGATGATTCCTGGTGTTTACTGTGACAAAGTTAGGGTCCTGCACAGGGTCAGGGACAACTGACTAACATCTGTAGAAATAAATGCATGGCATCAGGATTATGGAGCAGGTTGTCGTTTGCACTGTTTAAATATAGGTTCTGATTTTACAATGAAAAAACACCAAATAATGACAACGAGTGTTAAGAATGGACTGAGGCAGCACATTCTCCTTTTTTTACGTTTTCTTTTCTATAGACTTCATGTTTTTATTCTCTGATTTACTCCTGCACTTGTCTGATAGTCAAAGCTTTAAATTAAATTTAGTGTCTTACAGTTTTTTGACAGCGCACTCCTCAGTTTAAAGACAATGTAGCAGCCAATCCTGATATATTTGGATGTTCTGTGTCTTGGCCAGGAGCTGTAAAAACAGTGTGTGTGTGTGTGGAATGAAATTCAGCTGTCTGTCGAATCCTCCCTCATCTTGTAATGAAACACACACACAAAGATATACTGGTAGTGATCTCTGCCCATAGTTTAAATTAACGGAGCTGCCTCAGTGATAGAGGGATGGAGAGAGGAGATGGGATGAGAACTGTGGCCATCATTAGCTTTCATTAATAACACTGGGAGCATCCATTTCGAGCTCTGTCCCTCCGCCTTCGCCTGTAATTACTATCCATCGTAGAATTCACCCAGGGAGACATCACCGTCCACTGCAGCCTCATGTTTGACTTGATGTTTGCTGGACTACTGCTGTTTATTCCTCCCAGCAGTGTGTGTGTGTGTGTGTGTGTGTGTGTGTGTGTGTGTGTGTGTGTGTGTGTGTGTGTGTGTGTGTGTGTGTGTGTGTGTGTGTGTGTGTGTGTGTGTGTGTGTGTGTGTCTGTGTGTGTGTGTGTGTCTGTGTGTGTACCATTAAAATGCTCCTCTTGCAAACAGTGGACACGTGTTGTCAGGATGGTGTATGTGCTGATCTGAATATATTACTGCACAGGATGAGGACTGTGGACACTTTCTGTCATTGCTGCCATCAACACCACGTCAGGAAAGGACAGCAAGTGAAATCTGATTTAATGTTTGCATGGGCACATTGAGAGGAGTCAGCTGAGGTGACTTGGGCATCTGTTTCAGATGCCCCCGGGACGCTTCCCTGGGGAGGTGTTCCGAGAGGACCCAGGACACGTTGCAGGGACTATGTCTCTCGACTGGCCTGGGAACGCCTTGGCGCTCCCCCGAAAGAGCTGGAGGAGGTTTCTGGGAAGAAGAAAGTCTGGGCATTCCTACTTAGACTGCTGCCCCCACAACCCGCCCCCGGAAAAGTGGAAGAAGATGGAAGGGTGGATGGGCACATATTGTGCAAGAGAACCCTAACCCTTCATTTCCAGTTGTCCCTCACTTTTTTCTCAGTTTTTTTTTTGGAAAAGACTGAACTAAAACAGTAAAGTTGTGTTTGCACACTAACCAATGAGCTGGTCTCTCTATTAAGACCTTGGCACACTAAGCTGATGGTTGACTGTCGGTGAGTGCCTGTGGCCATAGTTTTTGTAGTCTGTAGCTGTAAGTAGATTTAAAATGGCTGTAGTGAACATGGCACTGGTGTGAAAATGGAAAACAAATGCTGCCAAGTGCTGCTTTGTCTACAGTTTGTTTCTCTGCAGTCCTCTGTCTTAATAAAGGGAATGCCGACTCCCACCACCTGCTGGTGTAGAGAGTTTTTCCTAGTGCCACTGCCGAAGATGACGTAATAGTCAGTGTAAGGCATCTTGGTGTGTCAGCTTTGTGACGCTAAAGTGTGCTGCAGATCGAGCTGATAATTCTCTCAGTGAATTACAATGATTACAGCAGCTTTAAGGATTTAATCTAATTGCCACACAGAAAACTTTTGTTTCCCAGATATTCATATAGTAAAGAGACAATAAGCACATAAAGGGGACTAATGGGGGGCCTTGGGGCTTAATTTTGCCTCAGGGCTGAGGTTAATCTCACTTTGCAACAAACTGCAGTCACCTGCACCAGTCAGAGTTAAAGTTAGGCTGTGATCAGACCCACTAATCTGAAATAAAGTATTGGCACAAAAGCCCAGCAGTGCATTATGTTTTACTGCCCGATTCTGATTTCATTAGTGCTTCATTTGAATAATTAAACACTAAAAACCGACCTGAGGTTAAATTTGTGTATCTTCAGACTTAAAGCCAAGGTGATTAGCAGGCTGCATTACATTTGCATTAGTGTATGTTGTGTCTCTTGGCTTTCTTCCTGGTGCTGCTGTGTTAAAGCAGCAGCAGCAGTGCTTTGTGTCCGCTGTCCAAACTGATCAGTCAGCCTTTTCACCACACCGAGCGTCTGAATGTGGAAAGACTTTACAGGGCAATTTTCTACACACGTATCAGGGCAGTAAAAACACTCCGAGATGCTGGGTGTCTTCTCAGTTTAGAGAAAAGAGAGGTTCTGGGTGGAGACGGGACAATTTGTGCACTCAGCAGTGCCGTACCTGAACTCTACAGCCATTAGTATCCATGTGGTTGTGAGGGAGTTGCTTCTGTTACTTGGCTTGTTTATATTTATTTAAATATAGTCGACTAACTCTCGTTATATCACAATATGGCAACAAAAACTAACCATTATCACCTTCATAAAGGAAGATTTACTGCAGAACTGCATTCGTTTTAGCTGTGTGTATCTTATCAAGTGATGACTGAGTGCATGTTTTGCAAAGATTTACCTTAAATGAAACTAGTTAAAAACTCCAGTCTAAATATAAAGTAAAATTTGTGATTGTCCGCATTTTTTTAGGGAGATAAAAAGCTGACTTTCTCTGCATTTCTTTACTTTTTTATAAGTAAAGAAAGGCTGCAAGTGATCACAGGCGTCTGCTGTTTAGGTTTGCAGTTATTCTGGGTTTCTGGTAACAAATAGTATTAACTTTAATTCATTCAAGGTAAGAGAAGAGATTAAAAAGCCATTGGAAAGTGCAATGATGAGGAATGTTTTCAGCAAAATCCATCAACTCCAAATGGAAATTGATCCCACTAGTTTGCTTCACCATCTGCTGCATGTGCAGCCTGGAACACACACTTCACCAGCAGGTGTGTTTTCTCATTCAAACTTCATCACTCACCTTCAGTTATTCTTTCTAGAGATGACAAGACTGCAGCTCTCTGCTCACTCTTTTTTTTTCTTTCTTCACCTTCTCTGTCCACGGTGTCTCGCTGTCTCCAAGTTGATAGAAACTCAGTCGCTCAGATGAACTTTGTGTCCTTCAGGTCTCTGACTCGGCTCTGAGTTTCCCAGAAGGCAGATTTTCTTGTGTGGAACCTTAATCACCCTGTGCCGGTGTTCTTGGTGGGGTTGTAAATGAGGTCGGACCCCCGGTGTAACTGCATTAGCACAGAGAAAGCCTCCTGCCTGGACCTTGTTAATGACAAGTACTCTGCTCTGAAGAGAATTTTTCTCTCACATTAGAGAGGTCTTACCCTTTTTTCTTATTACCGCTGCTTTGACTCACTCAATATATAAAACTCAAAATGTGAAAATTCAGTAATGAAAAATAAAAGTAGATCAAGTATTTTATAGAATTAATTTTCAGCACATCATGGACTATTTGAAGATGCCTGCTATAGTAAAGCCACATGCTTTTATAAACGGATACACAGTATATGTCACTGAATGAAAAGTGAAACTTATGCGAATGTAAAGATTAACAAATTATACTATTACAGTCAACATTTTGTATCAACTTGTTTCGCTGACCTTCATTTTTTTGCTAAATATAAAAAAAAAAAGATATCATAGTTTCTTTGTACGACATTATGTATTTCCTGCGTGTGGAAATGCTGTGTGACTTCACATAGAAACATTTTTTTAACATCTTAGATGAAGCTTCTTGAATTAATTCATAAGTATAATGTCTAATCAATCTTCTATCAAAGATAAGGTTTGTATAGTAAAAGCGAAGCAAAAGCAGCTGATCGGGCTGAAGTGATGACCTGGCCTATAGCAAGCTAACTGTATTAGCGACATGGAGAGCTCGCATTTGTTCTGCTGTCAGTGAAGACAAAGTGGCTGCTGCACTAATTGTTGCAGAGGATACAGCAGCATTTTACAGGCTGTGTGTGTGTGTGTGTGTGTTTCAGCTTGTTGCTTTGTTTTCCAAATATCACACAGGATGTCAAATTGATTTCTCTGGTGCATGAGTTCCTGCACAGCCTTTACAACGCGTGTTTGTGTTTGCGTGTGTATGTGTTCTCCATCTGTTCGAGAAAAGCCCTTCCTGAACCCGCTGAGCCCACCAGACCTTACTTTACACACACACACACCACACACACACACACACACACACACACACACACACACAGCCCATTGTGAGCTGATCTATGATCCTGTCACAGATTCACACACACACACACACACATGCTCGCTTTTCATCCAAACTCATCCATAGACGTCAGAATCTGTAACGTCACTACTTTCTGTCTTTTCACTGGTGCTTCCCATCAGCCATTTTTCATAACTGTAGCAATCATAGTGTGGTACACGATGACCAGGCCTTAACGTACTGAGCCAGCTAGGAGTCCGACCCTGTTATCCCACATCTGTGGTCCCAAGGACAACTGATGTTGCCATTTAATACAGTGACAACATTTGGTGTGGGTGTTGTAGAAGTTGCTGAGGCACAGAGATGGATTATTAAATATGGTGACGAATGTGTTTAAGAAAAACATATTCAACAGCATGTGGTAACAGCCTCCTCAGCTAATAGTATTCACACTTCGAGTGTAGTTGTGCTTGGTTCCTTATATAGTGATATAGTATACAGACTCTTAGGGATGGGAAGATAAACTGATTTGCATTGGTAGAGCAGCTGTAAATAGATTTTGGAGAGAAATCAAGATTCATCTGTTATTATGTTTGTGTTGATAAAACCCAGTCTCTGTGATTATTTTAGCTTTCATGCATTTATTTAGAAATGTGACTGAACCAGTAATTTGACATTTTTATTCCTCCTGAATAAGACATACTTCACAGATATGTACTTTTGTATGTGTGGTGGAGCCTGAACCTATAAACTCACCTACTAATCAAACATTTGGCAACGATGACATGAAGCTTCAAGATATAGCAAAATGTGCCAAAATGCGTGTTCTGTAAAGTACACAGGCGGCACCAATTTTTAGAATATCACAATTTTCTTAAGTATTAAATTGAATTGTTTGTAGTGTTTTCACCAAATACTAACTAGTCATTAGCCCATTTTGCTTACAGCTTAAAATGTGCTATGACTACATCAGACTTTTTGTCTTGTATCATTCCCTTGTCACACCTTGCAGGGTTTGAAGCCACAGTACAGTGTGGATTTTAAATATTAAAGTGTTTGTGGGTGAACATGAGCTTTTCCTCCTTCTGTTCTAACACTGCAGCCTCTGCTCTCTTCATGGAAATCCATGTTTTATGACCTGCGAGGCCTCAGCAGGTCTCTGAGAGTTAGCACCCCTGCACATTCTCCTGTCTTTATCTGAGGCAGGGAAACGGTAAAAATAAAACATTCAGCTGCTAATAAGGAGGCAGCAGAGTGTGTCGGGGCTCTCTCAGGACCTGACAGGGTATTGCAGGAAAATATAAAACAGACATCTGCTCTGTGGCTTCACTCTGCTGCGTTGTTCGTGTTCACTGTCTCATCTCGTGGCTGCAATCGGACGTTTAGGTTTTCCACTGTGTCATGTATGTAAATATTGACAGTGTGTCAGCAAAATGCACTGAAATGCTGTGGTGGCATGTACAGATTGAAACCTGGCACTCACCCGCTCAAAATATATACAGACTTCCAAGAAGCCAATGTAACTCTCTCTATTCTGCACGTCACCCATGCTGTGAGCACTGGCGCCACCTCCGATATCATCACAGCTGCTGGCTTTTGCACCGTTTGCTGTTACCGGTCAGGATGGTGTTTTTCATCTTGAGCACAGGGAACCCAATGTTTGTGCTTCTCCAGAAACAAACTGGATCACTCGTCTGACTACAGGACACATTTCCAGTGTCTTTCTGTCATGAGCTTGGGCCCAGAGACCTGCATTTGCATTTTCCGTTGCAACAGTGGGCTGTTAAGTTATAACGTCAAAGTCACGAGCAAAAAGAAGCAGAATCCGGCGGTGGATTAGACGTGGTTTGTATTGGGTTTTCTTTTTCCATTGAAATACATTTATTATGCACTTTAGAGTGGGCTGACGTGATTATTTTTCTTGAGCTTGTTGGTATTTGAGAGGATTTCCGACCTTCTTATGAGTTTCTTTTCATCATTATTCCCATTACATTTTACGAGTAGATCTTAGACTGAAAGTCAAAGCTGCAGGAGACATCGGTGCAGGGGCCTTGGACGAGGGCCGTCCGGTTTGTGGTTAGTTGTCAACCCAGACTCCTCCTGTGCACTGAATGTCTCAGCAGAGAGGACAGTGTGTTGAGAAACACTCACCAACTGGATTTTATATGACAATCACTGTACCAGCATGAACTCATCTCCTCAAGAGCTATTAATCCTGTCTGTATGAGGGTTTAGATCATGAGTCAACAAGAATTAGATGCTGCACCTTGAAGAAGATGAGTGACAGACAGACACATGATGAACTTTCTCGTCCTTCATTTTCATTCTGCTGTTAATTATGTTTAAACCTCAATTTTACTAGGTCGACACACACCTTTGTTTCCTTCCTTTTTTTTTTTACGGCAACAGCACTTCCCAGTGAAGTGAGCTCGTTGTGCATGAAAAGGCTTCAGTCTTTATTGGGAGACCAACTCTGAGTTGCAAGGGATAACGCTGTAAGTCTGCGTTCAACTTGAGGCTTCCTTTCTGATAACCTGCAGAAACAATGAGCTCCTAGAGAGCTGATCTACAGTATATTTTTCAAATGTTATAGCAGGTGCATATAAAAAAGGTTTAGATTTCATTAGGTATTTTCATACTGAAGAGTAAAACTTGCTTATGCAGCACCTGGTCCTATTTTATCTGAACTATTTTAGGCAGGGACACTGTATTCTTCAGCTGAAAAAGTCAGTCAGAGACAGTTTTTATGCAAAAGGCACGCTCAAGATGAAACCAGCAAGTTTTATTGAGGGCTGAGGTCGTCAGAAGGTCAGAAATAAACGTTTGTGATAAAACTATTAAGAAGGGTTAGAGAAACCAAACGTGACTTGCATAGGAAGACATAGAGAAAACGAGTGCTATTGTCAATTAATACGATTAACTTGTTTTTAACTAGTTGTGTCTATTTCTTTCAGTCCTTGTGTCAGCTTTTGTTAATTTTAATAGTATGTAGCCATCGTGTGTCTTTTTTACGTTGTTTAACAGTTTTAACAGACTTTTAGTCATGATGCGTCAAGTTTTTGGTCCTTTTTTAACATGCATTTTGAGTTTTGTGTGATTTCTCTCTTTGTGGTCTTTTTGAATCATTAAGCTTGGCTTTATGATTTTCAAAATTAAAATACACTAGTGATCCTAACTCGAACTCCATGATCTTTCTGGCCATGGACCTGTTCCTAAAAGGCCCATTTTGTCACCTATGTTTTGGGACATATTCATTCTGAAACCTGTATGTAATTTTTCTAGCCTCCACATGATCCATCCTTCATTTGTTGCTCACAGAAATTCACAGCTTGTTTTTGCATTTTCAAATGTATTCGTTTAATCTAACTCCAGCCTCAGCAGATGTTGTAAAACAGCTCAGATGTGTCAGTATTCTCATCGTACAGATATTGTGTAATTATCATCAGTGGATTCCCTGACTGCAGTCACACCCAGAGGACGATGCTGTGCGTGGGTAACAGCTAAATGGCAAAAAATGAGATGTCGGCTTCTTTCAAATCCCCAAACACTGAAAATATGAATTGCAAAGCTGCAAAATTAGCCAAAACCCCCGACACTCTGCGCCTGTGTGTGTGTGTGTATGTGTGTGCAGCATATTTTCAATTTCTAATTTGCACTCGTTTCAACGTCTCTTGAGCATATGTTTACTGTGTCGCAGCCAGGATTCACACTCCCACACTTCCTCTTTGTGTGTGTGTGTCTGTGCACGTGTGCATGCCGCACACACATGTTCTGGTCCCCTTGTCAGTGGTTAACAGGTGTAGCCTCTCTGCAGCCAACAGTGTTCCACTGTGCTTCCTAAACAGGTTGAAGCTGAACATTCATTCATTCATTCATTCAAACTGGAACTGTACAAATCTGATTAATGAATGAAATAACTGAATATCATTTATCTCTATGTTGACATGAAAACAAAGCTCATTCTAAAACATATCGAGCGGTTGTACCTTCACCTCCTGAATTCTTTAACATTTTGAAGACTAAACATCAATATCACAAACACAGTTTCAATTCTAATTAGATTTGAAGTCCTGCAGGTATCACACAGAGAAAAACAGAAATGTTATTTTATTGCACTGAGAGAGATTACAGAGGTTCCACAGGGTTTAGTGGCATTTTTATGCAGAATAAAATGACGTAGAAACAACTTTTTTGGTCCCCGTTTGTCAAAATGTGCTTTTCGTATTTCTTGCAGACAATCATTTTTAGTTCTTCAAATTCTAATAACAACAGACTTCGTAACTTCTGCCGGTAATAACTTCTTGCAAACAGCCAATCCAACAGCAGCGGGGAAACATTCGCTGAGCCCCACTTGAAATCAGATTGGTCCCATCTTTCAAAACCGATAACTTCAGGCATATATATTGTTGCTTCCGCACACTTGAGGTAGTTCTCCACATAGTAGCCTCTCGACTCATTCTCAGTGTAAACAATGGAACAGCAGCAACTGTATATTTTTGTATGTCACACATGGATACTAATCTCTACTAACTCAGTACCACTAACAATAGGCTTTCTGTAAGTCCAACAACAGAATTAATACTACGCTTTTGGATGTTGTCATTCAACTATTCATTCATTTCTTGTTTTCCCTTTAATCATTTTGCCCATTTCCATGAGTGTTCAGTTCAATCTTCAATCCAATCACTCCACTCGGACTTTGAAAAATGTTCTGCTCTCAGGGTTTACAGAACAGGACGACAACAAAAGTAAACTTTATAAAATGCAGAATACACATATTTTTCCATCCTTGCCTGAAGCTGCTGAATCTGACAGATCGGGGGATAAAAACCGAGCTTTGAGATGCTGCTGTTTGGTCACTGCAGGGAATAATTGATCCAGATCAGCCCTCGCAGTCCCTGGGGTCTACGACTCGAACCGGTCGATACGCAGCTCGCCTTTCTCATATTCATAAAGAGGCTCTGTGCTGCCACTGCTGCTGCTGTGGGACAAAACTTTACAGGCAGGACTCTGCAGACGGCCCTGAGCAGCCTCTGTAAAATAATAATGAACGATGGGAAAGAAAACTGGTATTACAATGAAAATGAATAAATCAGGCAGGATAAATAATGCAGTTTAACAATAACGGTGGCTGCAGAAAACATAACACACTGAAGTGAAAGACAGCTTTTTCTCCTTTTCACTGCGACTTTTCAATAAATATAGAATGCACGCTCCCTAAAGTAGGATCCTGCCTTATAGCCTGCTGATTTATAGATGGTTTCCTCTTTAGTATTAAATTTATCCAGCAATTGTTGGTAGTTAAACAGGTTCAGTATACTTGTTACCTTATCTTTTTATCTGTGCAAAACCTTCAGCTGCCCTGGTTGTTTGTACCAGCAGCAGAAAACGAACAAAACTGAAATGCTGAACGATGTCTGGAGGCTGTAGTAAAAATGACACATTCATGCTGTATTTATTTCAATTTAGTTCAGTTTATTTATATATCGCTAAATCACAACATCTCAAGGCACTTTACAGTGTAAGGTTTAAGACTTTACAGACTATATATATATATATATATATATATATATATATATATATATATATATATATATATATATATATATATATATATATATATATATATATATATATATATATATATATATATATATATATATAATATATATATATATATATATATATATATAAAAATACAACAATCCCATTTGAGCAAGTGCTAGGCAACAATGGAGAGGGAAAACTCCCTTTGACAGAAAACACCTAGGGTGGACGGCCATCTGCCTCGACCGGTTGGAGTCAGTGGAAAGAGGAGATGGAAAAGAGTCAACAACAAGCAGCAGATAAATCACTGGGCAGCTTGGTAGGTCCAGTAACTGCACTTGAAACATACGGCGGAGAGGGAGACAACTACAGGGGAGAAGACACAAAGTTAATGACATGTAATGTTCGGAGAGCAACAGAGCTTTATGCATCACGGGAGGTCCCCCAGCAGACTAAGTCTATAAAGACGCACAAACTTTTGTAGGGAGGGTTGGGTCAACAGAGCCAAGGATTTTCGGACTTAAAGAAGCAGTTACAATAAGCGGAACCCTAACTGTTTAAAAACAGTAAACTGTCGCTTAGATTTCAGGACTGTTGACAGGGTCAGGCCTTTTTAATTCTCTAGCTTTCAGCCACATCTCACTGGATTACTGCCAGCTGTAACATTTTCATTGCAGTTTTTGAAAACTGCAAAGCGATGCTGTGCCCATGTTGATATGTAAAAAAAGGCCATATAACATAGAAATGGTCATAGAATCATGTTTTGGTATAAAACACAGTATTTCAGTATAAAAAATACATTTTTTAAATCTGTGTAAGTAAAATGTGCGTGGCACTGTCATGACAGCATGTCTGCAGGAACAACAGCAGACTGCAGAGATAAAGAACAAGCAGGACGATGGAGCCTCGAGGCCACAGAGCTGCAGCATCTGTACTTCACATAACTTCAAGACTTGGGGGTTTAGAGGGGAGTGGAGGGCGTGTGTGCACATATGTATTGACAACCATGTGTCTATGGACATGTACGTTTGTGTGTGCTGTAGATGTGAGTGCGATTGTGTGAGTGACACACACTGAAGGGAAACAAATTGGATGTACGAGTGGAGCTGCCGTGTGGCAAAGAGCTGCAGCCTCTGCACTTTTCTTCTCCTCTATAAAATCTCCCTCCTTCTTCATTATGTCAGATGCTCCTCACCTCCCCTCAATTCTTCTTGTCTCCTCTTCGGTCCTCTTCAGGGCTCCTTCCTTCCTCCCCTTCTGCTCTTGTTTCTTTAACTAGTCCTTTCCCCCCCCCATTATTTTTTTTGTCCCGTTTCCTCCCTTATCCTTATGTCCTTGATTCCACTCCTTTCTTCCTCTCCTCTCGCCCCCTGTTCTCTCAAGCCCTTCTTCCCTTTATCCTCTCGATACCCTTTTTCCTGCCTCCTTCTTTTCTCTCACCATGTCTCTTCTTAGTCTCATTCCTTCCTCTCTACTATTTTTTGCCTTATCTTCTCTCCTCATCTCTTCCCTTCCCCTCCTTGTTTCCTTTCTTCTCCTTTTCTATTAGAGCTTAAAAATATTTTTTATTACATTTTACTGGCTGCCTGTGCAGGTTTGATCTAATGCAGCTTGTCAAAAATCTGCCTGCCTCTGTGAGCGGTGCGGCAGTTATAACTTTATTGTGAAGTGAGGAAGAAGAGGTACAGGGAGGGGAGGTGAACAGAGCAAATTGGAAGGACACATAGGAAAATGGTTGAAAGAAAGGAGGAAGTGAGCATAAAGGAAGCAAGAGGAAGTAAAAGAAAAGGTGAGAGAAGGTGATGGAAGGATAAGAGGATAACTACAGCTTATAGTGACTCTATAGCTAGTGCAAATTCTGCTAACACTAACTCACTAACACTAATGTGAATTAGTACTCACATTAAATGGGGGGTCAAATAGTTAGTCTCTGACAGTACTTAGAATAAACATGATTATAGTCAGAGATAGCCATCAAAGCTGTCTGTATAGGAATATACATTCGGGATGACTTGCAGACTGAACTAACCCCTCAGCCATATGCTTCTCCAACAGTGGTTTGTTTGTGTGAGGCTCTGAACCAGTGGAAATATGTAATTAGGTGCAAGTGTGTATATAGCATGTAAGTCATAAACCTTGGCTGGGTCTTGCTGTAAGGAGAGTCAACCTATTCATCCAGTTGGACCACAGATGAACTGTACTTTGACACATGCAGCACACAACAGGTGATTGTCGGTGTCAGACATGTTCTCACTTGAGGAAATCGTTTGGTTTCTGTGAGGGGTGGTCCCCGTGGAGAGCATGCATTATTAGAAACAATGGGTTATAGAGATGAGCCCAGTTTCCTGAAGGAAATGGACAATGTCAATGTCCAGGCCGACTGACTTGGATATGTGATCTCATATATTCTGCAGAACATACGGATTCTGTGGACATACTCATAGTCCACATGATGATAATAATACACTGCACGTGTTTTCTGTTTACCTATATATATTTATTCTGAGCTCCCTCTGAGGCTAACCAGTTGCCCTGATGCCTCTGTGCAACCAGATTTCTTAATTCCCTTCGATCTCTACAACGGAAGTAGTTAGAGCAAACGTACCCCCCTGTAGAGAAAGCACAGCAGGGTAAAAAAACGTGAAAGTACAGCTACAAAATTTCCCTTTAAAATTTAGTGGAAACAAAGAAAGTACATGAACCATGAAACACTGAAGTATGGTACATTGGAATTGTACTTGAGTAAATGTACCGAGGGGCACAGAGTTTATGGCTATTTAAAAGTCCACAGGGGGACGGGGGAGGAGGAGTTGCAGGGAGTGGAGATGGATGTGGGGTCGTTCCTCAACAAACTGTTTTAAATCAGTGGCACAGTATGAGCCATTCAGCTCGACTACAGCTCCCATAACTCCTGCTGCAGCTCGGCCGCCCTGTAACTTATCATGTCTCGCGCGCACAGCTATGCAGATTTACTGCAGCTGTCCTGTTTATAACTCCATATACCACATATGCATGTTGTGCTGATAACTCCTTCTCTTAAACACCAGCGAATAGTTGTATGAAATAATTTTTGTTAGGAGAACTGAGCACATGTGAGTTAATCATATTAATATGTCAAACTGTAAAAGGACTGTGTCACTGGTGGTTTTACTTTGGCTAATTGACAAAATATTTAGAAATGATCGATTGGCTTCACTTCAGAGGCTTCACTTCACAAAACCTGCTGTATCACCGAAAAAGATGCACATGGACAGTGTGTCCCTGGCTTGTGCATCTCAGTTTGCAGTAAGGAACACAGGTCCCAACGTGCACTGTGGTGGTGCATTTATCTGTGTTAGCAAGTGCTAGGTGCTGTTTATAAAAGCCTGTATAAAAATGTATTTTATTCTTTTATTTCATTTTTTATTCTTTTGTCAATGGTTTCTGTGATCTTTGTGCTTGCAAAATTCAACTGACCCACGTTCTGTGTGGTCCGTGAATACCTCACACGTAGCCACTGTGAATACTGGCAGTGGGGAAGGATCACCCTGCATGTAGGGACATATCTATTCATATTTTTTTAGCTCAGTTACAGTAGTTTTGTTTTAGCTCAGTTGTCCTCTCATCATAACAAGCTGTCAGATAAACTGGGAGGAAGTTAACTTTAGAATATTTTAATAAATCTGTGACATTAAAGAAAAAAATAAACTAATATCTTACAATTCATTAATTTTCTTACTCCTTTCAGCCCTTGTTTTTTATTTAATTCAATTATTATTTATTATTATATTTATTTTCTTTTTAGTGGCTATTTACCTTTGCAGAGTTATGTGGGGGGGGGTGATTTTGATTTCACAACAGTTTAGAGGCAAAGTATAATGAATGTAAATGAAAATGATTAACAGGAATCCACCTTATTCTTCACACTTTAAATGCTACAGCATTAGGAAGTGTCACATCTTGAAATAATCTGGCATTTTAAAGAGAACAAGTGTAGGTTTATAGTTGTCTCATCTCCACTGTTGCTCATTAAAAGTGTTAACTCTGGTTATTTTTACAGTGTCAAACCTTTAATGTTCCCCACATCATTTCATTCACTAAGATAACACTGTAGGAAGGGAGAGAGGTGTCGGAGGTTGTGTAACTGTCTGTGTTGGCAAGCGAATGGCGTCGTGGACAGGAAGAGGGACACAGGAAGTGGTCACGGTGCCAGAGAGGGAGTCCCTGTGATGGGAGGGGCTGAGAGGTGGTGGGACGCCACCTGGTCCTCCGGTGTGTAAGGTTCACAGATACTCACACGTCATTCACACAGTCGTGTGGTGTTTTATCACTTCACAGGACACACTATAAAGTATATTTTTTCAGAGAGGAAATGTACGAAGTAACTTGTACTTGTATGGTACTTAGTTACTTCTTACGATTGGTCTTTATCCAGAAATGTAATAATTAATATTATGGAGAATATTGGTCCTCAAAATAAAATAAAGGACACTAATTCCCCTTTAACCTCAGCTAAAACCCTCAGCCTTTTAAAAGTGTGAGGACCAGACAAATGTTCTCCACTGTGATGGTAACCCCCCCACACACACGCGCACACACACACGAGTCGTGATGCCATGTGTTCTCTATGGGAACCACGACAGCTCCAAAATAGCTTCCTCTCACTGTGAGTGTTTGAACTGTGAGAAAACGTGGAGCTCCAGAGTAAATTGGCTTTTTTTTTTAATTTACAGTTTGTGTCTTGTACCTTTGGATAAATATATTTAAATTTTAGGAAGAGGACCACTCAAAACATGTAGAACTGTCCTAGTCTAACTAAATGTAAGCACTGCTTCATTTGTTTTTTTTCTAGAGTCCAATATCCCAGAATTGGTTTTAAAGTGGTTTTAACCACTGTTAATCTTCTCGGCATCTCAAATGTGGGTGTGTTTAGAAACTATGAATTATTTTCCAGTTAAAAAAATAAATAAAACAGGAAAGCAAATTTGAAGCTTAGTAAAAATAAGGTTTACGTCACTGAATGGTGATTTTTACACACCGACAGTACTGACCCCCTTTACCTGGACCTCTGTCTCAGCAGCCACACACACACACACACACAGGCATGATCACAGTATATCTCTCTATGGACCTGCCGCTGCCTCTCTCTCTGTCTCTGTCTCTGTCTCTCTCTCTCTCTCTCTCTCTCTTTCTCTTTCTCTCTCTCTGCAGTATATAATTCAACACCTCTCTCTATCAGTGTGTCATTTCTTATAGGCTGAATGACTCTGTCTGCATTGAAGCTTCCCATGTGTATGTGTGTGTGAGAGACATGTCACTCAGGTGCTGAAGTTCATGTCTGACGTCTGTTTCATCACGTGCACGTGTGTGTGTGATTGTGTGTGTGTGTGCGCAACCTTGGTGTTTGTCCGAGGTGTCATATTTCCTGCAGCCTTCAGTTTTTGTCACATCAGACGGGAACAGTGCTGAGGCTCTGAGCTTTGTCTCGCTATCTGACACATTTCTAACTTTATTTCTCCTTGTTTTTGATGTGCAGTGGGAGTGTGTTTTTTTTTTTTTTTTTTGGGACAACAGGCTGCAGCTCGTCCTTGGCGGAGTCTCTGTTGCCACCTTTAGTCATCTGGCAGCGTCAGAAGTCGCATCGCAGCTTCGCTGTTGGCGGCTGCCATGCTGGTTAGTCAGAACAACTTCTTGGCAACAAAACAAGGGATTTTCTCAGCAACTTTCACACATGATGAATCATGTTTCAGTTCCTTCAGAGATGCTTACACTAATACACATTTTATCTCTGCTGCACTAATCTGCCATATTTTCATATCTGAAGCTGTATTAGTGCTGATTTTTACATTTAGGAAGTTACAACTAGAAAATATTCAGGTATGCTTAATCAAACAACAACAAATCAGTAACAACGCAATTTACAGTACAAAACTTTAGAATAAAAAGTTCAGCATTATTGGTATTTAACAGTGATTGATTTTAGAATTGGAAGAATTATAAAATTTCACTGGTCTCACCCACTCCACCTCAGTCAGTCTTAAATGGGTACTTTTGTCGAGTCATAAGTCATTGAAGATTACTACGTCGCTAGGGTTTAAAAGTCTGAACCCTCTGGAGGAATAAACTCAGCAGCTCCGTGCTTCCTCTGGGCCCAGTTGTGTCACCAGACATAAAAAATAAAAGATCTGAGCAGAGATGTGTGAAGTGTTTCCCGATAAACAGCCAAACAGCAGCAGCTCTCTCACAGGATTCATTAAAATTTGATCTGATCTAATATTTTCCTTTGCTGAAGTTCACGACCGTGTTTTAAAAATCCATGTGATCATTTCCTTTAATTTTTTTTTTTCCACTGTTCAGATCTGCAGGTTTAGGGGTACCAGGCAGGTTTCTGTAACTTCTGACCTTTGACTGTTTTTGTCACTTGCTCTAAATAAATAGTAACAGTAAATTATCTCATTCAAGTGACCATATTATGCTTAATTTAGGGTTTATTTTTTATTCTGAGGCTCCACTGATATAAGGTTATAAGTGAAAATACTGTGAATATATGTTATGACAGATCTTTAGTAAACACTTTCTCTTGCCTAAAAAGGCTAAGGGCTCCTGTACTTTTAATTCCCCTCATACCCCCACTCGGTTCTGATTGGCCAGCTGGTGGGAGTCTTCCTGTGGGCCGAACTATACGCATCTGAAACTGCATCTCTTTTGTTTTTCATTAGAATTCAAAGCACAACACTGAAATTTTGAACTGAAGTATTTACTGCAAAGTCACAGAATCACTGAAGTTGTCCTCTGTGCAACTCTGACTCATAAAAATTACATTTCAGCACAACTAAACTGCAAACTAGGGTCAGGTTTCTGTAACCCAACATATTATTCTATTGAATCCAGTCCTACATTTATTAACAGAAAGTGAGTATTGGTTAAGTTTAGGCAAGAAAATATCTCTATTTCTCTATAAATAAAGCTGCAGCTGTAAATAAAGCTGCAGTCACCTAAACTTGATGTTCTACTGCAAAAAGACATAACTGGAAACCAGGCAAGGGACTCATGCCCAGTAAAAGTCAAACTGCTGCTGCTGAAACCTCCAAATACCCAAATACTATGTTCAACTTCCTACATTAAATGTTTCAGAGCCACTTAAAATTCTAACAAACAAACATCTTGATTTTAAGATTTTTAGGTCTGTGTTTTTTAGTCTTTTTTTATCTATGTTTACACGCATGTTAAATTGTCTCTGTTTTCTGCTGCTCAGCTCCAGATCCTTAATCGTACATATGCGTTTATGTGTAGGCGTTCATATGTGTACATGTGGTGGTGGTGGTCGGTGCCATAGTGACAAACATATGGTGATAATCACATGCTACGAAGGAAGTCATTCCCAAAGAGAGGAAACGTGAGACATGCCAAGAGAAGCCAAGACGGAGGCGACCAAAGGGAGATTTTCTTTTTTCACTTAGAGAAAGCATTCGAGTTATAATATGATGAAACAAAGTCACTGAGCTGCAGGATGCAGGATCACGTACTGTGCATTCAACCTACTGTAAATGTCACATGACCTTTTGTGATCACGTAAGATAAAGGGCTTTGTCACCTTTTCCGCAGCAGCAGTTATTCCTCATTTCCACAGTGAGTCTGTCGCTTCAGGACAATTGAGATGATGATGATGATGATGATGATAATAATGATATCTTTGTTTTTTTTTTGGTGACTGTACAGCATTTTTTGGACAAAACAAGAGGTGAAGGTGTTTCCTTCAACTCTGTGCACTCTTATTACTTATGGACATTTTAAACATTTTGTTTGTTTCATAGTCGGAATGATTCATCTGAAACCAACAGAAATAATTCTTTGTGTATCTTGACATATTGCATTCAGCACGAAAATATCATGAAATATTAATTCAAAGACTTTTCCCTCTGCAACTGAAAAGTTGTCACTGGCTGCAAAATAAAAACAGGAGCGTCTTTAGAAATATGGAGTCAGTTTAAAACATTTTTGCAAAATATTTTCAAAGTAAAAATACACTGTGTTTTGCATCTTAATGAGCAACTTTCATGTAAGTGTATTCATTTTTTGAGCTTAGTGGGGTGGTGTACATGTCAGGTGAGGTCCTGGCTCCACGATAAAACTCTGTGGGAAACCCTGGTAACGTGTTTAGAGCGGCAGAGAGGATCTTTGTCTAGTTTGGTGTTTACGTGACCTTTCCTGTATGCCTGCCTTCGGACAAATTATGATCTTTGTACACGATAAATTATGGCCTAGCTGCCTTGACCTTTACTGAGCACTTTATTGCTCTGCAGAGGAAGAATTTGTTGATTTCCCAGCTTTTATTGTACAAACATCTTTCTGTTCATTATGTTGTTTTGTCTGGTGTAATGAAGATTGTAGCCTGCTGGGGGGATTTAGGCTTGGCCATCTGAAGTCCATGCCTTGATATATTTATTTTACTGGTAAAGTTAAAATGACCTTGAGCTGTACCTTTGCCCAAGACACTGTTTAGTGTGTGTGTGTGTGTGTGTGTGTGTGTGTGTGTGTGTGTGTGTGTGTGTGTATGTATGTGAGAGAGAGGGAACTCAGCAGTGGTCTGTCCAGTCCAGTATAATATGACACCAGCAGCAGAGCAGAGGTAAAAGCTTCATGGATTTAGGAACAATAATCCATTTTGCTGCAATGCCACTGCAATGCAACACCCTTGGCATTGTTCAGGGATGCGCCTAGTGTGTGTGTTTGAGTGTGTGTGTTGGTGTGTGAATGGACAAATATTTGAGGGGGACAGATAAAAGGTTGATGGTCCCTTCTCCTGTCAAAAGATAAAAGATGGAAAGAGGCAAAAGGACAAAGAGAGACAGAGAACAGCTGATGTCTTCCTTCGTCTCGTTTTAACCTGTGCCATTTTTGTTGTTTCACCGTGTAATTATAACTTCTGACCTCCACTAAGAAGCCTGCCTGTTTTTTGTTTGCTTTTTTGTTTATTTTATTTTTTTTTTATAACTGGTCTACTTCACACCCTGCTTATTCCCCTCTCCTCTAATAACTGCATAGGCATACGTATGATGACTAGACAGCGAGCATCAAAACCAGAAGATGGACGCACTTAGAAACCAGCTGATGGATATAGTGGACATTTAGCAGCTTAAGAGCAAGTATTTCTCCCAGGAGGTGGTGGAGACCAAAAACAGATAAAAGAAAATGACTATTGAACATCAACCTTATGTAGACGTTATTACACATAAATGATCCTATTGCTCTGTAACTGAATAGACAACGATTTGCTAACACATCCCAAACATTAGATGCAGGTTTAAGCCCATGGTCCAGGTCAATAAAGGGAGTTTTGCCTCTCCACTGATGCCCAGTGCTTGCTTAAGGGGAATTGTAGGATTCTTTATATGAACTTATGAGGTTCTGACCATATTATGTGAAGTGCCTTGAGAAGATTCTGTTTTGATTTGGCATGATATAAATACTTGAATCGAGGCACCCTGAAGCCCCGGGCTGTTTGTTACAGTCCAAATGTAAATGAAATGATAAATCTTCAACATGACAGTCTGGTGTAATAACTATATTTTGTGATTTCACTCTCCATCCCAACCTCAGTTGTCAACAAGGCTACAAATTTGGAGTGAATTACCTTCCATTTCACCTTTTCTTTAGACAGATACAAATGCCAGTTTTGTGTTTTGCAGCAATAAACAAAGCAAAAGTTTAACACAACTGTAAAACATTTTGAAGTGGGTCTGACTATCTTGCAGACACTGATGATATTCTAATGTATTCTCTCTTGTGCTCTTCTAGCTCCATGGGACAGTCATCATGAGACTCAGCAACACCCCCCTTTCCTTGCTCCGTCCCCTCCTACAGTCCTCGTCCCGTTCTCTACTCCATCGCAGCTGCCTGTCAACGCTCTCGGCCAACCAGGGCACAGCATCATGCAGACGCCTCAGCACAGATGGGTCCACTCCTCGACCTGAGATCGGTCAGGACTCAGTGAACGTCTCAGGTCAGTCATACCCGCGTGATGACTTCACCAACGTGACACCAAAGATCTTGGACAAGGTGGGCCGCAATCTCCACAACCAATCCCATCATCCTCTCTGGCTGATCAAAGAGAGGATCAAAGCTCACTTCTACAGGTACGCACTGAGCAAAGCTGAAGTCCTCCAATGTGACCAGCACCTACTTTCAAACTGCTTCCTTGCAACTAAAACTTTTGAACACTAATATTTCTACACTCACATGCAAAGTGAATGCTCCGCAACTGCAAATGAATTTTCTTAAGAAGACTTCAGGTGTGCTAGCATCCGTCTGCAGTTAGCTTTTTTTGTTTTTTGTTTGTTTTTATAAAAGGTCAATATTCCAAGGGTTCACATACTTTTTCCACTAGCAAGATCAGAATCAGAAAGATCAGATTTTTTTGTTTTATTATTTTAGGTGCATTATATTTGTTAATACTTTTGACTTACATGAAGATCAGATCACATTTTATGACAAATTAATGCAGAAAAGCATGAAATTCTTAGATGGAGAACATGGTAAACGGTATACCTGCTGAAATATCTTGTTGGCACTGTGGCTGTGGATATGTTTAGTCTGTTCACATGACTCGCTCACTACTATTCTGTCAAATGTCTTCTCTTTGTGTCTTTGCATGTGGGACATAACGTTTACTTGACACATTGAGTCTTGTCTTCCCAATTCCTTTAAATCAGCATCTCCCCCTTACATTTCCACACTCTGTGTATATATATTTTTTTGTGTATATCTTTGATTTTCTCAGCACAAACTGCTGACCGGTCTCTCTGCAGGCTCTGTGTCTTCAGGGACAGTCGGGTGTAAAAGTTTGCTGCACTGCACACACCAGTGAAATATTGTTAGGCTGCTGGTTATATTCCAAACTCGCCATAAAACACACACACACAGCAGCGAGCACATTAATGCTGCATTAATAAGTCATTAAGGAGTCAGTGAGAGTGTTGTCAGACAGTGGTTTATGACTGCCATTTCACAGGTCGTGAACTTTACTCTTTAGAAAAGCCTCTATGCTCTGATAGCAGCGGGACAGCAGACACCCCAGGCCTGCTGGGTAATTTTTAAACACGATGAAAACTTGATCGACAGCTTTTCATTAATGCAGCTTTGTTTTTAATGGAACCTATAACAAGAATAAAATGTTTCTATCAAGACTTACAATAGTCATAATATTCTTGTAGGTTTTCAGGGCTATCGATGGCACATGTGGTGAAAGTCAACATTGCAGGTGCTTAGTAAATTAATCTAAGGTATGCCTCTGTGTGGTGATAGCCGGTACTCTAATCATTTTGTTATTGTGTTATCCCCAGTTCCTACGTCGGTCGGCTGGGAAACCCACTCTTCTCTGTCCACGATAACCTAAGTCCTGTCGTCACCGTGGAGCAGAACTTCGACAGGTCGGCAGGTTCATGATTGGTTGGTTGGTTGATTGATTGGTCAACTCAACCTGATCAGTTACACACAATAAACTTTCACACTTTCACAAATTACCATTTCAATTTGTGTGTTTTCTTCAAGCTTAAGTTAAGTACTGAGTACTGATTAATTGTAATGTTATGTTTCTGGTGTTGCTTCAGTAAATATCTTTACACTGAGTGACTGAGGAATTATCGCTGCAGTACTTGAAGTGATTCTGATTGGTTGGTATGATTTTACCGACAGCTTGCTGATCCCTCCTGGCCACCCGAGCAGGAAACGAGGAGATAACTACTACCTGAACAGGTGAGTGCCTCTACTCACCACACACAGCACATCTGTAGTGGTAGTAGTATAAAAAGTACTGAGTAGAGAATATTTAACAATCTGAACAGATATGTTTTTACGTAGGGAACGTGCCACCAACCCTGTGTTTATGCTTCTCTGTAGAAAGACGATGCTTCGCGCACACACCTCTGCCCACCAGCGAGAGCTGGTGAAGTCCGGTCTAGACGCCTTCTTATTGGCCGGAGATGTTTACAGGCGGGATGAGATTGACACCAGTCACTATCCCGTCTTCCACCAGATGGAGGGAGTCCGACTCTTCTCCAACCACGAGGTAGATCCCTGTGTTTAACCCATGGAACATACACTCCCCTGTAAAGGATTGAAACAGTGAGGCCAGTTCCTTTATTTCTGCTGTGGACTGAAAACATTGACATCAAAACATGAATACGACACAATAGACACAATCTCTGCTTAAGACTCACGTTATAGAGCAAATAACTCCGAGTGAATGTGAATGTTTGTCTGAGAAATTACCTTTAACCAAATTCCCTACAACGGATCCCTGAGATTTTGCTTTAACATGAGTGGTACAGGTGGACAACTGGAAAGCATCAGTTGTCATGGTTTTACTATTTTTGGATTAGCTCATTGTTTTAACCTTCAGCCAACCACGGTTCCAAAGTTTTCACTGTATTCCTGAAGATCAGCTCTCACAGATGTTCCTGTGTCTTCCAGCTGTTCTCGAAGGTGCGGAACGGTGAGGATCTGTCTCTGTTCGAGCGAGGAGGTCGGAGGACTCCTGAGAAACAGGAAACACACACTTTGGAGGCCGTGAAGCTCGTCGAGTTCGACCTCAAACAAACTCTGACCCGACTTGTCACGCACCTTTTCGGAGAAGGTGAGACGACTGATGGCCACGACGTCTGAGCATCTGCTGGAGAATTTTAGTTTCACTCATTTATTCTGATTTGTCGTCATCCTCCTGTTCTACATCCTCTGTTTTGTCTTCTATTTCGTCTTTTTCTTTTCTTCTTCTTTTGCATCATTTTTCTTTTTCACCTTTGTCATTTTCTCCCACAGATCTGGAGGTCAGGTGGGTCGACTGTTACTTTCCCTTCACCCATCCCTCCTTCGAGATGGAGGTACGTTTCCAGGGTGACTGGATGGAGGTGCTGGGCTGTGGAGTGATGGAGCAGGAGCTTCTGAACTCTGGTGAGAGTATGCACACACACACACACAGGCAGGTCAGGGAGTGATCTGTCAATTTGTTCAACAGGGGGTTTAGTTCAGCTTCTCGGGATTTAACAGGAAGATTTAACAGCTGATTGACAAACACATTGTGCTGTTTTCTTCACTTCATTTGATGAAGACTTGAACTAACCTCAAACTGAAATTCATTGTACCTGAACTCTAGAACCAAGGCTGAGCCCTCAAACTGACCTTTCACAACATGGGGACCACATAAAATGTCCGTACAACAAACCCAGGCATGCCCACTTCCATACAATGCACATGTACGAACATTTATCCGCTCGTTTCTTTTTACCACCCCACCCCCCCGCTCCCCCCGCTCCCCCTCCTGTCAGTCTGCTAAGTGGCTAGCTTGGTGCTCTGCCCTTGAACAAAGCTGTAGCACCGCGCTCCACTTCACCGCTGCTTGTTCCAATCAATAATACATTTTTTAAAATGCAAAGAGCGGCCGGATCACACCGCCCCCGCGCTTTGTGTGTGTGTGTGAGCTAGTTAAGAAAATGGCTGCCTGTATCGACACTTCAGACCTATCAGTTTGTGGAGGTCTGTAGAGTATGTGTCCAACACTAATTTATTACAACATGAAGACAAACTATCGTTTAGTAAACATGCAGAGCGGAGAAAAGTCGCTTGTCATTAGAAATTTTCTGACTAGAAACTTGCTCCTTCGACAACCACTGAACTCGTGAGCTTTTAAAGCCTCGATTCACCTGAACTGGCTCCAAAGTTTCAGTTTCTATTTCTCTAGAGCTTGAGTGTAAAATAAACTCAGAAGAGGTCTAGTTATTGTGAATCATTCACAGAAGTGACTTTCTTTCAAAGAAAGTTTCAAAATAGAAGATTAATTTGCCCAAGTTTTTATATAAAGGGACAATAATCAGTTTTAGTGCTCAGTGTAAAATCGCTTTGCTGCAATCATATGTACATGAGTTTGTTTTGCTATGTCTATTTTTTAGTGTTTACATAAAAAAACAATAGTTTACCATTTGAACATTTTCTCAAATCATGGTCCATGACAATCACTCTTCAGTTTGATGTAACATTAAATTACATACTGATGCTTTTACGTTTTCCATTGTTGCGCTGTGTTTATTTGATGCCACTGCAGACATAGGAAGGCAGACTTTAATGTGAGAGGCAAGAAAACCTTAAGTCATTAATATCAAATCGCTCACTGTTGTGCTGAAATGACTGCAGTTGTTATCTACCTTGGTTTAACTCTGGAATATTTGGACCTGTTAAAGATAAAAGTTGAATTAAAATGTTGTCATATGGGAAGAATATGTGGTTTAGTGTGCTTATGTTGCCTTTTCACTGGTTCAAAGAGCTGTACACCTGAGTGATGCATGTAACTCCTTTTGACTGTCATAGTTGGTTAATAATCCTGCCTGCATCCTGTCAGACTCCATTTCTGTGTCTTTGCACTTTGTTTTTACTCCGTCAGCCACAGTTAGTTTCAGAGCTGAACGCTGTTTAAAAGGTCCTTTTATTGTTTTGGTGTTTTTTGCCGATTGCCGTTTCCTGCAGCTGCAGTTTTCAGCCCTGCCAGAGGAGGGAGCTGCAGATCAGGGGGAGGCAGGTGTAAGAATCCCCCTGTTGTTCTCCCTGCAGCGGAAATCTCATTTTCACCCCGTTACAGAACACTCTGCAGATCTTCTCTCTCTCTCTCTCTCTCTCTCTCTCTGCCCACCTGTCTCTCTGTCTCTTGTTTGTGTGCAGGTAGCACTGAGTCTGCAGGTGTGTGTGTGTGTGTGCGTGCGTGTTCACGTCTGAATTCATTTCCTGCAGCGTGCCATGACTGAAATAGACTGTTTCAGGACAAACACAGCAAGATAGAAACGCCTTTGGCCATTTTACACTTTGGCTGTGCCTCAGAGTGTGTGTGTGTGTGTGTGTGTGTGTGTGGGTGTGTGTGTGTGTGTGTGTGGGTGAGACTGTATTTCCTCCTGACAGTAGAAGCAGTTGGAGGTTAAATTGATGCTGAGGTCCAAACGGAGGTACAGGAAGTAGAAACCCTATCAAAATTGCACACACGCACACACACTAGGTAAAAGTTCTAATACCACACTATTAAATTTAAAGTCAAATCATGCATTGGTTTGTAAAAACTGATATTTATCATAAAGCAGTCCAAACTGACATCTGAACAATATTTAATTAACTTTATTACAGAACGGCAACTTGTAATTAATCTTTTAGGTACCTCTACATTCTGCTGTAGGGTCGTGGTGAAACAACTTATGGGATAAACTCTGTTACTCACTCAAACAACGAAACTTCTCCATGTGGTATTTTAGTTGACAGGTTTTAGTAAACACCTCCGCACGCAGTTCCTCTCTTTCCAAATCCTCTTCGTGGCCAGTGTTGAAGGCTGGGGTTTGTGGAAGCTGCTGAAGTAACAACAGCGTGTTCTTGCTGTCCAGCTGTCGCCGCCCGCATGAGAAAAGCACTTCAACGAAAACTAGCTTCAGCACAGTCAGTCCCTGCTCCAGGATCGTTTCTGTCCCCAAGTTCTGTTGGTGAACTTCAGTCACCACATACTAAAGCTGCATCTTTCAACCCAAGCTTAAACACATCAGCAGCTGGTGCAGCACACACCTAAAGCTCTGCATACAGCATCACTGCACACAGCTGATACTGTTGGGCATTTTTTTGTCTTCTAAAATCCAGTGTACTACTTAGAATTGCTATTATATAAACGTGCTTACTGCTGATTATTGATCCTGATCCATGTCCTTTAATACTGTGATCTAATATCACTTAATAGCTTAAATGACTGGTACAATAACACATGAAAGATGAACGGGAGAATATGATGAGAGAGAAGCTGTTTCATTCTGTTGGATCTTCAGACCGCTCTTGTTGTGCAGCACTGTCACAGAGTGAAGCTTCTTACCTCTCAGAAGATCTTTGGCTAAGTACAGACACTGGGTGATATTAATTTATTAATTCATGGCCTGAGTCCAGTTTGAGTCCACGCAGTCTGTTGTCACTGACTGACTTTAAATGCACCTGAAAGTCAGGTGGACTCGTGTTTTGAGCATTGTATGTATCTACTGTTTAATTTTCATCCTTGAGCAGCTGCACATATGGTTGTCTTTTATTAAATATGACAAACATAGGAGCTCTTCTTTCTTTCAGGTTTCCCCATGATTTTCAAATCATCAGACCCACAACCATGTCCACAGTCCACGTCCTTTTAGCCAGTTGGAAACTATGAACAGGTCTTTACAGAACAAACAATAATTAGTACGAGCTCACATCACCTTCTGCTGGAGATGTCTGTCAGCTGAAAACAAACCGCTTGCTGAACTTTGCTAATGATAAAGACAAAGACAGAGGAGAGTCTTATCACGGCTGCTCCCAAATTATTATTCACATTCACACTCTCTCATTTTCACTCTCATTTGCAGTGAAATGCTGCACTGTAGAGCTCGGTCGTGGACAATACATAGCAGGGAGGCTTTTATTTTAGCCAGCACTGATCCAATAAGACAGTGTCTAGTTTGAAGGGTCGCTCGCTCGATTCAACTTCCCTCTTGAAGAAATGTCCAAACATGCAGATGTCACCTGCTGGAGTCAGTCGGGTTTTCAGTGAGAGGCTGCCCTGAGCTCCTGTTATTACTGTCAGAGATTAGATTTAAGCTTGATTTTACCACAACACGACCTTCTTCTTTTCTCTCTGTCCTTTATTTGCTTCACCTGCCTCTCTCTCTCTCTCTCTCTCTCTCTCTCTCTCTCTCTCTCTCTCTCTCATTGAAAACTCCACACATCAGCAGTTGTAGTCGAACATACGATGTCGCTCTGCACTTCATTCACAATACACTTGAATCCTCTGTGTGTGTGCATGTGTGTGTGTGTGTGTGTGTGTGTAGCCTTATATTAAATTAATGTCATGCCGGTGACATGTGAAACCTGAGCGAGAGACAGAGATTACACTGGCAGTGTCTCTCTGCCCTTGGCACTGCAGCACTTCATTTGACATTGATGCTATGGACACACACACACACACACACGTCTTTTCTCTCCTATTCTACTTTCCTTAATTTGCTCACTCACTCTTGACTGCAGGAGTTAAGTTTGCACACTCACGTGCTCACGCCTCCTTCATTCTCATTCTCGCTCTCTCAACTTTCCTCACCCTCTCCATCTCCCCTACACATCCACTGCGGCAGTGTGGCTCCGTTGTCTTGGAAACCACTCATTCCAACCCCCCCAACTCCCCTCCCCATCCCGTCCCTCCGCCATTCCCTACACACACACACACACACACACACACACACACCTTTTTTTTCTGGAGCACACAGAAAGTGAGAGACAACGAGAACGAGCTAAGACAAAGACAGAAATTGGTGGAGTAAGTGTAGTGAGGAGGGAGAAAGGAGGAAAGAATGACAAAAGGATGTGAGGATGGAAAGAAGAAAAGAAGGAGAACAACAAGATAGAAAATGGGGGCAGGATTAAACGAGTGGCAGGACCTCGTCTCCGCATGGAGGCGGCAACAGGGGGACACCAGTTGGTCTGTGTGTGCGGGTGTGGGTGTGCTTGTGCGTTATTTAATGGTGTGGAAGCGTGACTACCATATGTGTTGCCTGAGGCCGAGTGTGTTGGGGGACAGAGTTAATGAGATGTAAGAGGAGGGGGTGGAGGCAGGGCCAGACTGGGAATAGAATAGAAATTGGCCCGGGACTTCAGACTTGGACCAATCTAGCAAAACTCATCTGGAGACACAACATGGATGGAAAACACCAGCAAAGACACGAACAACGACCAGAAATAGACACAAAATGAACATAAACAACACAACCGGCTCATTTGTAGCTCATTTGGGTCTCGTTCACTCTGGGGCCCTGAATAGGAGCAGTAGCTGACCTCCTTCTTTGGTTGCTGTCGTCCAAACACTCGCACATCATAGTGGTCCAGAGAGTCTCGCTGTTTTTCCTCCACACAACACAATGAACAACAACTTTGTTTGTAATTATAAAATTATTGTTCAGTTGCACAGGGACAGTTTGACGTGTACTTTTTGTAATTTCATATCTCAAGTGCAAGTGTACTGTAGTTTCACACGTTTCCAATACAGCCGCTAACACAGACAACGTTCTTTATTCAAATGGCGTCGCTGTTGATAATTCATGGAGAGACGTTGAACATGAAATGGACGTGATGTGGAAACATTAGTTGATTTACCATCCTCGCCCTCTTTCCTTGTTTTGTCGGCAGTGATTCAGTAGAAGTAAAATAATGTCCTTCTCTTCTGGAGCCATTTTAGTTTCTGCCGTCACGTGACCTGACTGGGACCATGAGACACTGACTTTAACTGCCCCCTGTGCGAGAAGCAGCATATTGCATCTGCAAAGACATAGGACAGCGACTGACGCGTTTCCCTGTCTACATAAACTATTTACGTATCCCTTCTGTTTACAGTTGCATCTACGTAGCTTTGAGTACGACACAGTCTCAAAGGGAGCGATTCAGATACGTACCAGCTACTTCAGTGTGTGTGTGTGTGTGTGTGTGTGTTATTAATATTTGGCCCTGAACGGCCAGTGTGACAGGAGTCTTTAAGGTGTAGGAGGGTAGAGGAGAGAAGGAGGGAAGGTGATAGGCAGAGGGAGAATGGCAGGATACAAGGAGACAGAGGAAATAAATGAAGGCGATGGGGAAAGAAACAAGGAGGTTAGGAAGGGTGGAGGAGGAGGAGTGATGGATCGAGACGGAGAAATTAGGTTTTAATAGACGGAAGGATGGAGGGATGGAGAGAGAGAGATAAATGTCTTCATTAATTTAATGATGAGGGGGGAGGGGCGGAGCGAGGTAGAGACAGAATCGAGAGAGAGAGAGAGAATTTCTTCATCTCCACTTATTTATTCATCAGAGTCCCTGGAGACGGAGTCCCTGCACACACACACACACACACACACCTCTGTTTCACTGTGTGTGTGTGTGTGTGTGTGTGTGTGTGTGTGTGTGTGTGTGTGTGTGTCACTTGATAGTTTGTCTATTTTGTGTCTGTCTTTGTTATTCCCACTCTGTGTATTTGTGAACCTGTGTGTTTGTGTGTGTGTTTGTGTGTGTGTGTGTGTGTGTGTGTGTGTGTGTGTGTGTGTGTGCATTTCAGATTGTGCGTTGCACAAATACTGTGTTTTAAGCATAGTTTTGTTTTTTAGTGTATGTTTTACTTTGCATTTGTGTGTGTGTGTGTGTTATAAAGCAGTCTGTGTTACTGTTTGAATTTGTTCTCATCATAGACACAGTTTCCCTTTTATGAATTGTGTGGAACTGTGTGCATTTGAACACATGTTGTACACATATTGGTGTATTTCTACTGTAGTATTATTTGTGTGTCAGGTGATGTCCATGTGTATTTGCATTCTTGTGGTCTGCACTTGTTGTGTTTAATTGTGCAGGTGTACTTTTGTGTCTGTGTGTGTGTGTGTGAATTGTGTTTCTGTGCATTTTACCACAGAAAAACGTCCCACAGTTTGTGTGTTTGTGGAATTTTTGGTGTGCACTTTACTGAGGGGGTCTTAATCTGTTTTGAACATATGTATCTGTGTGTACTTGTGTGTGTTTTATTGTGCTGAGCGGTGTGTGTTTGTTTTGAAGTCTATATACATGTTGGTATTTCTTATTAGTATTATTTCATAGAGTTGTGTGTGACTTTCTGCCTATCCGTGACTCTTTGTCTGTGTTGTGTGTGTGTGTGTGTGTGTGTGTGTGTGTGTGTGTGTGTGTGTGTGTGTGTGTGTGTGTGTGTGTGTGTGTGTGTGTGTGTGTCCCAGGGGTTTTCCCTCCAGTGTCGGCAGGCAGCATATGGGACTTGGCGCTAATGACCACACCTCCACGCCAAAACCTGATTTACACACACACGCACATCCACATGGGACAGGAAGTGTGTGTGTTTGTGTGTGTTTGTGTGTGTGCGTGCAAAGCTGAAATCTGATTAAAGTTGTGTTGGTGACAATTAACAGCCTTTCAGACCCGCCGCCCTCGGCCCTGTGGGACTCTGTGGTTCAGGTGGCAGCTTTCTCTCTTAATCCTCCGTCTCCTCCATCTCTGAATAAATCATGTGACCCCTTCCTCCCTTTCTGCCTCCCTCCCTCTCTCCACCCCTCCTTTTTACATCCCCCCATCCATCCTCCTTTCATTAAACCTCGTCTGTCACCACCGTGGGGTGCTCATTCCTTCTCCTTCTCTTTTTCTCCTCCTCCCTGAGTCTGCAGTTTAATCCCTTCCGCTCCTCCCCCTCCTCCTCCCTCCACCTCCCTTTTTTTTTCTGCTCCCCCGTCCATCTGAGGATGGAGAGATGGAGAAATGAAGCAGTGGGAAGGAAGGAGGTAAAGAGGAAAAGAGATAACAAGAAGCATGGCGACCTCTCTCCACGATTGTGTTTTTAGGCTTGTAAAGACCCGCCTCCTCTTCCTGACCTCTGAACCCTCCACAATGATTGACGGCTCATCCATCCATTCTCCACCATCATCTTTAATTATTTAATAGAAGGAAATTTAAATAGACATGATAATATTTATTATTTTAATTAACAAAATAATTATAAGAAAAATGTGTAATAATAAATATAATTATAATTATAATGTAATTGTACTTAGTGTTATTAAAATAATAATTATTAATGAATATTAAGCAATTACTTGACTTAATTCTATTAATTCTATTTTATTTTCTTTAATACCATAGTATTTTCTTGTTTTCTATTATCTCTCTACCTTTGCTCCATCTGTTCTTCATTTTCTCCTTTCCCTTCTTCCCTCTGTTATTCCTTCTCTTCTTTCTCCACTTTCCTGCAGCCTTTTCTCTTTATCCTCACTTCCTTTTCCTCCAATCTTTTCCTCACATCTTTCAACTCTTTCGCCCTCATCTTTTCATCCTAAGTCCACTTCTTCTCCTTCTAAATTTTCGCTCTCCATCATCTCTCCACTATCTTTTCTTTTTTGTCCCTCTTTCTTTTTCATTAGTTTCCTACTTTCTTTCCTCTGTAATCACTGCATGATTCTTTCATTTTTTCTTCTTTCGTCCATTATTCTCCACCATTCCTCTTTCATTTTCTATTTCCATCTTTATTGTTTTCCTGTCATCTTTTATTCTTTTATTCCTGCCATCACTTCCCTCCATTTGTTATTCTTTGTCCCACCTATCATCTTCCCATCTTTTCTGTCTTTTTCTCTCTCTGTGGTCCCTCCATCTTTTCTTTAACTTGCCTCTATCCTTGTTTCTCATCCCTCCATATCTTTTTCTTCCTCTATTTATCTATCTATCTATTTGGATTGAGGACAGTAACTGGTGAACAGCTGGTGCCCACACACACACACACACACACACACACACACACACACACAAAATCTGCATGTCCACATGTTTCTCACAGACATATATTTTAATTATAATAAAATAATCATAAATCACGCACCTATAAAAATTATCAGAACTATAAAATATCTGAACAGCAATAAATACAAACAACAATAAAAAAAAAAAAGCAAATGACACACATACAAAAGCACAATAATAAAACCTCAACAATAAGAAACTGACACACACAGGCCTAGGCAGACAACTGTGCGTGCGTGTGTGTGTGTGTGTGTGTGGGTGTGTCTCTAGGGTTTGCGAAGGGCAGAACAAACATTTGTTTGTGCAGCGATCCATCTCAGCCCGGCCTGCTTCCTCCATAACAAACAGACCAGAAGGGGGAGGAAGGAAGGGTGAGAGTGATGGGAGGGGGGAGGTGGAAGTGAAGGGTGTGTGACAGTGTGTGTGATGAACGTCGAGACATTTGGTCTCTAAAAATATAGTTAGCCGACCTACACAATGATGCTTCTGAACCAAGGGGTTGGTTGGTTGTTCAGAGCTTCACTTTCTGTGATAACTACAAGAAACACTCTTCCTCTGGTTTAACTAACTAATTATACTTCCTTTGGGACTTGTGAGTGCTTAAAAACTGCGACAATATGTTTTGTATACCGAGAAAGAGCTACAGCCATTCTTATACACATACTGGACTCCCAACTTCAGCATTTTTCAATTGTAGTAGTCAGCTGTATTTTTAGCTGGTTAGTTTTGAATGCTCCAGGTTGCAGTTTTATAGCTACCATTTTCATTTGACTAGTTTTAGCTTAACTTTTTCTTTAAATCATTTAAGTTTATGGATGGCATTACCTTTCTGTGGGTAACATTAACTGGTTAACTTTGGAAGTTTTAACTTTTTATTTGTCTTGAATTAGGGCTCCCAACATTAGTGTGATAACAGCAGGTCAAACCTAGATAGTATGCAATGATCATAAAGTGTGCTGATCACCAAGTTTCAGTAAAAAAAAAAATAAATAAATAAAAAACTTTCAGATTGTGTGGACAAAACCAAAGTTGTTACACATTTTGTCGTGATGACCGGTCCTGAGATGTACCATCATCAGGCCGCACACATTTTTTGCTGATGTTAGCAGAGATGCTGGTGCTAAGACAGGTCAACAAGTCGCGTGCAGCACCACAGGTTTGTCAACAGAATATCAGCTGTTTTAAAATACTGACTAGGGTGTTTATCTTGTGATCAATTAAAGCTTGTTTGCTAGCTTTCTTCTTAGCCTAGCGATTGGGCATCTGTGTGTGATCCTGTGGCTTCACTGTTGGCTTTGTTTGCCTTTGTTGGTTGGTTAACTTTAGGATTTCCTGATTAGCTGGAGTCAGACTTACAGAGCTCTACTAATAAAAAGGAGAATATATTGTCATTATTGATGGGTGTTGGAGTTTTGTCTCAAATCAGCTGAATAGAGGAAGGAAAAGAACAAACTGTGGAAAAGACAAAGATCATGTCTTCATGTCACATATTTGTGCTCGAAGCTGTTTGGAGACAGCACCTGTGATGCCGTGTCTCTGTGTGCTTTCTCTGGTTGGCTACGTATTTAGTACATGTCTGATTTGTGTGCAGATGGATAAAGCAGTATGTTTCCTGGGCTCCACAACAACAAAAACATCAGTATTTTCTGGCTGAGCAGTTTTCATTTTGACTGTTAAATATTAAAGCAGTGTAAGTGAACTCTGCAGAGAGCCGGCCCTCGAGGTGCTAAAAATACTTTGCGCGGCTAAAAATAGATCCTATTTGGTGTTGAAGGTTTAATTTCAATTCAAAAGAAAATGAGCCTGCAGTTGTTTTTGAAAGTACAGCTCTGTGTCTGTTGTTCTGTCAGAACCAGGTCGGCTTTAATCCGCGAGGACGTTTCATTTCTGTTGGTAGCAGTTGTTTTTCTAAATATAGTTCATGTCGGACTGTGATCGTAATCATATCTATTCATTTGTTCACAAATATGAACCATTCATAACAACCTACATATTGTTTAAACACACATCACACGAGCTATAAATAAAATACTGTAGTGTGTTGTTAGCAAAAGAGTTTCACATCTAGTCTCCTTCGCCCCATTGTGTTTAGTTACATAGTAGTTTAATGGGAAGTGATGATGATGTATTTAGTTGTTCAGTTTGGTTTTAGTCAGCTTTACCAGCATTATCTCCCATTTAAACTGTTCATGTTCAGATTAGTAAATATAAGACTGAATCGAATCGCCAGCAGCACTTGACAACCATGGTGAAATTGTTGAAATGTTGACTGTGGCTCTAAAGGAACCACTTTCATAAAGTAACTGTAAATGTAGCTTTAGACACAACAACTACTTGGTCAGGTTTGGAGAAACATTGATAAAAACACTGACTGTCAGTTTGAAACCAGAAACAAACTGGTGTCTCTCATTTTGAAATCTACCTCAGTCTCCTCTGTCACACACGTCACATAGTCCACCCTCTTGCTGTCACTTGGATGTCCTGCCCTTGGATGTCGCCTAATTAGCACCTATCGACCTCCAAATGTTACTGGAATGCCTTGAAGGAAAACAAATATTCACTTGATCTCAGTTGAAGGTTGTGTGTGTGTGTGTAATCTTCTTGTCTAGAGGTAGTTTCTGTATGTGTGGTGCAAACATCCACTTTAACTCATGCATGAACTGATTAGAATATAGAGTCTGGACAGACATGAATGTAAACTGCAACTTGACCGCTTGAAGACCACAACATGGCAATTATACCCGTCTTAACACAAAGTATTGTTTTCAACAGTGTTGAGCAGCAATGTTCAATAGCAGACTATGTTCAACTATGGGTTGATGACAATCATTGTAAAGCACGATAACAGTTAAATCAACAGGTGTGATTGTTGTTTCGACTAATTGTATCGTCATAATGTTTGAGATGTAATTTGTTTTCAGGTCTCTCTTGATTTTAATTAGACTCTTAAATACCAAGTATAAAACTGAATAAAATAGATTTACCTGATTCCTACTTCTGCCAGAATAACATCCAAAACTATGTAAAAATAATAATAATAAAAAATTGGCACCTAGTTTATTAAAAAAAAAAACAGCAGCAGCAAGTCTTTTTCAAAAACTGGGGCTGATATGTTTTGTAAATCCTGAGCGCTGAAGATGAGTAGATTTTTATTGCTTTCAGACAGTGAACTGTGTTCCAGCCGATCTGACGATCAGCCTGCAGCTTCAGAGTTCACAGGCAACAAGTCTCTGTCAGATCTTAAGACAAAAGACCCCAGATTCTTCTGATGACCTCCTCAGCACCGAACAAATCCCCAACACACAGATCAGGCAGTGACTCCACAGAATCTCTGGATGTTTGTCTGAGCTTTAGTGTCCTAACAAGCGTCTCTGGGATTTGTCCTGTGAAGACTTTGGCTCTGGTGTTTTCTGGGATGCTCGCTCATGTTTGCAGGTTGAGGGCTGCCGGAGCTTGATATGCACAATGTAAAATAGAAAAAAAAAAATGTACTCTGCCAATCAAACTGAAAGCATGTTGTGACTCTTTATAATCAATCTATGGGCCCGTTGCTTTTTTAATGCAGCTGTGAAAATAGGTTCAGGAAATGTGAAATGTGAATACTGCACAGTACTTACCAAAAATCCAAGAAGGGTGGCATCTATCATTGATACATGCAGACATTTCACATATATTTAGTAGGACCACTGGTTGACCTGATAAGTGCACTAGGAGCTTGTAACATTATCTGCAACAGAAATGCTTTCCCATTATGTACAGCCTCTCAGACTTTCTACCACACTTAGTAAAACATTCAGGTGTCTTTGCCTGAAATAACACAAAGTAGTAGCGGTGCCAAAATGAATCTATCAGCTGTTCATGTCCAGTTTGACAGATCAGCCTTTGTCCGGTTTTATCTCTGTTGACTCGACATTTGGCAGCAAATCCACGTTGGCTGTGTTAGTTGCATGATGAAGATTATACAACACACACACCTAGCCAGACGCGGCTCTCTGTCAGATTGTGTGTGGGCTGCTCTGTCCTCTGGTCATTATTCACTGCAGAACAGTTGGGATGAATGAATCTCACTGCATCTGCTGTTCTGTCCTCACTGACTGACTGACTGACGGCTGGTCTGATCCCCATTAACATGGATGTCTTTGTACCATACACTGTCTTCATCCTTAACACCATTATCATCATCTTCATACATGATGCATCGATAAACCGAGATCTATGTTGACATGTGTGAAGCCTGATCTCTGTTTGTTTGTTGGCGGAGATACTGTGTGTTTGTGTGTGCATGTGTGTGTGTGCGTGTGTGTGTGTGTGTGTGTGTATGTTTTCACCATCTGTGCACTTCACCACTCTGCCTTCATCCGACTGTGTACCACCTGACTCAGCACACTAACTGTGTGTGTGTGTGTGTTACATGGTGAATGATGCACAGCTGGTGTCTGCCCAGCTTTCTGACAGAGTGGGCTATTGTCATATGACTGGTTTTACTGCATTGTGTGAATACCATAGACCATAGAATAGTGTTTCTACAACTTACACTGTGGCTTAATGAGCATGATCTCAGTTCCACTTTTTCTTTATACTTTCCCTTATTTCAACATCAAAGGAAAATTGCAGTGCTCTAACAGCCACAACAGGAAATGAGAAAAACAATGAGGTAATTTTAAAGCTAGGTTCTTAATGTGAGCAGTCATTATACTGCTGATGTTTATTTAAACTGATCCTGGACAGATTTAAATTTTGTGCACCGTGCAGGACCTTGTTACTGGAGTTGCCTATTATTCAGTCATCTTTTTGTTTGTCTGCCTGTTTCCATAGCTGGGCTTTTTCAGGAATTTTCCAGAATTGAAATGACAGCGGGTTTGTGCAACATAGAATAAATAAGAAACACACAAGCAGTTCACTAACAACTTGGCTAATGACAGAAGACAGAAGCACACCCACCCACACCAGGATGCTTTGTGCCTCTATCATTTTGGCCTCACATTACTAGTTTTTGTTTTCATCAACATTACAGATGTCCCAGTGGCGTTTCCTTGCAAACAAACAGAACTCATTGCAATATTAAAAGACACATTTGATGTTTGCCCTGACTCTATTTTGAAATATAATTAGAATTTACCATTATTTACAGCCAGGTTTCATGAATAGCATGGAATCATCAGCATATCATGTGATCTGTGTAGCTGCTGGCCTGTGTGTGCATTGTTGTGTGTGTGCAAAAGAGGAAAAATGGGGACCCATCCATGAAAACGTTCCATCATAGTGCTAGTTGTGGCCCTCATGTCTGTTAATATTATGCCCTTAAACATGATATTGGTGGAAGGTGGAAAGAGACGTCTAATCTTACTCTTTCTGCATATTATGCCCATGTGCTGCTGCAGCTTTGGTGTTAATCTGATACTACTAATTCCAAACAATACATGTGCTTTTTAAGTGCATTTACTGTACTGTGTGCTCGTGTCTGTACTACTGTAAACTGCACTTCAGCACACTGTGTGTGTGTGTGTGTGTGTGTGTGTGTGTGTGTGTGTGTGTGTGTGTGTGTGTGTGTGTGTGTGTGTGTGTGTGTGTGTGTGTGTGTGTGTGTGTATCTTCCTGGTTTGCCTGCAGAGACTCACAGATAGAATAAATGTCTCACTAATGAAGATGTAACACACAGACACACAGTTGTTGGTGTTAATTTGTCAGTTTTGTTTAATGAGCCGTGTGCTTCAGCCTGTTTGTGGTTTCTCAGGTCACTTGTGAGATCGTCTCTGCGGTGTTTCTAATAGAGGGGTCTGCTTCAGCAGTGTTTGATGTCAACCCCAGGTTGTGGTGGGTGGGTGGAGAAGAGAAAGAGATGTAATGAAAATGAGAGGAGGGTGAAGTGATGAGGACGTGTGTGACTCACACAGGTTTTATTTTTTTTTACAGAACCATTTATCAGTATGCAGTTGCTTTAACTTTCTTTTAATGCCCAAATGTTTAAGATTACTGTTACTAATGCTACTGTTAACTCTACTAATACTACTACAGCTACTGTTTTTACTCATACTACTACTACTGCTTCTACTTTGTCTGCTAACACTACCCCAGCTGTTCAACTACTTCTTTTAAATCTTCTAATACTGCTAATATTAAAACTAAGTATAGATTCAAGATTCAAAAACCTTATTAATCCCAGAGGGAAATTGTTTAATAGCTACTTCTACTAATACTACATCTAGTATGGTAGCTACTACCATGCTTACTAATGCTACAGCAGTTGCTGCTATTGGAATACTAATAATGCTACTACTGTCGCACTATTACTACTACTAATAATAATGTTACGCCTGTTGCTGCTGTTACTACAACTTCTACTGCTGCTACCACTATGCTACTCTTAATGCCACTACTACTACTACTACTAGTACTGCCACTATTACTGCTGTTGTTTTTACTGGATTTTGAAGTTATGCAAGAGGTCAATTTTAAAACAAGCATTGATTTTTTTTCCCTAACCCTAACCATGTTTGTCTAGTTCCTGAGTTGCTGTGTTTGTCATTAATAAATGAGCAACTTTTTCCAGCGTTTAATCTGACATTTATTTTTGTCTTTACCAGTAATCTTGTAGGACAGGGACATAGAATTGAAAAGTTTCACCTACATAGACAAGTGTCTACTGCAGTTAAAGTCTAAACACCACTGTACTGCTACTTTATTTAAGTCACTGAGTAGCTGCCAGCCTTTCGAACCTCCATTAATACTTTTGCTGCTTTTTTTAGTTGCTGCTGCTATAAGTCTACCCGAACTAATGCCCTGTATATACTAGTACTACATGTGTTCCACTACTACATCTACTACTATGAGTAGATTTGTAAAGTGAAATGAGCAGATTGCTGTGATTCTGTCTCCTCTCATTATTTGAGTTAATAATCCATCACCCTGCCGTGCTAGATGCAGATCATGCTGGTGCCATAGTAACGATGTTGGAAGAAGAGAGCTGCTGAAACATAACATGCTGGAGTGCTAAAGGACAAATTCACCATACAACACTACAAATTATTTTAGCTCGCTTCTTCCCTTGGATAATTGGCCAAATATGTTGTTCATATGTTTCTGGCAGTGTGAAAGAAAGGTTTCAGTCATTAATTATATTCCTTTTATCTAAAACACAATGGAGCGTTTAAAAGCGATGCAGCCTTATTATCCCCACCAACACTAGTTAGTTAAACTAAAAAACATTACTGTGTTATTAATCTTATTACTAATCTGAAAATTCACTTTGTTCAGAAAAGATAGTTTTAACTAGTTCTTTTTCATAAAATTTTCTTCAGAGCATTGTCTTGTCTAGTGACTTACAAATCTAAAATTCACCTTTATCTCTCAGTATTCAGCCACTCGTCTGCACTTTCAGGATGGTACAGTGTTCTTCCTGTCCTCAGACTGACAGCTGTGTGCTGCAGCAGGTGTTAAACTCCTGCCTTGACTGTGGCTCTCCTGTAATATCTGAGGCGGTCGACTCCTGCAGCTTCACAGAACATTAACGCTCCTCGCCGCTGGCAAAAGGTTAATTTGAAGGCTGATCGACTCCCGGAGCTTTGATGTCTATGTTTAGACCGAGAGGAGCTGCCATGTTCTCTCTCGGAGTCTCCACAGTGATGGCAGATACACGTCGGTCAGAGGGCAGAGAATAACGAGACATACCAGACCCTCAGATACCATAAGATACAATTAGTGTATCTGTCCATCTGTCTGTGTGTCTGTTCACCTGCTGGAGAACAGAGGAGAGTCTGTTTTTATTAAGCAATAGAATCAGTACAAGGAATCACGCTGAAGGTTAAAAAATAATCTCAGAGCAGTGCTCAGAGTTATTTGTGAAGAGGGAGGGTGGGGAGTTTACAGCATCAAGATGGTTTGTAGATTTCTCTCAAGTCAAAAGTTTAACATGCTTCAAACTAAAAATAAACAGCCACCCCCCTGTTCCCCCAGCAGCAGTAACTGAATACATTTAGTAGCGTGCCTAACTCATGCCTATGGCAGACTATTACTCCATGATGTTTCAGTGAGCTACTGTATAGTTACTTTCTTAGAAAGTTACTTTCTGTTTTATATGTTTAAGTACAATATATCCTGGATTTATAAAATGTGATTAATTGATTTAACAAAATAAGATATGGCTAAAATCAGAATGATTAATCCCAGGTATGTGGGTATTTTATTGTGAAGTGTGGACAGATTATGAGAAAATGGGCCCCTGGGCTCAGACTTTTTGGTCTTTTTGGGTCTGCGTGTGTTTGTGGTAATTTAGTACTTTGGTCTTTTGAGCGTTAAACATGTTTTCCATTGATTTTAGTTGTCATCTGTTTATGGAGAGTTTGTCTATACCAAGTTAAGTTAAATAAGTTACTGATACTCAGAAATTATGTCATGAAAATGTGTTTTTTGCGTAGGATAGATGAAAAAAGAAAAAAATAGAAAAGAAAGAAAGAAAAAGTAATAAGACTAACTTAATGCAAATAAATTAATAATTTAATATAATAAAAATGTTTGAATTAAAATTACATTGTAATTACTGCTTAATGATGTCTTTAACTGTCTAGCAAAGGAAATCATTTTGGTTTCACTAAACAAATTGGGTCAGTCTGACTTTAAAACACACACATAGTATTTTCTCAATAGGGCCAGAGTACTGGAAGTACTGCTGTGTTAGAAAGTCTAATAAATAATAATAATAATAATTAATACTTTATTGATCCCCTTGGGGAAATTGCGTTTGGACAGCTGCCAGATGGCATGTCGGCGCTACTACGGGGTTTCGGTGTCTTAGAACAGAGAACAGGGAATCGAACCACTCACCCTCGGGTGGTTACGCAATACGTTTTTGCAGTAGGCTACTTCTCTCCATGGTCTTCTTCTCTGTCCCAGATGTCACAGTGTAACTCAAGGTTGCTCACTTCAAAGTATCTATATACTTTATATTTATATATTTATACTTTCACAGCTGTACATTTGTGTGTTTGTGTGTTTGTGTGTGTGTGTGTGTGTGTGTGTGTGTGTGTGTGTGTGTGTGTGTGTATAACGAGGCAATTAAATGATCTACCTGTTTGCTTCTAGCCATTTACCTTACTGGGCCTACAGCACCAGTAAAACCATTAACCATCCAGATGGAGTAAAACCATTAACCACCCAGATGGTGTGAAACCATTAACCACCCAGATGGAGTCTTTTTAAATCAGCCAAAATCTTTTTTTTATTGAAGCTTGTTCTGTTTTATTAGGTGAAACAAAATTGGAGGCTGGAACAAATACTTCATCACAACTGTGGCAGCTCACATGCGGTAACTCTTATCAGCATCATGTGTACACAGATCCAGATGTACAGTAAAAGTTTCTGAACATTTTCTGTCATCATTGTTAGAATAATTTTGGCATCCGGAAACCGTGTGGCGGCATCTTTGCCACAGTTCAGATCTTATAACTTTTTCTCTGCAGCAGATGTTTACAGCTGAACTCTGACTGGAGCAGCTTCAAAGCCAAAAGCTCTGAAGTATCATCAGGGTTTATTTTTATGCTTAAGACGACACTCCACAGGAAAGTTGTCTAAGGAAAGCTTTTTACTATTTATTCTGTTTATAAGTATAAAGTAAAAGTACTTCTGTCAGCTGATGAAATATCACCTGGAGATTACCACACGTTCTCCAACCTAAACTTCCACCCTTCAGTACGATCCATGGGAGCGTTCTCTAAATCAGTGTTTCTACCAGGAACAGAGGATATCAACAAGTTCGTCAACCTTAATGACCACACAGTTCATTTGTCTTTCCTCATCATAAACCAACCATTAATACATTGTTAGAACTTGGTTAGGTTTAGTAAAAAGTAAAACTTCTTAAACATTCAAGACCTTTTTCGTCATATTTGCAACGTGTAGTTAAAGTTTGAAACAGTGTTTGATAAAAAACACAGTGTCTCATGCTGTCTCCACCCACCCAACCTCCTCCCAGTATCAACTTTCACGCTCCTCTTGACTCATGTCATAATTACTATGGCAGCTAATCGTTCCTAATAAGAACAAGCTACTTTAGGTTATAATTACTCTCTATGCCAACAACCTGGAGGAGCTCTATGTGAACACACGTTCCAGTCAGTCAACACGGACACTAAACAGACATTCCTTAGTACAAGTCTGAGTAACTTTCATGTGGGTCTATTTTTGAATACAGCAGGTAAATTTCCAGAGAATCACAGAAAGCAGGTGGCTGGTGCCTTTCAGTCAATTTGCTCAACAAAACACCACAATATTTAAGAATATTCTCTTAGGTTGGGATTATCTTGCATTTGAGGACTAAACATTTAATGTGCATGTTCATGCTTGACATGGTCCTACTAGGGAGTACTAGGGTGACTACTGTGTTTTACAGATTGTCTTGAACGAGCAAGGTGAATGTGTAAAGAATTCGGTTCAGGGCTGACAGGGAAAATCATTAAAATCCAATTGAGGAAACTTGACTCATGAATGTGGATAAGTGAACTCTTCAGCTGCTGTTTGTGCCTTTGAGCAAAGTAAATGTTTGAGTGGATTTCCTCAGTGGCAGCAGCAGCTCCAGCAGATGAGTGAGTCGGAGTTCAAGCATGTGGATGTACAGAACACCATACCTCCCTCGGTGAATCACTGTGTCACTTTTTCATCTCATTTGTGTTTCTCTTTGTGAGAGGAGAGCAAGAGCGGGTTACGAAAAAGAGCAGAATGAGGCCCTGCAGCTTTCAGGTCTCGATGGAAGAACATGTTCATTGTCGGGGTCGGAGAAGGAGAAGGTCACGGATGTAGCTTTTGTGTGTGACAGGGAAGGAGTGACCCACCTATATGAAGGACGAGCCTTAGAGGAGCCTAATGATGTGTCCGCGCTCACTGTTTGACTTCATGTTACTAGTTTGAGTGTGTCTCTGTGTGTGTGTGTTACACACTTGTGAGGTTAAAAATGTCTTTATCACAGGAGACTCAGGGATAAGGGTAAATGCTCCACTGCAAGATAAAGTCCTGCAGTTAACAACTATACTAAATATTATAATAATTTTATCGTCAGGTCAATATTGACTGTTTCAATTTAGAAACAAAAGTTAAATTATAATAAAAATAGATTGTGTATAATGGTTTGTGTGTATTTTATGACTTGGTCTCAATAATATAAGGCTTCTTGTCAAGAACCAGCTATTAGGTCTAAATGTATATAAAGTCACAAAATAAATGTATGGAAACAAAAGTTACAATTCAAAATAAGAGAAGGTTGACTGTGGAAATAAATGTCAGCAGTGATTCAGATTCTTAGCCTTATACCAAACTTCACAGCATAAATACAAAGCGCAGGATGCATATAAACCTTTCAGATTCTCTGTTAGTGTTTCAGACTTGTTTGCAGTTGTTGCTGTCAGATAAATGCTGTGGGGTAACAAATACATTTCTCTGTGTAGCAGAAAAGTAGAATGTCAGCAGAATGGTGGTATTCATAGTCAGAAAAGCTCCAGACTGTACTGAACTGCAGGACTTGAAAAGACGGACGTTGGTCATTTGTAACTCTGAGAATTGAACCCCTCAGTCTGACAATGTTAATGCCTTTCTAAGCACCTTAAACACAGCGCTAATGAGTAAAACAGAGCTGCATTAAAGTTTTATTAGATGAGAATCACTTGAGAAGCCTTTACACATATTTCACAGTCGGACATTTGAAGGATCTCATCGCTGCGGGCCGGATGAAGAAAACGTCGCCTCTCTGTGACACAGCTCATTTCTTAAATTAAACAACAGGACAGTGAAAGGTTTTCCCTGCCCGAGGGTCATAAAGCTCAACATTCAGATGACCATGAACACGGTGCTTTTTCTGGTCATTTCTCTGCAGCTGTAACAAGCTAATAAAGGGCAGGAACAAGTTAATACATTATGTGCAGTGAGGATTTATATTTTTCAAACTCTGGTGGGATTTTTTTTTTGTCTTAATTAATACATGTTAACAAGCTACCCAAGAAGCTTAATGTAATTACAGTTTGTTAATTACATGGTCTGCCTCTGAAGGAGCTCAAGGCTGAAATGAAGATGGAGAAACAAGATGAGGGCGGTTCAGGGAAAGAGACACAGCAGCACGTGGATGTTGGGGGGGGGGGGGGGGGGGGGATAGGGGTGGATGAAAAATAAATTGTTTGAATCCACTAAAACAGAGATTAGAGGGGAAAGGGAAAGCAGAGAGGAAATAAAGCGATGAAGGCGATCGACACGAGGCTATAAGCAGCTAGCAGGCAGCTGTAAGCTGGCACGGAGTAAGTGATCACGGTAATTGGAGTTGAGGAAGTCTGTGGAGCAGCTGCCTCCACCGCACATCGCTGTAGCTCTCTGCCAAGATTAACTAACATCTGCTGCAGCTGCTCAGTGGGAGATGCATCAGCAGTGAACATCCTTCAGTTCCACATGACGGCGTTTACAGCTGAGCAGGATTTAAACTTGTCCTCACACCTGATTCTGTACGTTTTTCTGAAGCTGCCCTGGAAGAGGTTTTAATGTCAGAACAAATCCATCTCATCAGGATAAAACCCAAAGAGCAGCAGTGAGAGAGAAAAGGAGGTTTCTGTTTGTCTTCTAATTAAATTCAGTATCAGATGTGGTGTCGCTCATTGAAATGGATCTTTGCAGTAGTGTTTCTCCACCTTTTTGGTTCATGGCTGTAGGTATTGGGCTTGTATATAATGGTTTTACATTATTGTGGACGTCTGCAGACAGTTCCTCTGACTGCACTGGGCCGACATGCAGTGTAAGATGTGAGGCCTTATATGCGCAGATCTGTGTCTCATAATGAGTCACTGTCATTATTTTTGCCCTGACTGAATTGTTTTTGGCCCTTTACTTACTGACAGTTGCAGTTTTAAGTTATGGTCGATCCGTACGTTAAAAGCATCATCAGAGTCTGATTCACAGATTATTCACGGTGGTTTATCTCTGCAGTCTGCTCTCTGCTGGTAATGACCAACCAGTGGCCTTCTGTGTCCCACATGGACATTATTAATAATTAATCAACTGTTGTTTATGTCCTGTTTATGTTATGTGTCCTAAATCCCTCTAACTGATGTCATCATCATTGTCATCACCACTGACATCATCGTGTTTGGTCTGAGTCTGTTCTTTTTCCTGGTCCAGTTGTTTCAGCCCTTCCGTTGTTTCCTGTTTGAGTGAGAACCAGTCATGCAAACAGGTGGTTGGTTATGGTCAAAATGGTTTTCTCCGCCTTCCTCCACCTCATCACCCCCTTTGGGATGAACTGGAACACTGACTGTGATCCAGACCTTGTCAGCCAACAAATCATTCCTGTAAAAGGTTTTCACAGTTGTTTTGTTCTCACCTCCCCTGTTGTGTTTCTGCTGTTTCGCTCCTTGGCTCCTCAATAGGACGTATTCTTTTATTTGTATGGAATAAATCTCTGCCACCCTGACTGCCTCCCTGCTCTACCAGACTGCTTCTAATAAAGCACTCCTGTAGTATTTTGGTATTTCCCTGGGGTTACACTGGAATCAACACTTGCATCTGCCTCCAGACAGTCTGCCGCAGCCCTGAGCTGCTTCCATGATTTGCTTCACTTTGCTTTAACTCTGTGCTGACAGTAGAGGACTTGGTGGCTGTAAACTGTTTCTGTGCAGTGTTTGGATTTGAATTGGACGAAACCCACACTGACTGAGCACCAGCCCTTCCTCTGGCTACAAACTGTAGCTTCACAATTTCAAATGTCCACTTTTGACACACTTGAACCAGACAAACACAAGGTAACGTTACTTCACTGTAGTCTTTTCTTTGTTAGTAATAAATCATATTTAATTAAGTATAGCATCACTACTATTACATCTACACTGCTATTGAAGTAGACATAGTAATGTTTTAGATGAAACCTGTTAATGAAACAAAAACTTTAAGACTAACTGTATCCACAGTCTTACATTTTTATATAGGTTATAAGAAAACAAAGTTAATTTTCCAGTTTGAACCTGGAAATGGTGAACTTGGAAATCACTTAGGTGATTTATCATCACTTCGCAAACAGATGCATCTTTTTTTGAGCTTTTTTTTAAACTTTTTATAGCTGCACTAGATGTGAAGTGTGTGTGACAACAGCTGATGTAGAACAAGTCTAAAGCCAGGACTTCCTGTCCTGATAAGCCTCAGGTGGGGCAGAGCTGCTCTCTCGCACAATTAACCCATCAGAGAGAGGAGGGGTTCAGTCAGCCCGCTATTTAAATTATTACTCCACACTTATACAGGACTAGTGTGTTTGTGTGTGAGTGTGTGCAGCCTTCTTTTCCTCTACCATCAGCAGCAGTGAGTCTTCAGAGACACACACACACTGTCATACTCACACCTTGCACTCAGACGTGTCTAATTAACATGTAGACGTCTTTATTAAGGTAATAGGCAGCTGGGCTCTTTTCTCATTACAGAGAGCTCAGGTTGAATCACTTCTTGGAATCACTTCACCTCTCTGTTAGTGCTTAATCATGTCTGATGCCATTAAACATCTCATGTTATTTCTTTTTTATTAAAGTGTCGTTCTACAGGGAGAAAATGAGGAAAGGTCAGCGAGGTGTCACAGTAACGGAGAGAAACCAGCGGTGGGTCGAGGATTTTGATGATCGTGGGAGTGAATCACGAGCAGAGGTCAAACACAGTCAGAGTAGTTAAAACAAATAACAAGAAGGTAATAAGAGATTAAACAAGGAGCTTTCAACAGCTTCATAATAACAGGGCACACAACACTCAGGGGACGAACTGTCATTGTTAGCGTGGACTCTACTAGTGTACAATATCTGAATCTTGTTGTCTTTGAGTGGTCCTCCAGAGGTGGCAGAAGCACAGTACTTCAATACTATAGTATCTACTATAGTATAAGTGTGAGTACTTGCCTAAAATAGCACTCCACTACAAGTTCATGTACCTCTTCTTTATTTACTGAAGTTGTACAAGTACTCCACAAAGAAAGTGATTTCTCCAGGCATCAATCGATTGAGTTAGCCTGTTGACAGATGTTTCATTTTGACATCGTCCTCCTTTACGGCTTGCTCAAACCACCAATCTTCTGTGTCTGGAAAGCAGATCTGGCTTCAAAGAGGTGATCCTCCCCTTTTAAAGCAAATGGACTGCTAGGTCTTACTGAGGAGATGAATCTCCTGTGTCTTGCATGTGTTTGTGCAAAGGTTGCTTAGTTTCTCCAATGCACAAATCAGTATATTCATTGCTGCATTGAATTTAATATACTACCTTACTCTACTTATGTTGTTTTACTCGTTACACTTTGAACGCATCACGCTGTGTTGTGGAGGTCAAGGTGTCAACGACTTAACCACTCCACAGAGTTTATTTGCCTGCTGCTCCTAGTTTGAAGTAATGAAACCTTTCAGATGAGCAGTGAAACATCTTTGAGAACTGTCAAGTGCTGTCTAGTCACCACTGACCAGCAGCTATGGGAATATACAAACAGTATATTGTCAAATTATCACTTTATAAAGTTAATATATTATTATTGTTGTTATTGTCGGTATTATTATTAGCATCCAACAAAGTCAACTCACTGGTGTTGTTTGTGTCCAGTGGACCATAATACATAATATATTATCTTTAGGTGTTAAATGTTCCACTGTGTTCTTCAACTGGTCTGATAACTTTGTCTGACTGCTTGTGGACAGTTGCTTTCCTAATCAAGATTCTCTTGTTGTGGTGGAAACACTGACACGAAGGCAAGAATGTCTAAACTAGGAGTTAAAGGAGGCTAAAAAGTTTATCTGAGGTTAGTCCATTTTAAAAACCCTATAGTCACTTGACCCATTGTTAATACAGAAATATTATTATCTTCATCTAAGTCAAGAGTATTAACAAATATAATGCTCCTAAAATAATAACACAAACAAATTCTGATCTTTCCAAAACACACAACAATGTGCCTTTTTGAGTGGCCAAGTCAGAGCCCGGAGCTCAACCCGATAGAGGTGTATTTGTTAATACTCTTTACTTAGATGAAGATCAGATCACATTTTATGACAAATAAATACATAAAACTGGGATGACAAGTGTTTATCGACTGTTTGAGGAGGGAAAATGGTTTCACCCCAACATTTCCAAACTGCATTCAAGGTAGACAGATGGAGAGGCAGACAGACATTTAGATTTGCAAGCAGCAGAGCCAGATACACAACTACACACTGAGCCACACACACTGTGACAGGCTGTAAATGTAGATCAGTATACACACGCGCGCACACACACACACACACACACACAAACACAAACACACTCTGTGGTGTTTGTGGAGGTGTGGTGGAGTTGAGGGGATTTCCCTCCTTCTGCTGGCGACGTTTTTGTCTCATTATCCAGTTTGTAGCCCAGAGAGGACACAGTTTATCCCCCCGTATGGATGTTCTTTTTAATGAAAAATACTAAACAGGCCGGGGACATTGAAGGGTTAAACACAGTCCTACTAATCAGAACATGGGGAATAAGGAGCAGTCAATGAGATGTGCAGCCTATAGGAGGCAGTCAACAAAGACAGAAGCACAAAGCAAGTAACTGTTTAAGTGTTTCATCAAACTAGGGTCCAGGATCAATTTGAGAAATTTGTTCACGTAGGTAAACACCCAGAAATCCATCCATAAAGTAATAAGAACTGCGAACACACACACACACACACACACACACACACACACACACACACACACACACACACACACACACACACACAAATGTGATCAAGGAGCTTTACAGCAACACAAAGAGGGAACAGTGGCTTATTGAGAGGTTTTAATTAGAACTGTGTCTGATGGCATCATCCATGATAAGAATTAGTCATGCTGCGATATTAACAACATAGTTGCACGATGTTGTGTTGTAACCTGGGCATTTTCCATGAGCTGACAAGCGCAAACAGCATGGTGGAAGTTTAAGCATGTGCGTTAATTTGGAATTAAAAGATCTTCATCTGTCATTTAGAACTGGAAATGCATTTTTTTAGCTTCTTTAATGAGTATTTGTTGATAGTTAAAATAATTTTTTATCACAGTTTTTACAAAGCTCTGATTTTATACCAGTGTGGCCAAAGAGACACAGTTGAATGGTTCCATTTTCATATCATTATTCATATTGTTACTGGAAAAATACTGTAAAATATTGTAGTATAGGGTAGTAAAGCTTTAAGTTTCTATCACCTACCTATGGTTTTAATATAAAAAATAAATGAGCTGTTTAAATATACAAGCATATACAGTCAAGCAATAATCCATCTTTTTCTTATTGATGTAAACCTCATGTTCTGTTTGAGCCTCCTCGTCCCTATTGTCAATATTAGCTGTACTTTGTTTTAAAGTGTTTAGTAATATATGTATTTTTCCACTCGAAAATCTGTTACCATTGTTATTAACAAGCCACAATTAGTGTCTCAGTGAAGCTGTGAAGTCATTACACATGAGAGAACACTTATTCTTAGATCACAGCTAATAAACAAACCGAAGATCAGCTCCCATCAAGCTTAATTATAAAGCAATGTTTAACATTGATTTTCATGAGGCATTGTCAAATGTATTTGTCAAATGTGTGTTCTGACTTCAGGTCCAGCAGAAGCTCTTCTGTATGTACAGTTTGTACCTTTGGTTCACTTATTCTTATAGCTGGACCAAGTGTAGCGCAAAAAAATGTGAAGTTTGTCCTGAGGTCAGTGTCAGAGCATGGATTAACAGAACAGAGCTGAACAGACCAACTAGGGCAAAGTATTCATAGGCCCCACTGTTGACAATGAAAGAAATAAAATAGACGCACAGACTACAGTATAATGCAAAAGAACTACAAAGAGGCAAAAAACACCCAATCAACAGAGTGTATCATCTGCACAGTTGTGCACATACTCGTGTTTGTGTACACATCCAAAAGCAAACTTGACAGACAGATGTGTTCTGGTTAAAATTGCTTAGTTTTTCCATTTGAACACCAAATGACTGCATAGCTGCTGGCTGAGTTAAACACTCATTTGCCTAAAGATTAAAACTTTGTACTCTCTCTCTCTTTGGTCATTTTGGAGCCTTTCTCACATCAGCTGGAATCCCATAATGCCATTATAAAGTGTCCCAGTCTATGTCCCATAGAAAATAAACAAGGCACATTGGCTGCCAGAAAACATAAGTGTTTTACAGGATCGCTGTTGATGAGGCGCGATGAGTGTGATGATCAGAACTGATTAGTAACAAAGCCATAATAGTTATATGAATCTCTGTATAAAATCCATCACATCAGATGGAGCCAAGACCTGAGGACGTACAACATGGCGGAATTCAGTCTCCACATAAAACCATGTAATTCCTCTCTCTTTACTCTTTACTTCTTTGACTAACCCTCTCTGCAGCTCTCCGCCTCTCTCATTAGTCTTTTTATTATCTGGGATGATGTACAGAGACTGTTGATTATCACTGTGTGGATGACAAAGTGTCTTAACCTTCACTAAACAGAGGATCAGGCCATCGTGTGAACAACCTAACCTTACCAAAGCCCAGCCATTTCCCCGTAATCCACCTGTAATTATATCCTGATCTCTGCAGCAAAGCTGATTGGTGTTGGGACACCTGAGAGAGAGTATGTGTGTGTTTTGTACATACACTCATTCACAACGGGCAAATTAGCAGAAAATCACACAGGAGTGGGAGATAAAGGAGTAGGAAACAGCCTCATGTACGTACCTTAGTATGGGTTTCATTTAAAGATAGATTTGTGCTAAAAAAAAACAAAGAACTACAGTATTTGGTGAATCATGAGTCGTCTGTGTGTGTGTGTGTGTGTGTGTGTGTGTGTGTGTGTGTGTGTGTGTGTGTGTGTGTGTGTGTGTGTGTGTGTGTGTGTGTGTGTGTGTGTGTGTGTGTGCACCCACTCGGGCAGGATGAACATGATTTCAAGGAAATGACGATAGCCAAACTGTTGTTTTTATCTATTTTCTGCCTTCATTCTAAGAATGAACGTTCTGGCCTGCATGAAGAGGTCTGCTGTAGCTGCTGGCCAAACAGAGGGATCAGTGAATAATCGCTTTCATGCTAATCAGTGTCAACAATTGTGTTAATGATGGTACCAGAATATTTTCTCTAGGAGCCCTGAGATTGACCTAAGTGAATATTTGGAGATGATGAATGACCTTCTTGCACATGCAAGTCAATACCGTTGAGCGTGGTGACACTGCAGCGTACAGTTGTTGTGTCCAAACTGATATCGATGATACAAGGGTACAGTATAGACGATAGACATAAAGAGCTCCTCTCAGACTCACAGAGAGTCATGGTGTGGATACTTGTGTTGTAGCTGCACAAGAGGCTCGCCCGTGTGTATCTCTGTGGGGGGTGTCGATGCGTGGCTGTAGCCCCGCTGTTTATCACCGTTAATGCTACTGTTTCTCAGATGTAAATAGCTTGTTATGCTTTGAATGCAGCACAGTTAATGTTGGGTCCATGTGTTGTGTTTACTGACACTGCAAAAGTTGTTCATATACAACCCAGTTTCTCAGATGTTTTCTCAGCATGTTCATGTTAATGCTAACAGATCCTAGAGTCTCTTAGTCACAGGAGAGGAGAGGATTTGGATAAACTGAACTTTTACATACAAAAAGATGGAGTTAGATTCCAGATGGAAGCTAGAAAGAGGTTTATAATTACACTATATTAAAGATTTAGAAATGAATTCAGGTTGAACGTGCCCTAGACCATCTCTTTCCTTTTTAAATTCAGTTAATATTGTGCTAGAAAGACACTGGAAATGGCAAGACGTAATGATAAAGTAAAGATAAAAGCTCCTTATAGTAAAAATACAAATACACAACAATCTCATTGAAAATACAGCATCATGCTTTTAATGTGAAGGTATATAAACATGTTATAAACTTTTGTTCTGACCAAGTTGATAGTCTAGTATCCTTCAATTTGAGCTCTGCAGGTGTTTTTACTTTAAAAGAGCAACAGTGTTGAGATGATTTGCACTTGGTAAATGATATAAAGAGGACTTCCTGTTTTCCATAAACAGAATCAGCAATTTTCCTTTCTGTCTGACAAAAGCAGTAGTCATACTGTCTAGTCTTATCAAGGTTAAGTTAAAATATACTGTGATATTCACTAGTGGCAGCATTACTAAACTGGGTGTTTTCTTTTCATAGTATATAGATTTGCCCATGGCCTGCAGTTTCTCTCCGTGGAGACCTGTGACACTTCTGTATAGCCCCTATAATCCTTCACTCCTTGTTCCTGTCAGGGAAACAGATCCCGCCTCAGCATTTAAATCACAACACAACTCACACCTCACCAGCTGTTCATTTCTAATTTTCCTCTTCCCTGCAGTGTGAACTTGACATATTTGGCCCAGAGCTTTCATAAGACCTAGAAACGTAATAACTTTTGCTTGGATTGCTCCAGAATGGTTCAGATGTTCAGAGTCCCCCCAAATGTGGTGATCTGTGATGTGATGTTCAGACATTTAAAGGATCCCAGAGGACGGCATCAAGATAAGTCTGTTGACTCTTAGTTTTATTAAACAAAATTTGTATCCTCAGCTATTGTTACTGTAAATGATCAGACTAAAGGACACATATTAGAATTAGCCAGTGAAAAGCTTCAATGGCATAAGAACGACCTAGATGGCTCAGAATGTACAAAGGTTTCAAAGTCAATGAATTGTTAACAAAGTGAGGAGTTTCCTTCAATCAAACTAGTTATTTTGAGTTGAAGCTCGACTGGTGTTAGCAGAAACAGGTCAAACACACATGTTGCTTATTATACCAATTACTCCCCATCTAAAATCTTCAAACCCACAGAAAACCCAAATAAATCAAAGAACTGGAGCTAAACTGAATTTGAAAGGAGAACCACACACTAATGTGCATTTCAACACTCCCTGATTTGTACTTGAAGTCAGATTTAATTGAACACACACACACACACACACACACAGAGTTTTTCCCTCTCATGTCGCTCTGTCTCTGTCTATTGCACTGACCCCTCCCACCATATTGATCTATAAATGGTGTGGTGAACCCTTGTGTTGCCTGGCTACTAATCACTCTGCATAATTTATGTGATCTTCATTATTAATTCACGAGCTGGGCTCAATAACAGGCTGCCGCTGCAGACTGTTTCAGCACATATTGTTTCAGTAATCCATATTCATTACTAGAGGCCAATTCAAAGCAGCTCTCACACCGCGGGGAGAGTTCATGTTTAAGATTTCAGACACGGAGTCTGCGCTCATACCTAGAGTGACAATGAGGGAAACAGTCACACAAAATGAAATTTCTCCGCCATCATTGTTACAATCAGCACTTTGTAACTTTGTTAGGAAAAGTTCTGCACAGAGGCTCTAAACAAAAAGAAGAGTCTTTTTTTTTTATCTGCAGCTCCTGCTGCCACATGTTGAACTGCCCTTGAGCCCAACAGTGCACCCCAAACTACTCCCCATGGTTTGGCCAGTTTCCTGCATGGCAGCTCAACCACCATTGGTGTCTGTATAAAAGGTTTTATGAAGCTTTCACTTACTAAAGTGGAAAACTGTTGAGTTGAAAGCTGCTTCACCACCTTTCAACTCTGAGTACAATTAGAAGGCCTGGAACAGAAGACCAAAGAGTTTTGGTCAGAGGATTAGTGTTGTGAAATAAACTGATGCATAAGTTTCACTGCATCTGCATGAGACAAGAAGCCTCTTACTGTAGATACTTTAGTAGCCATTTCATAACAGTGGTCCTCTCAATGGCTGGAGGAGGTTGTGGCATTGAATCCAAGTACTTCCTTACTGAATTCAACCAGTGATTTAACAGGCCTGAAGTCTTTAGGAAGGATGCAAACCGGTTTAGTAAAACTTGCATATGTAGAATATTCCACATAGATTTGCTTATACACAAAGTAAATGTCACATTCCTATATGAACAGCTTGTTAATGAACTTATCTCAACTGTAGATGCTTATTGAAAATGTCAAAAGGAAAATGGCATCAACTCTACAGAAGAATATAACTTTGCATTCACGTTAAACAAAAACCTGTTTCCTCCTTTTCCTCCCATGTTGTATTGCAGGCATATTTCCCTCCTTGAAAGCTGTCAGTGAGAGTTTCCATGTATAAGACTTAGTGCTGGGAGACTGGTGGAGGCTGCCAATAGTCCATTTAGGACTGGTAATGGTGACGGATGAGTATGTGACTGTGTGAGATTTGGCAAGATGAAAAGATGAGCCTCAAGAGCTTTATATTACCTTGTTCCTCTAACTGGTCCAATACAGCAGCTGTCTGAAACTGGGACTGATGGAGGAACAAGGTCTCCTTTCACACAGAGTCTTTTACTTTAAATTGTAATCTGTTAATAAACTCGGACTATGGAAACAGTTTTCATGTTTTACACAATCTGCTACTGTAGTCCCCTACTGTCTTGGCAAAGAAAGACCCCAAATGTCAAATCGCTGGTTCTGGTTCTAGTTCTGGTGTTGTTATGTGTTGACAACATGTAATTTAATAGAATCCTGTAACTGGACAGTTGTTTCTACCACCATTACATAGCATGTTGTTACTACACGTGTGTAGTAAATAATCCAAGAAACCAATACTGTGTAATCTGCTTTGCCTCTGTTTTGTTTAAAATTCATTCATAGTGGGCAGCGAACTGGCTCTGATATGGTTTACATTAGACTAATGCTCTGCTCTGTCAGAGCATATTTACATAAAGTACAGCTTTTTGGACCATTTCCCTTTTGTGTTGCTGTGTTGCTTTGTCTTACACAGCAGGGTGCACTATCCCGAGTGACAAGATATTCCTCATCTTGACTGTGTATACAACCAATCTGAGATTAAGTGGTGAACATTTGATTACTGTGCAGACTTTTAGCCTTAATTTAAAGATGAACCATGTAGGTATCACAGCCATTACACACATGCCCATGACTCTAGTGGGTCAAAAGTATTTGGAGAAACCGGCATTTTCACATTTTGTCAGTTTTAATACTTGGTTGCAAATCCTTTGCAATCAATGAGCCCTCATCAGCAGATGCTGGGTTTCTTCCCTGCTGGTGCTCTGCCAGACTTTACTGCAGCTGTTGCACTTCATGTCGGCATATTAACCTCTAAGGTTTATGAGCGTCCCACAGATTACAGCATAAACACCCAGAACGACTGATGCTAATAGAAGTTTCCGAGACTGACTTTAGGTACATACAGTAGGACAACATAAAAAGAGGAAAAGTAGAGCAGAACAAGACAAAAGGCAAAAAGTAAAGAGAGGCTGGATTAATGAGTGATCCAGGTCAAGAGGATAAGTGGATGAAATGGGAGAGTGATGGACTGCATCGTAAAGTGGAGAGCCAGAATGAACGAGTGCACATGGAATGAAAAGAGACAGAGGAGGAGAAGTGGATTAGGTGAGAAGGAGGGATGAGCTGAGGGCAGACAGAAAGGGTGATGGAGAGGGCAGGAAGAAGAGAAGAAATTGAAAATGAAAGGAGGTGGAAAAGATGAATGAGGAGAAGTGAAGTTCTGAGATGAATGGGAACGAGAGGAGAGAGGTATAGAAGACAAAAAAAGACTTGAAAAATGTAACGACAGAGGACATAGGAGATGTGAGATGCAAAAGTGATGGAAGAGGTGAGGTGTAGGAAATAAAAGGTGATAGAGGGAGAGAGGGGAAGAAAGTGTAATTGAAAGAGGAGGGAGAGCGAAAGGCAGCAAGGGAGGATATGAATGAGAAATGAACGTGAATCAGAATTAGTGTGACAAATAGTAAATGAGATTCTGGGAAGGAAAGAACATAATGAAGCTACATAAAGTACACAAAACGAATGCATATTAAATAACATCACGGTGCTCTAGTAATAATTCATATAACGCTGTTATACAGTAACGGAAATCTTCCAATTACATATCCAGCAAGAATAGAGCAACATGGAGATCACACTTTAGATTTTGGTGTTTCAATTTTTGCTTTTGTTCGATATTGTTTAACCACTATTTTCAGTTTTACTGGAAAAAACATGTTTCCTATATTCTTTGGTATTTTAGCACCTGTTTGGTTCAGCATTAACCAAACACACCAAACTTTCTACTCAGGTTAGTCCAGTATTTTCTTGTGGTACATTTTACGGTATCTTGTATTTCAACTTTAAATAAATGTAAAGCAACATGGAATCAAACAGACAAACAATTCATGGAGTTGTTTGTCTGTTTGATTCATTGAACTCAGTGTTCATTAATGTTTATCCTGATTTCTTTTTTTATTCACTGCCACTTACAAGTCTCTTCTTAGTCCAGTATATTTTGGTCTTTTAGCTTTTTTATTATTAATGTAATACAACAACAGCACTAGATACATGCTTCAAAATAGCCATATAGTTCATTCATTCTTTGAAAACTGAACATGAATCCCGTCATTTGCTGCAGGACTGTTACTCTCTTACATTTACCTAGATGTACTTAAACTGCCAGCTGAGTATATGTTGTTATTTTATACTGCAAGTTTTCTGTTTAACTGCCCATTTATCTAAATTTCATGGACATATCAGTCTGCATACAGATTATATTACTCACACAAACACGTCAATAATAGCGTTATGTGTCACATGATCATTAAACAATGACGTCATTGACATATGGCTACACACACACACACACACACAACCACCCTAAGTGTTCCTGATTGGCTGAGGGAGGGGAGCTGGCATTGTAGAGCTATGTGTGAATAAATAAGGGGAGGGGCCTGGGGTTGTCTCATCTCTCTCTCACACACACACACACACACGCAGTGGTGTTTGCTCTTGGGCCATCTACCCTCACTGTGTCATGCAATGTGTTTTGGCTGACGTCTGTGTCACACTGCCGCTCAGTTCAATGATGCTCTGCCCACACACACACACACACACACACACACACACAGACACACACACACTGCATACCGTCCATTCACACACTTGAGCATCACTCAGACATCTTGCTTGCCTTTCTTCTCGGCTGCCTGTGCGTCAGTGTCTCATGCATTAGATGTATGATTTTTCTAGTGCTGAAAGCTCTTCATTAGCCTCGATGTCAGTTAATCTGCTGACAGCCCTGGATGATGTGCAGCATCTCAGGCTCTCACTGTTGATCCCTGTGGTTGATATGATCCAGATGGGCTGACATGAACAAGATCCTCTGATCTAATGCACTGAAATACGAACACTCCATGCTCTGACAACAACAATCTGACTGAGAGTTCAGAAACCCAGCAGCTAAACAAGGCTATGGAGGAAATCTGCAGGTTTTAGTCTAACCCTTTAGTTTTTAAATCTCCACAAAATTCCCCTGATGTAGAACCTCCCTACACTCCAACATCTCCAAGTGTCCAGGCTTTTAAATTGGTCCTATTCTCTCTGTGTAGTGTAAAATAATTTAATCGTGAAGCACTGAATGCTGATACACTGATGATCTGTATCACTAATCACAGTCATGTATCATTAGTCATGTTGACTAATGATACATAAACCCCTGTGAAGGTGACTTTTTAATAACAAATGTGTTTATTTTTAAAGTAGAATCTTCCCCTGACTTTGTAACTTTGGTAGCATGTTAATTTCTTAAATGCTAATTGATAGAACACAACATACCCGTTAACATGTGTGGAACCACACATACAGTGGCAAGAAAATGTTTGGTAACCTTTTGAAATTGCGATGTTTTCTGTATTATTTCTGTCATAAAAAATTCAGATATTTTATGTCCTTATTGAGAACTACCATAAAAACCTTGCAGTGCTAGTGGAGAAAGTCAAAAAGCTCATTGGAGTCAGGTGTTGGCATACCTGGAAGAAAATTATTTTGAGGATGTTGATTGACAAAAAACACTCAAACTTTTTGAGTTGAGTTCTGCACAAGAAGAATACGCTTATGTGAGCCATGCCTCGCCAAAAGAAGCTTTCAGAGGATCTATGATCAAGAATTGTTCATTTACATAAAGCTGGAAAGGGTTACAGAGTGATGTCAAAGACTTTAGACATTCACCAGTCTACAGTCAGCTCAACAAACAGGGTGTCTATGGCAGGACACCATGAAGGAAGCTGCTGCTTACTAAAAAGAACATTGTTGCATGCCTGAAGTTTGTCAAAGAGCACGTTGACACTCCACAGTAGTATTAGCAAAATGTTTTATGGACGGACAATTGAAGTATTTGGAAAGAACACACAGCAATACATTTGGCGTAAAAAGGTCACTGCAAATCATGATAAAATGAAAACATCATCCTAGTCGTAAAGTATGTTAGTGGAAAAGTCATGAATTGGGCCTGCTTTGCTGCATCGGGGCCTGGTCAGCTTGCAGACATTGAGGGGAAGATGTGTTCCCAAGTGTATCAAAAGATTCTTCAGGATAATGTGCGAATGCCTGTCCGTCAGCTGAAACTCTGTAGAATCCGGGTGATGCAACAGGTCAATGAACGAAAACACAGAAGCAAGTCCACTACAGAATAACTTCAGAAATACATAATCCACCTTTTGGAGTGGCCAAGTCAGAACCTCCTTTTTCTTGCCACTGTGTAAAATATCAATTATATAAATAAACATGTAAAGAACTCGGACTTCAGTGTTGTTTTCACCCAGTCCTTAAAGAAAGAGGTTAATTTAAAACTTTCTCAGGCTTTTGAAAATGTCCGGCGTCTGATTTAACAACACAAGGACGTTTGATACTGCAAACTCTCAGCCATTGAAACACCGTACCTCATTTTGCAGTGGGTAATAAAGCTCAGCTTCTACTTAATGTTTCAATAGAAGAGAGTCTCCTCTGTTAAAGAGGATTTGTACTGTGTAGTGGAAAAGGGCATGAGTATCTTTAAATGAGGTATTAAAGTTCTGAATTGAAGGCTTTTTTGTCTCCTTGTAAGAAATCCTCTGTCTCATGGACAGCTTTTATTTTTCTTATTGTCTTTCGTTTTGCTCTTATCTATTGGCTAAATTCCATCTCACATTAATTCTCCATCACTTACTCTTGCAGCAACCTGCAGTCAGCCAACCTAATTACAAGTGGTGTTTACTGTCATGGCTGCCTATGTAATCATTGCACTTAGTCATGATCATGCAGTGTAAAACCACAATCACCACTGCACATTCTTTAATAATACAATCATAAATATATTTATGGTAAATATAATTAGGAGGAATGAAAACAGAGAGGGAGATAGAGATAGAAATGGAGAGATAAAATATTGTTTTATCAGTGAGGAACTGAAATCAGATCAGGATGGAAGTCAAAGAAAGAAAATAGGGAATTAAAAATTAATCAGATAAGATGAGAAAAGTAATATGATGTAGTGAAAACAGAGGAGATTGTGCATGAAAGAAAAGCATAGTAGCTAAAGCAAGTGTGACAGGGAGGAGGAATGATGTGGCACTGAGTTTTAGTCTGACATTTTAGAGGTTAAACAACCTGCTCAAAGTTTCCTTTGACAAAATTAACAATGGAGAATGAGACAAGAGGTAGAAGATTAGGAGAGAAACTGCTCATCTGACAGGCTTGTGCATTTCTGTCTCTCTGGTTGGCAGAACCAGGGATTTAATCTTTGTTAAATTTCAAAAGTTAACACCTGGGGAGGGTTGTTAAGGTGACCTATGGATCATTAAGCCTTAGGAGTCTACCATCACACTGAAATGATCAAATCACATGATTAGTTTGCAATAGTGTAACATAAAAACAAACGCATAGAGCAATACAGTTAGCTTTTGTTGAAAGTGGCTAAAATAGGACTCCTAAGTGTTAATACTTGGTGCATATGTACAGTAGGCCACTGTTTTAGTCACTTAGAAATATTACTATTATTAAATACTTTATTTCAATGACAAATATGTAACCTGTAAATTCTCATTCATGCATTCAGTAGAATCAGCTAATATCTTCTAATTAATGTATCATTAATATGTATTTGTTTCATAGTTTCACACTTTTCAGGCTTCATATTTCAAAGCTAATTTTACTTAAAGTTTCTAGTTTGTAATGTCGGAATTTAAACAGGAGTTGTTCGGACTTTTAACCTGAAGTTATGAGTGAATTATAAATGCATTTTGAGTTCATTCAACTCAATAAATTAAGGTGATTAAAAAGTTAAGTGAACATATCACTGAACATAAACACTGAAGGTGAACTTTTTTACATCCTGCCTGAAGATTTTTAGTTATCCAAGTGAGGTTATCTGGAAATTGCTTCATGGCAGCTGGACTTGTTACGTCAAAACATTACACAAGTCATCCAAGAAGTTTCTTTAGTAAGGAAAATTGGTTGGAGATCAGAAATGTATCCTCCTGGTTTGTTTAGAGAGGTGTTAGAGAAGGAAGAACCCCTCCCTCAGCAGAGGTGGAGGCCTTAATCTGTCTCAAATTTATCATCCTGCCCTTTCATCTAACCCCAGGAAAATCAAGACCACATCACATATTCACTAGGGAGGCCACACTTAACAACCTATATATGATGCATGAACAACAAATTCTTATTATGTTAATGGAAAATGTGATCTGAAGCATTGCTGTTGCAGCTTAGTTATAGCAAAGCGTCATTTGTATGAGTCAAGATAGGAGGAGAAGAAAGAGAAATGCCAAGTAGATTTTGCAAATAAGCAAAGGGAAAACAAAGAGACGCAAAGAAGACGAGAGAGAAAAGTAGAGAAGACAGAGGGGTGAAAGAAAAGTGGGAAGAGTACAAAAGGAGGAGAAGGTTCACAGATCTGATTGATTGTGCGTTATCATGAAGTGGAGATTTATTCCAGCGTGTTCCCTCATCTCCTGTGACCTCCCGACCCTGCACTCATTAGCATAGAAACCACATTCCCCGGCTGCTGATTGGACCAGGACCATCGAGACCAGGGTACAAAGGAGCATGTGTGTGTTTGTATGCATGGCACTTGACAAACTTGTACACACACCTACGAGAGGAGCAGGCAGCTTACACATCATCGTAATAAGCAGAAGCATTTCCAATCAAAGCATGTAATTCTTCTTCCAACTCGCTTTCTCGCCATCCACCTGCCTCTTGTTTTATATTTGTTTGCTTGTGGGTGTGTTTATCTATTAGCGTAGAATGCCCCCCCTCTCACCCACCCACAGATATTTTGAAAAATGTCCAGATTAGATGCAGAGCCTTTCCACCTACTCCTCAACCTTCTGCTGACCTCAAAATATTATTGTGAAACCTAATAACAGCCGGTGGCCACCACACGGCTGCACACAACTAATTATATCTGCAGATGTATGTAAAAGCAATAATATAAAAACTAATCTCTTCTCTGGTGGCCAGGGCTCTATTTTCTCTAGTAGGGTAAGTGTGACCAGCAGCAACTAAACCTGCTCAATGCTCATGTAGAAAAAAACAACATATTCAACATATTCAACTTTTTTTTTTCACTAGAAAATAGACAAAACACAAGTAAATAAAGAAAACATCTTAACCAACTTAAAAGCACGTGCAAATATAGGAAACTGCTAAATGTAAGGAAAGATGGATAAAAGAAACCAACCTAGGATGCAAACGACAGTCTCGACTGTTCAAGTTAGGCACTCAGAATATCAAACTATCCACCCCATCCTCTTCTCTTGAGAGTGATTATTAAAATGACATAATGCAGCTTCCAATCCACCTCCAGACAACGGCTTGTCAGGAAACTACAGACAGACTCCATTGTCCCCTCAAGTAACTTTTTCTTGGGCTCAGGATGATTGAATCAAGAGCATTCATCTATTTGGCAGCATCCTCGCAGTCGTTAATTTATTAAAATATGTTTAGACTGTTTGTCAAGATTATGATGAAATTCTCATATTGTCATCGTTTTCTGAACCGCTGAATTTAGGACTGATATTTTTAACACTGCACATTAGAGGCATCAGATGTTACACCTGGATGTCTGATTGGCTGACACAATTGATTACCTGCTCTCTCCATGTGAAAGACTGACCCAGTGACTCCAGTTAAAAGCTGTGATCCTCTATTGATTTCACCTGTTAAATCCTGTTCAGTCGTGAGGAGGAGAAGGCAGCTCAGAGGGATTTAAAACCTTCAAATGTGAACCATGAACTGCACCAAACTGGATTAACGTCACTATTTGTGTTTGGCACATTTACCACTTAAAATACCAACTGCTATCCTTTCTTTATCTTTTTGTGTTTTTGTAGTTAAGTTTAAATGAAAAGCACGAGTCAGTTAACTCTCGATCAGTTGCTCTGTCTCTTTTGTTCCAAATATCTCACTGACTATTCAGCAGATTGTCCTGAAATGTTCTTCCTTGTACAGACATTAGTGTTGTCCTCAGGTGATCCTCTGACTTTGCCTTCAGTTTCATTAGACTATTTACATGTGTTGTGTTTAGTGAAATGACCCTAATGTTTATCTGATGGAGTGCTGTAAACCTTGAATCTGACATGTGTGGTCCCCTGAGGATTTGGTAATAATGTTGTTGTGTAATACCTGCAAATGTAACAATATTCCCATTGCCCTCAACTGTACTAACACATCCCATCAGAAAATGATGCTCTTTATGTCTTTTGGTGCATTTTGATCAGAGCAGCATTATTTGAAACTATGGGACTGACTATTGCTGCATGTTGGATCTATTCCAATGACAACAATGATGAATGCTCAGCTACAGTTGTTTGACTTTAGACACAAGTAAACTGGGTTAAAGTAGGCCCAAATATTCAGGATTGGTTAGTAAAGCAATAAAAATTAAAACAATTAAAATAGAAATAAAAAATTTAATTGATGCAATAAGAAAAACATCCTGTCGTGTTTTAACATGGCTTTTATGTTGACTTGTCTTATCTGTAGCTGTTTCATCATGTCTGTACTTTCCTGGCTTTTCAGGATAAGTTCTTTTGGCACCAAACAAGAACAGGTGTATCAGGTACCAGGTCTCTAATAAGAAATTGATTTTAAAGCTGATTAAAAGTGAAAAGCTGTCAACCGTGGTAGATCGAAACCCTGAAACTTGCAGGAAGTTTTTCTTCAGTATTTTGAAGACTTTTACCTAAAGTTACCACAAGTTCAATTCTGGCTGAAATTCTCTCTCCGGCTGAATGTTTTCCGTTGTGTTTCTTAAACTGTGGATCACGACCCAGGCAGAGGTCACAGACTTAGCTTCTGGAGGGTCGACACATCAAAGAGGAAGCAGGTTTGTCTCAATTAGTCTTTGTCCCAGAGAGAGAAACCTCTTCCCTCTCATCTGGGTCCCAGGCCGAAAATGCCTGAAATCCTCAGAATTACCCCTAATCCTTTATTCCACAGAATGTTTGCCCTTTGCTTTGACCTGCCTTGAAGCATCTGAAGAGTTTTGTTCTGAAATGAGAAATCTGCTGTTTGAAAAACTTCACTCTGTCTCTAGCAGAATGATTGATAGCACAAAGGGAAGATGGAGCTGTCTGAGGGATAGTGGCAGACTTAAACTGACAATGTTGCAGACTGTGTGTAATACTCAATGACTATTTTAATTTGGAGAGAATTCTTACAGGGTAAAGCAGCACTTGACTTATTTCTTGGGGGTATTAACCTAGAGTCAGTGTTGTTTTCATCCATTAGCAGATAAAGTTCCATATAAGATAGGAGTCAAGTACCACCACCTGCCTAATATTGTAAAGGTCTCATCTGCTGCGAGACCAGCTCAGACCCATCCAAGACCTCTGGGGGTGTCCTCTTGCATTTGGCACCAAGACATCAACAGTATATTACCTAAGTCAACAGCACCTGCCCACCTAAACTCCCGGCTCAACCGGGTCTACAATCCCTCCCGTCCACTGTGCTCTGCCAACGAACGACATCTACTGGTTCCTGTTTCCTCACCTCAAAAGATCCCAGGCTAAGCTCTTCAGCTCAGTGGTTCCACGATGGCAGACCAAGCTACCCCCCTCTGCAGGCTCAACAGCCTCACTCCCAATTTTCTATAAAGCATATTTTTTAAGCCCTGCAAGCTGTGAGGTCTCCATGGATCGGACTCTAGTAGTGCACCCTTAGCAAAAGCCAAAGAGGTTAAAATTCACCTTGTTTTCCTGCTATTCAGTGTTTTATACTAATTTTAATCTGGACAAATTAAGATAAGATAAACTTTATTAAGCCCTAAAGGGAAATTCAGGCTTTAGAATTATGACCTCTCTGGCTTACGATACATTATGGTGTCAACTCTTACTTAGGAAAACAGCACAAACCCGACTCAATGATGACACTATTTGTCGGCTCAGGCCACCTTCTTTGACTTCTCCACTTCTGATAGGTACTGACTACTATACACTGGCAACGTCTCACAAACCTGCTGTTTTGAATTTGATCTGACAAGTTGTCTAAACATCACTATATGACCTTTGTCAAGTCACTTAAAGGCGAGATCCTTATCCCTGCTTCTAACACATCCACTTGAAGAACCGACCGTTCACTTGCACCCTAATATATGCCACCGTTCAACCTCCTTGAGTTGCCATTGTTACAAGATAACCAATTATTTATATTATATTTAATTTGCGTGTTACTGGTTATAATGTTGTGGCTGATTCAAGTGTGTGTGAATGTGTTTCTCTCTGGACTGTGTTTCGACAATTTTCCTATTGATTTTCTCTTCAAATCAGCAAACTTCATCACTAAATCCTGTTCAATCATGCCTGCATGAGTGCTCTTGAGTATCATGCTCTAGTTGTACCTGCTGGTTACTTTTAGGGAAATGTAGCCACACACTTGAAGCGTAAAGTGGAAAGTTTTCCTTTTTATTGATCAATAAAGTAAAAAAAAATAACAAGAAACTGAAACTGTGGGAATACTCTGTGTGTGTGTGTGTGTGTGTGTGTGTGTGCGTGTGTTTAGGTCAGATAAGGTTGTATAGATTTATTGACAACATTAAGTTGAAGTGTTGAATAATATACAGGAGTTCAGCAGCACTCACTACCTGCTGTCACACACACACTGTTCTGTGCAGTTGTGAGGACACTTATTTATATCATTCATTCTCTGGCATCTTACCCTGACCTTTATCCTCACAACTAACTGCCTAACCCCGGGCTAAACTCTATCACGAACCTCACACACAAGTCGTAACCCTCGAACATCTCTTTAAAGCTGTTGGGACCAGACAAAAATATCCTCACAACAATGGTATAAAGCAAAAAAAAAAAAAAAAAAGGATTATTTCTTCAGACTGACAGTGAGTAAAACCCACAGTAACAGTGATAACAGATTGTTTTCAGCATGGCAGTTTGAGTTTTGTTTGTGTCAGTAAACTGCAGAAATAACCATGAACATCCAGTTTATTATACATGTACAGTACTTAACTTTATGGTTAATGCTTCATAACTTTGCCTGACAGATTTATTTAAAGATAGATTTTTTGCATAACACTTACATATTCTCACCTCATCAGTAAAATAGCTAACATTTTATCAAAAGTCTACCTTAGTCTGCATCCTGCGAACACAGCAACATGGTCTTATCTTTGGTGGTGTTTACTTTAAATATCCCCTCTCTTTTAGCTCTTAGTTTTTGGTCTCCATCAACTCCTGGTGGAAATATCTCTTCTGCTAATTGCACCATATACTATGTCTCTTTAGTATTTGTTTGATTAAACAGCTGCTGCTGGAAACACTGAGAGTGAACAAGAGCTTGTATGTTAACAGTTTATCTGCTGTGTTTTTGCAGCTGGGGCAGAGAACAAGCTGGGCTGGGCGTTCGGTCTCGGCCTGGAGAGGCTGGCCATGGTCCTGTACAGCATCCCAGACATTCGGCTGTTCTGGAGTCAGGACGAACGCTTCCTCAAACAGTTCAGAGTGCAGGACATCCACCAGCCCATCTGCTTTCAGGTACCAACACACATACAAAACCAAACGTGCAGCACAAAGACTGTGACAGGAGTTTACAGCTCTCTGGGAAACGATAAATGTACGGCACCTACTATTTTACTTTTGAACAACCAGCAGAGTGCAAAACTGGATGTTGCAGCAAATGTTCAGCCAACTCAATCAATATTTGATTGAGTCAATGTTTGTCATACCAAGGGGTGTGGTTATTAATTACTGGAAATGAGAGTTTGGTAACATGTCAGTAATACTATCAAGCTTATGATATGACAGTAGATATATTGGACTTCCACTATCCATTATCAAGTTTTGTTCCTTACACACACATTCTACAGTTTTCTAAAGTCATCTTCCTTTTTCTTACTTTGTCTCCTCTCTTTTTTCCTCTAATGTTTATTATTCCATGTGTTCAGTCGTCTATTTGTCTCTGTTTGACTGAGCATTCAGCTGATTATTTACACTCAGCAACCTCTGCCTTCCAACACCTCCATCTCCAGCCATCACTCTTCCACATACTGTGTGTGTGTGCATGCCATTCATCAAGTCATCTGCAGTAGAAGCTTTAACAATGGTTCATTTTCAGATGTGCTAATGTGTTGCTGTTGAGAACATTGGGAACATTTGAAATGCTTTTAAAATGAGATGTTACAGTGATACCTGCACATCAGTTCCCACCAACAGGTTGAAGAATCCATGACAAGGCAAGATATCTCACTGCAGATACCAGTGCTGTGAGATGTCAGTCAATGAATACATCATAGTACAGCTTACAAGAGTGGAGTGTTTTCTGTTTTCATCAAATAAAAAAATAACTAATATAAATGGTCCGTCTTTTCTACCCAAACCTTCATTAGGTCTAAAGAACCCATCCGCCACCTTTAATTTACCCGACATATCCTTTATGCTCAGCATTAGTCATATCAGCACTTCTTAACATTAGATTAATTATTAATGTAAAATACTGTCATGAAGACAGGCTGTAAACAAATTATAAAAGTAATTTAATATAACTGACTGCAGTTGAGATCTTACCTCCATATTTTTGCCTGTTTTGTTACTTACTTTACTTTCTCCCCTGCAGTCTTTTATCCTTTGTGTGTGTGTGTCTGACTATGTATGATTGTGTGTGTTCCAGCCTCTTAACTTCATGTATAAAACATTTTGACAGTGGGGGCTCACATCAGCTGGCTCCAGTCACTTCCTCTGACCCCAGCATCATCAGCACATTTACAAATCACACAGACGGTGCCGTGTGTGTGTGCAGGCTCACACAGCGGTTACTCGGTCACTGCGTGTTTTTGTCGACATTTGTCTTGACTAATGAAGAACATTTCAAGTGACTGTTGGAGGGCAGAGAGGACAACAGAAAAGAAGAAAAGCGGGTAAGGAGGGAAGATGGAGAAGGAAAGACCTAGACTTAAAATGGAGTGAGAGAGAGAAAGGAAGGAACAGGTAGGTCAGGGCAGGTAAGATGGAAGCAAAGAAAGGAGAAGAGGCAGGAAACACTTAAAGCTGCTAAGGAAAAAAAACAATAGTAGTAGATGAACAACAGAAATGGTGGTGGATAGTGAGTAGAGGCCTTAATGAAATATAAAAAGTAGGAATTAGTAGTAAATTATTGTCTGAATGCAAAAAGAAAGAGGGAGTAGTTCAGGAAAGTAAAGAAGAGATAAAAAAAGATCACACTCAAATTTAAACAGAAGGAACAAAGGGAGGAAAGAAAGAGGAGAGTAGAAAGAAAGAAGAATGGAAAGAAAGGAAAGAATGCTCAAAGGAAGAGGCGAAAAAGTTGCAAAGAACGAAACATAAAGAAACAAAACAGAGAATTTAGATTTAGGTAATACTGATATAGATAATGATTGATTATGATGATGATTTACTAATGTTGATGAAAGAAAAGAAAGAAAGAAATTAAAAAAGAGGGAGGAACTGGTTTATCTAATAAACATTCTAACCGTAATATCCAGATAGATTCCAACCAGACTGAAATGCATCAGGTCAGGACAGACCCAGTTGTCCTGCTGCTGTCCACCTCACAGCCCTGTTAGTTTATTGATGAACTCAGTTCCTCCAGAGGGACCAAGGGAGCATGGCTCATCTCCCGCCCAGTGTCAGTGCACATCTCCTGGGCTGAGACTTTCCACCTCTCCCCTTCTCAGCCTAAATGACCCTGAGCCCCTGGACCAACACGTAATGAACTGTGATGGCCGGGGTCCAAACAGAAAACAGTTTGAGTGTGTTTGTGTACAAACACACACACCAGGGAGCTGCCCACAGTCACTGAACTCTAATAGTGTTGAATAGGCTACAGAACTCCCCCAGAAACCCTCTATGTATAGTACATGGCCAGGAGTATGTAGAAACCTCTTACCTCCTGTTCGTCCTTTGTGATGTATTAAGTACATGTAAAATAATAATATAAATGTAAAATAAAAATAGGTTCTTCTGCCCATACCAAAGTTTAGACACTAATGAAATTATTTAATAAAATCTGTGTATACTTATCCTATTTACCACCACAAATATTTAAAATGTTTAACTTTCCCAAAGAATTTCAATAAACTTGAAATATTAAATTATAATTATAAGTTAAAATGTGAAATAAATCTATTCAGTGCCAGTCCACAGCAGAAAAATCATCCATCTACATATACATCAATCACTCATTACTCACTTACCCAACCAACCACCCAGTGAATCACCCACCTACTTATCTAGTCAACCAATAACCCTGTTGAGCCAGCCAGTCACCCACTACTTATCTGTCCAACCTATTTCCTACCCATCTCATCCACCACTTTCTCATCTACCCACCTACACAATCCATGAGCCACCCATCTATTGACAACGATAACTAGTCAAATACCTGTCTACCCACTCGACTAACGAACAGCACATCCTATCTACCCAGCGAACCAGCCCTACCATCCACAACCTACCAATAAAACCAACAACCTACCTGTTTGTTCACACACCTTTCTACCTAACTATCTAGTCACTTAACTGCCCAAATACATAACTACTTACCAAACCAACCACCCATCTACTTATCTAGCTTCCCAAACAACTACCTAACCATCTGACCAACCACCTACCCAACTACACAAACCATTTTCCATCTACCCTATGAACTGGCTCAATCATTTACATACATACTCAAAGAACTAATCAACAATCCATCCTCTTGTCTATGAACTAATCAGCTCATCACCTATCTATCACTCTACTGAGCCTACCCCTACTCAACTAAGTAACCAACGACTGCCTACCTGCCAACCAACCAACAACAACCTATCTTACCAGCCACCCAACTAACCAACCACTGACAGACTTATCTATAACAAACATTCACTTACCTAGCTGTGAAACCAACCAGTCGCCAACCAACAAGTCACCTGTCTATGTAGCTTGTTTTAGTTGTTTCCATAAAATGTTTATGGAAATGATGTCTGCTAGAAAATGACAAGAATGTGAAGGCAGAATATTTTTGTAAATATTGTTGGTATTAATTGACATGCGCTTTTAAATAAATGTCTTAAAATAGAGAGAAATATCTCAAATAAAATAATCAGAACAAGAGGAAAATAATACCAATACTTTCCTTCCCCTTTTGTCCCTCTTTGTTCATTATAAGTAATTTGTTTATTAATAATATACAAGTCATAGAAAATACACAAAAAATGTCTGTTTCTGTCTGTCGCTGCATTAAACATCAGATTTACTTTGTCACCCTGATAAAGTTTTAATGTGTTATTGTCTCCATGCTTTATTTTCTGCTGTACTTTCTCCTCTTCCCTCTTTGTTATTTTCTTTCATCTGTCTTTTATTTTCTTCTTTTTATCTCTAGAAACAATCTGTTCATCCATAACTCTTTTATTAATTTTTTTTTGTTCTTTTTGCTTTTCTTTGTTCTCCAGCATCTTTGATTTTGCTTCTTTCTACTATAAAACAATTTACTAATTATAAAGCCGATTTTGGCTTCTTCAGTCTAAGTGACCCCAACTGCACCCCAAATAATTTAGCTAAATCTATATATTTATAGTTACAGAAATATCATAAATGTTTCATAATTGTTCTGTCCTTTATTGTTATACAGTGGCAAGAAAAAGTATGTGAACCTTTTGATGTGCCTAAAATAATACCACAAATAATTCTGATCTTTTATGTCTTTATAGAGAACAACCATGAAAACCTCATAGTGCTAGTGGAAAAAGTATGTGAACCCTAATGACCTCAAAGCTAACTAGAGTTAGGTGCTAGCACAGCTGGAGTCTTTGGGTCAAAAAGTTAAGGTTCATACATTTTCTACTCGCACTGTAACTGATTTTTTTGGTTCTGAAAAAATACATAAATATTATTTTTGTGTTAGTACTTTAGGCACACTACACTACATTTGTTAATACTCTTTACTTAGATGAAGATCAAATAAAGTTTTATTACAAATTAATGCAGAAAGCCATGAAATTGCACACATTTCACATACTTTTTCTCTTAAAAAATTTTTTCTCCATTCAGTGTGACTTTTACTTCAAGAGTTTGCTGGTATTTAGTGAAATCTGTCCTTTCTTCTAAAAGATGCAGTAGATTTACAATTTTGACCTTTACGACCAGGCATTATTTGTCAAGTACTGTTTTCTGCCACAGTGATAATTATAAATAATCAAATAAAAACTGTAAAATGCTTTGTGGTTGTTTTGTAGTATGTTGTTTGCACCTATCTATTACTTTTTATAATTGTGTTAAAAGCTTTTATGTGTCCAGATATGAAATGTTAATTATTTTCCTCTGTGTTTTTTTTTAGCCCCTCAGTAAATACCCACCACTCATCAACGACATCTCCTTCTGGCTGCCGGAGAACAGCGAGAGCTTCACTGAGAACGACTTCTATGACATGGTGCGCTCCATCGGAGGAGACCTGGTGGAGAAAGTCTCACTGGTGGATGAATTCATACACCCAAAGTAGGAAAAACTCCACAAATTCTTGTTATTTTGTACTAATTTACCTTTCATCTTATTATAATCACTACATTAAACCTAAAAACTAACCCACTCTTACTTATAAAGTCTTAACTCTAAAATGTAATGTTTATCTCACATTGTGAGATACATTTGAACAGTGTTAACAGATTTATTTTCCTTAAATACAATACAGCTTGAGTAATTTAACAGAATTTAAATGAGAATTTGAAAAGTGACAGTGACATAGCGAAAAGGAAACTGACGTAGAGAATAGGGGTGTAAAAACTACAAAAACTAGGAGGGTTAAAGGTCACTCGTTTTTCTGCTTATGGCAGATGAATGGTTGCCAAGTCATCAGTTTAAATTATCTCACTCCAATCTGTACCATGGAAAGTGCCTGTTCACTCCGAACTCACACACGCACACACACACTTTATCCACAAAATGAAGTCATAAAAATTGTATACACAACTATAGAAAGATACACACACAGCTGTCCTTGACGTACACCTCTGAGCCTGTGGTGCCTGGTGTTGACATCTCATTTTTTAAGAAATGCGCGTGTGTGTGTGTAGAAAGGGCAGCAGTGGGAGGTTGGTACCTTATGGCTGAGAACTCCTTTTTCACAAAACAGTGACACACACACACTCTTACTTGTTCGACCTTGCATTAGTGTGTGTGTGTGTGTGTGTGTGCGCAGTAAGCTCCCTCTAGTGTGTAAAATTGTCGGACACTATTCATCTTTCAGCATTTTTATGTCTTTTAAATAGCGACCTTTTCCCCCACTGCGCCCACACACACACACACACACACACACACACACACACACACACACTTGCAACAATGCATTAATATTCACTGACTTTTTGTTTTAGAGCTAAAGGGAGAGAAAAAGCAGAAGAGGGAGAGAGGAGTGAGACACACAGGAGGATGAAGAGAAAGCAACGAGTGAGAGACAGTGAATAATAAAGACGGACTGTAGGGCTCGTTCACTGCTGTGAAATTTCTGAGACAGAGCTATAAAACTCTACATTAATCAGTGAATCAGCTCACAACTTTAATGAACATCAAATTTACGCCTTTGACCATTTAACAATGCACCATGTAGACAGACCTGACCTTTGTAGGAACAGAGAGAGGCAGAGTCCAAATAGATGAAGGTGTCATATCAGAGGGGAGTCGATGTAACAGATTGTTTTCTAGCATAAACTTGTATAAACTCTTCTCACTTCATCAGTTTGATGACCAGTCTAGTTACTTTGCTAACTGCCACCACTTTCACTCAATTAATGGGCCTTGATTGACAGATGCTTGTTGCCCTCTTCGGCTCATGGTGACATCTAATATTGCTTTGTCCATCTTTATGTGCAGTCCATCATATTGGCCAACCTCAAAATATAATGTCTGGATGGTCAGTGGGTGTATTGCTTGGATCTTCCAGGACTTAAGAGCTAGTCAATAACAGCTTTTTCTGTGAAGGGTCATGGGGGTGCTGTAGCCAATCCCAGCTGTCACTGGGCGAAAGGCAGGGTACACCCTGTACAGGTCACCAGTCTATCACAGGGCTGACCTAAAGAGACAAACCCTCGCACTCACATTCACACTGTGAGGCAACAATGCTAACCACCAGTGTGTCGCCCTTTTCCCATATTATTAAAAAAGTAATAATGACCAAAAATGGTCTTTATTACATTATTCACATTGAGCTCTGCCTTGTTATTCACAGTCTGAGACATTAGGAGTTTCTGATGGTGAGAATATCTCCAAGGTGAGAAAGTGTCTAAAAATGCCCTAGTGCTGGCAATAACATCAAAAAGAAATTCAATGATACAATCCATTCATATGATTTTATAGGAGCTGTTTCGGGTAAACAACAAAAAAAAAAGTAAGCTTGTTATCTGGCGAGACTGCAGAGTTAGCACTAGGGGCTAACCTCCTTGGAACTGTGCGTAAACCCTGAAGTGTTTTTCACATCCATCCTGTGAATATCAAACAACTTCAGCAATTTTCTCTCCTCCTATAACAAACATCCTGCCTCATACTCTTGGTTTTGTGTCTTCAGCATCTTCACACATCGATGCAGTTCTTTTTATGGCAAACATTGCGAGGAGCTCCACACCTTGTTGATTATTTGTGTTGAATTTGGCTTTAATACAGTTGGGTCAGTGCCCTCCAAGATAAAACTGACACATCATACATTTAGTTTTCAAAGACTAAACTGGTCTGCACAGAGTTCAAACCATGGGGTCATCCAGAGTCTTTGAGATGATACTGTTCAATGTTCTTGTGTCTGAATGGGAGCTGGTGGACTGCCTGACACCAGAAGAGTGTTTGTTAGAGGAGCACATTAATGAACATGGTGTCAAAATCGCATGTTACACTTTCATACATGGCCGCCATGTTCAGGCGCTGGCATACTTCTGATACAGTTCTTGAATTAGTGGTACCTGCAATGCACCTTTTTCTTCAAAACCTCTTCCCCCTTCTCGCTCTGTCTCCCACACATAGTCATTTTTCTGCTGATGTCCCTCAAACTCTCCTCCTCTCTGTCTCCTACACACACACACCTACATCTGATATTGTCCTCATTACTGGCATCACAGCCTAATGATAATGGTAGCGAGAAAGAGAACGACACAGGGAGAGAAATTTGTATCAGTTCCTAAATTAGTGGCGCATAAAATACCTGCATTGCACCTTTTTCTTCCCAAGCATCTCTCTCTCTCTCTCTCTCTCTCTCTCTCCCTTTGTCTTTCACGCAGTTTTTCTCACACTTGTCTAACTTCACTCACAGATTCTCTCTTCTCTCCTTCACAATAAGAGCCTACTCTCGACACTTCTTAAAGTATAAGTCTGTTAATATTCTATTTTTTATAATATGACGTATAGGAGGTAATCCTTACCAATGTTCAATCATGTTTCTTTCCTTCAGAAAACCAGAGTTACAACCAGAGTTACAACACAACTCAAACACACTTTGTTTCGCTGTAAAAGGTTAAAAATTAGGAATAGGAAAATGCAAAATGTGGGTGAGATGTTGGTTAAAGGACACAAATTGGTTTCGTTCCGTCTCAGAGGTTTACTGATATAATGAGCTTTTAATTTTTCCATGAATACTTTCTAAAAGACAAACTATAATTCCCTTTCGACTTATTCACCCTTTACACAACACCAACCCGCTCTCTTTAATTTATCTGTGCTGATAGATTGTTGTTCTGCATCTGCTGTAATCAGTCAGCATCTTAAATTTTACTAACGGCCCTGCATGTATCCAAGAAACGGATGAGAAAAATGAGACTGTTTGTTCCCATCAGAAACATAAACCAGCAGTCAGCAGAGTCACACATTAACTCGACTCGCAGCTGCCTCTCTTTGTGTCACCTTAAACAAATCATCTTTTAAAAACTGTTATTGATCAAAGATCTTCTGTCCTAGTAGACAATAAAGGGCAGGTTTGATGGTCTCCCCAGAGACGCTTTAGCTTTACTGGATTTCTTTTTACAAGAGCAGCAGACATTGATCATGATGTACACTGGAGCATAAACCCACCTAAACAAGGTTTACACACAGTGTCACCTGCTGTTGTTCCACAGTTTTAGGAGGACATGAATGTTTTGGGATTATATAAATATATTTACGTGTGTTTTTTATATTTCATGTCCAAATAAAACATAATGTTTGGTAAGAGCTGTAATCTCAGGAGTTTTGTATCATCAGCAGGTGCAGCGGACAAAGTGCTGCAGCATCACCTCTGTTTCTATATGCAATTAGTTCAGTCTATCTGCATAGGGTTGGTAACCAAGGTAATACATCCCATCATCTTCTGCATGAGTTATCATTCAGCTGACTCAAAAGAACATTAGATTAGAATATATGTAGAAGTCAACAGGTACAATATATCAAAACAACACGAAACACAAGCTGCAAAGCCAAACTCTGGAAGGCTTCTAATAATAACATCATGCTAGTGACATCCAGTCATCTTCACATGTGCCGATGTCATGTCCAGACTCTGATAAAGACCAAAGGATTTTAGAGACATGAAGGGTTTTAGAGATTTGGGCTGGCATTATGAAAGAAAACATGTTGGTAACCAACCAATCACAGCTCACCTTGACATTTTATACCTTTATGTTGTCTATATGTTAGTGTAGACATGTTTTATCTGATCTTCAGAGACGGTTGTAGTGTCATTTGTTAATGCTTATGGCATTGACCATGTGTTGCTCTTCTCTTTTCTTTACTGTGTTGTGGTCGTCTATTAAGGACACATAAAAAAAACAGCAGTGTATTGCTACAGAACAACAAACCCTCCCACTGCTTCACACTTTCAGCTCACGTCATGAGCAGCAACATAATCATCTTTGCTCTTTCACTTTGTCGTGTTTACAGTTTAGTGCAGATGAGAGACCAGATTCAGAGGATGTTCTTTATTTCAGGATGTCATGAGGCAGATGCAGCATTAGTGGTTGTCAAATTTGATAAACTATACATGTATAGATAGTACGATGAGTGGTGATGTCCTGTTTTATCCTGATGCCCTACTGGACTGTGAACTGTGCATATAGTGAATAGTTTGAACTTTTATTAATCTGGTCTTGTGAGACCAAATAATAAAATACTTCATTTAGTATTTTCTGATAAATGGTTACCTCATATTTACATGGATCTGGATCGCAGTAGTTGGTCAGGTTTGTCCATCGGTGGATGTGTTCCCTGCTGGTGACCCTAGTATGATACTGAAACAAACATGAGATGCATAGAGTATCTTTGCAATGCATGGGTCTACAGGTGTATAAAACTCATAACTTCCCAAAGGAAGAGGTCCACCCAGTACTACCTCATGGTGGGATTGCCCAGTGGTTGTTAGCAATGGCTCGGATACTCATTGTGACAAAGGGTAATGTCTCCACTGCTCATAGAAATCCCTCTGGACCTGTAACTAAATTCAGTGTAATTCTCATAAGAGTTAAAGGAACAGAGTCCAGTCAGATCAGTATAATTCCCTCATTGATCTAAAACCCACTAAAGCTGCCGGAAACTTCAGGGCCTGAAATATTTTCTCCTGCAAAACACTTCTAAAGTTAATCAAATGAAGAAGGGATGTGAAGAGAGAGAGGGCAAGGAAACCAAAGTGCCTCCCTCTCTCTTTCAGTCTGTGTCTCCTAATAGTCTCTCACCCTTTCTCCTGCTTCATAAACATCTCATGTAGTAGCAAATCAAAGCTGATGGCTCACTATGATTCCCCACAAATCTGCATTTATTGGTCGGTAACACTGTCAGCCGCAACTGGGCCAGAACTAATTTGATAAGCCGACAGAGCTGTCAATCAAGCTGACAGCTCCCTCCCTTTCTCTCTCTCCCTCTCATTCTTTCTCTCTCTCTCTCAGGGGATTCATAAGGGAGGGATGGAGGAAGAGGGATGAAAGAAGCAGAGTGACGGAAAGGTGTGTGTGTGTGTGTTGCTAGTATAAAGTATATTTGTGTGTGTGAGATACAGAGAAATAGTGCTTGGTCATGATGTACACCAGACTCTCTTCGCCTCTCTGCTGCTGCTGCTGTGTTTGTGTTTGTCTCTATATATTTACTTCTGTATTTATACTATGATAATTAACAAAAGTAGTAGTAGTCACAATATTTTTATGATCTTAGACTGTAAACGCATGAATTTGTATTCACCTAAATTTAAGTCTGATTTTTGGATTGAATGAATTCAATTCAGTAGCAGCACACACACTTTTCTATCGTATATATAATTTGTATTTAGTTTATTACAACTATTAGTATAGTATATGTAGTTTGCTTTGTTTTGGAGTAGAAAATAGGAGTTTATAAAAGTATCTAGTTTATCTCAGTGACATCTGAAGCAGAGAAGGAAATGCACTTCCAGATACAGTTCATTACTAATTCTAGTCACACTGCATTACTTTGACATTTTGTTTTGTTTGCTGGTGTACCACACAAGGTAGTGTGTGCTATATGTAAACTCAGGTGGAAATGGGCCCAGAACAGTGAAGAACCCCAAATTATTAACTGCATTAAATGTTTTCTTACTAATGTTTTGTCAGAGTAAAGAATCGGGGGAAGTTTTATTTTATTTTTATGTGTTGGTATTTGTTGAAAGTTGAGTCAGTTGGACAGAAAGTGAATCCTGCTGGTTGACATGAACAACTGAAACAAAGCTGAAGTTTGAGTGCAGAATGGCCTCTACGCTTCTCTCCATCTCTCTCTGTTCAGTCTTTTCTTCCTCCACCTGTCATCCTGTCATCGCTTCAGCTCCTCTGCTCTCTCGTCCTCCTCCCTCCTCTCTGTCGGCTCAGCAGGAGACAGAGAGGCAGCCACCCACCACAACTCCATGAATGATTTAACTTGGAGCAAGAGAATAACCCTCACGCTCAAAACTATGAAGGAGAAAGGCTGTGACGACCCGGAGTGATGGAGGGAGGAATAGGATGAGAAAAGGGAAGAAGGAGAATTGATAGACAGACTTTTATAACCTGTGAAAAAGGAGAGAGAGGGAGTAGTCAGTTTCTGTGCAGGTTGCAGAATGTTATTCAGCTGAATAATAAATGTTTGTTTCCTGAGAGAGGTTGTCATCATTCAGCCTGACCAGGATGCATTAAATGGTCAGTGTGGACACTCCCAGGTGGATTTAGCTTTTCTCCCATAGCTCTGTGGTTTCCAGTAGTGGAACTAGGGCTGGGTACCAAAAAAAGTATTGAGGTGCATTTGAGGTTTCAGTAACTGGAACAGTTCTGACTACTTTTTTCCTTGTTTATATATGACTAGGTTCTCTGAGGTATGCTGGCGGGTACAGTGGGAGAATTAGATGCTATGGGTTATGGTTATTGTTCTGGTTTGTAAGCTGTCTAAGTATGGCCTGATTATTTCACTCATTACATTAACCTGGCAGCTGCAGTGAGTTTTACATGTATTCTTTAATTATTGGTTAAAGTTAAATACAAAACTCACTTTGAGTTGCCATCGTTTGATAAAAAACAACTACAAAAACCTAAACTGAAGATGAAGCCTCAGGTAAAAGACACTGAAAAGCTCAACAGATAGATGGGTAATAAATTGTAGATGTATTTCCTATTTTTTTTTTTTTTTCATTTTAGAATCAGATATATTCACCAAGTAGCAAGTCCAGGAAATTGATTGTTCTAGTGTAAATTAGTTTTTATTGGCATTTAAAACCATTCACATAAGGGCGTAGATAACAGAAAGAAACAACCCTACCTCTAACTGATTATGTTCCTGTACAGCTGAACTGCAATCACAAATACATTATATTAGGTTAAACATAATGTCTTCTGTTGTCTATTAACCTAGGGAGAATATGTCGACAATAATTATTAAAACCACAGTCTTTCTCTAACCTTGACCAAACTGCTTTACTTACCTAAACCTAACTATGAATACAAATTCTGGTCAGAAGTTTTTTAGTCCTGCTATTTGCCCTCGATCCATCTCTTTGAGCCTCATTCTCCAATTATAATTATGTTGTTTCATTCATTCAGGAACCTACATTGCGTCACAGCATAATCAATTTGATTACACTTGTACACAAACATAATCATGTTTGTGGTTTTGTTGTACGGTAGCATAATTTAACATGCGTAAAGTTATGTTTACTCTTATCTCCCAAGACCACATAAAACACATCATCCTTCTAAACACTACAGTACATAATATAAATAAATTTGTATTGAAACAGACGAGAAACAGTGGTCATTTCACGTACTGTAGAAACAGGTATATTCAAACAATATCTAATCCAAGTTTGGCACTGTGTGTGTGTGTGGAGGGTGTTGGACGGAGTTTTAGAGTCTGAGCAGGACGCACTTGCAGAAACTGGCTGTTCTGGTGCGGTACCAAGGCAGAAATGTGGAAAATCAGTCTGTGGTCCAGTGTCACCAAAAGCACAACATACATTGCATTGCCTAGTTGCCAACAAAGCTCTGAATGCTTTCTGTTCCTAACTCAGAAAAGAAACGTGTTAGGTTCTTAGCCAAAATTAGTAGCCTATTTATAGCATATTGGATAATTTAGCTAGTAGAAGGTTGGGTTAAACTCTGTTCAGAGCATTAACATTACAGGGCGAGGTGGAGCATGAAGTCTGCACTGTGCTCCTCAGTAATTTAACAAAAGAGACAAAATCCTCCCTGGGGACGACTTAAAATGAAGGCAAGAAGACTGCCTGAGGTGAAACCAAGTCAACAGTTATCCTCCTTCTCAGAGTCATAGACACACAGACACATATAATAAAATAAACATTCAAAAAGTCTGTAAACCTCATTAGAAATGATAGAGGAAAAGGGACATCAAAATTTAATATCTTCTGTTCAGTGTCACAGTAATCTAGTGATCCACTGCAAGCAGGAGCTGCTCATAGTGTTTGCCAAATACAACCTGAAAAACAAGTCTTACATATCAGTACCTAGCTGTGGCTGTGACATTACAACAGCACATTTGATCAGCTTTTACAGGGACCTGCCCTCTGGAAAGATTAAATTATTCCTTTCATCATACTGGCTGGATAGTGTGGCAGTAAGATCGGTCCAGCTCCCTCTACCGTGGATGTATAATGAGAACTGTCCTTAATACATTCATGCCTGTGACATTTTTGACAGTGAACAAAGGGCTTCAAGTTTTTTATTTTTTATTTTAGTAGTTGTAGCCATCATAAAGCCACAGAATTAAAACCTTAATGCTGAGGTGGACACCATTAGGGATTGTTGGGTTGTTTGTACTTTTGCACTTAAAGTCAGGATCAGAGCATGAACTTAAATATAAAATAAACAGCAACATTAATTTTAGATTACTACTGCGAGTACTCGTAGTGATCTCCGTTTAAAGTACACACAGAGACACAGTGTAGTGTATTTAGTTGCGGCTCCTGGGTGTTTGAACCTTCATTTTCTAAATGGGATCCAGATTTCACTTTATCTCCCTTTTCTTTAAATGTCAACATCATCCCATTCACCTTCTCAAAATGTCACCTGCTCCTCATTTTCTTCTCTCTCCATCCTTTCCCTTCTTTATCATTGCTTTCTTTCTCCTGAAACCTAAGTACCATTACTTAAGGACAGATGTAAGATAACTTTATTTTATCTCCGTATTATACAATAAATACCACAATTACCGTCTGCAACATGTTCCAGTTTCCTGATTATATATGTACCGTATTTTCCGCACTATAAGGCGCACCGCATTATAAGGCGCACTTTTAATGAACGGCCTATTTTAAAACTTCTTTCATATATAAGGCGCACCACATTTTAAGGCACATAGAATAGACGCAACAGTAGAGGCTGGGGTTACGTTATGCAACATTAGTTGGAGCTGCGCTAAAGGGAATGTCAACAAAACAGTCAGAGTGTCAGGAGTTAGTAGGACCAATAACAAGGCCGAAGCAATCTACTCAGTTCAGTGTGTTTCTTGTGGCACACAAACAAAACTACAGCGCAAGCATCAGCTGAGCAATCTTTTCTTTAGAAAAACACAAAAGGAGTCAATATTAATACCTGGTGAAATCAAAGTCCTTGAAACATAGATAAACCAAACCCGTAGCTCCAATAGGAAATCCTAAATAATCCAACAGATAATCCAACGAAAAACACCAGCATTCAACAAAACAAAGGCATCTAAAAAGTATTATAGTATTGTTCTTAAAAATTTATCAGAGTGAGAGTTGTGTATTTTAGTTGATCTTTGTTAAGATAATTAGTTTCAGAGTGAGCGCTCTTTCCACTCTCTGTTCAATAGTACAGCTTTGACGTATTTTCTCCGTCAGTAAATTAAGCTAGTTTAGTTTCCACAGTAAAACCAACTGGTTCATGTTTATGCTGAGTGTGATTTATACGTTTGTGCCTTGGAAAGCATTTGTCATTGTAAGTATTAACATGTTTATTGTCATTAGAAGTATGTTAGTTGTTACCTGTTACATGTGATAAATTACGTGTGTTATTGTAATTAGCTTCATTCAAGTAAAGCTAGCGTGTGCGAGTGTAACATACCAAATGTGTAACGATGTGTATTATCAGTTAATTTAGTTTCTTTCAGTTACATAAAGAAAAGATAGGAGTTTGTCCTCCAACTGTAGCCATCTCGCTTTGTTCCCTCGGAAACTCTGTTTAGTCTTCTTTACCTGGCCATCTTGTTGCTGCCTCCACAATGTTAAACGTCTATTCCCGTGTTCTACTGGGTGACTGACTCAATATTGATCCATATATAAGGCGCACCGGATTATAAGGCGCACTGTCGGCTTTTGAGAAAATTGAAGGTTTTTAGGTGGCCTTATAGTGCGGAAAATACGGTACTACGGACTTTGGAGTTAAGGAGTACTCTGTCCACCATTACCTCATATTTAGGTTACCCTGTAGTGCTGGCATATCACTGTACTGCAGTATTGATTCCCTCAAGTGTTCTAATACTGTGTGTGTGTGTGTGTGTGTGTGTGTGTGTGTGTGGTGTGCATATGTCTGTGCAGCACTGATGTTTTATGGGCATTAGAGAGCCAGTGTATCAACAGACCACATTTATATCAACAAGCTCACTGCTGCCACAGCCTCAAGGGCCTCTGGGTAATCTGGATGTAATTGAGCGTAGAGGTGACAGTGGCACACACACACACTTTCACTCTCACTAGATGATAAATTCATCAAGTAGTTTAAAAAATGGAATTAATATGTGCGCACATACACCCAGACACGCACATGCGCAGAACTGTAGATGCATACACATGACATGAACTGCAGATAACAACACAAATACACTGTAGATAAACGCAGTAAACACAGTCACAAAATGTCTTCCCTTGCTTGCTATATAGTGTTTTACACTCTACATTTAATAAATACTGTTGCAAATGATGCTCTACACTTGTGCTGCCAACTGCCATTTATCTGTTGGTGTGTGTCTATGTGAGCATCGTGCTGTCAGCGGTAAGTGACACTGGTACCAGTAGAACCTGTGCCAGTGTCTGGACCGTTCTGTTTATACACAACACAAACAGTTTGTTTAAAGCCATGTTTATAACAGGTGGTGATGTAAAACTATGATAAAGCAGGCAAAGGAGACGAATCATTGGTTTTTAAAGGTCTAGACATCAAACTAGTGCACGAATGTCAAAATAAAAGCATGTTATTTTTCGTAATGTTATTCCACTCCTGCTAGTTTCTACTACTTGAACTCTTTTCTCAGTCTGAACCAAGAGCAACACCGGAAAAGTTTCAGCTCAATAATGCTTTGTCGTTCTTTTTGCTCTATTCATCATCAGCCACCCTGGGTTTTGTCCATGTGATACAGCAGACCTTCAGATCCTTCAGATCTGGCTTTCTGCTCATCCCCCGCCTTCTTTCCTTTACTTTTACGGTCTGACGTTGAGTTTCAAGCCGAGGCTGCTGCAGCTGACATACATATGGCCAAGCGAGAACACACACTGGTGAGGCGGTCGTGCTTGTACCCTGCTGCCAATCTGAGCACGCACACACCTCCTTCTGTCCTGCCCTGGTGAATCATGCAGTCAGCAGCTTTGCTTGGGTCAGTTGAGGTGAGAGGGGGAACATTTTGCTGCTGTCACAGGAAAAATCATATCTCTGCAGTTTTTGCTGATTCACTGGCAGGAAGGAGACTTTTCATTGGTGCTGTGACGTTGAGGAAGTTTCAGGAGCCGTCGCTCTTTGAAACCTGTTCACATATTTGATAATCAGAAGAGTGCAGCATTGTAAAGTCATCCATGGTTTAGTTTCCAGTGATGGGAAATGTTGCTCCAGAACACAATGATATTGAAGGTAGCAGGTGTCTCCCAACAACATGTGCTTGTCATTTCCTGTTTCCACATAGCAGAGCTCTGTTCACAAAGTGCTTTGTAAAGAAATTGTTTTCTTAATTTGAAGACTGGTCTGATCCCATCCAAAACATCTGGGATGAACTGGAGCACTGACTGTGATGTCGCTTCTCTCACCCAACGTCAATGTTAGACCTCTTTGCCATCTAGATCTCTATGACTGTTCAGGCTCATATTGTTTATTTCTTTCATCTAAAAACATGTCTCTGGTCACAGCTATCACTGGCACAGAGGCATAAAGATCCAGAGAAATCTGACTCTGCTGTAGCCTGAATAAGTTAACCTAATGCTCCTAATAGAATTATGATGTATGGAGAATTCCTCCTTTAGCTGTGTAACAACATTGCAAACGTGCTTTCAGCCTTATCTAACCAGGGCTGTCTAGAGAGATTTGATAGCGCACACATGAATCCAACTGCTAAATGACGCCTGCCAAAGAGATTTTTCTGGGAAGGAATACAACTCTGGAGGTCTTGAGAAATCCCTCACCACTCTAATTATGCTCACATTCAACATGGTCCCTGTGTGTTTATTCTTTGGGTGCCTCTTTTCTAAGGCACGTATAATTCCCTCACAAAACAATAGTGTGTTTTGCATGTACAGAGCGTGGCTTCAGTGTAATTAGGAACAGTCTTTCATAGCAATGTCATTCAGTTTCTGACATTTAATCTGTGACCTGATGTTTATTCTACTGTTGCAGGTCACTTTGAATGAGCTGCTCAGCTAATTAAACTTCCTAAGTGTAAAAATCCAACATACAGCACAGACCTGCAGACAGCAGTGTGTACTGACTGTGAGCGTGGACACAAATCAGGCTGAGAGCAGGACAGATGTACAGGCTGATAAACAGCAGTTGTTTTTCCAGACTGAGGTGGTGGGTTTGCCAGGTTTTAACACTGGAGAAGATGATCACTGTAGAGGTTTTACATGCAGGGTTTATTCCTGTCTGTAGTCTAAGGTTTAAAGAACTGTTGCATTTTAATCCTCACAGTTGCTGTTTATTTATTCATTTCCAGTCTATCCTTCATCAAGTTTCCAGTTTTACATGCAAAATATGGTCATTATACACCAACTAAGTGAAGACTGCTCTCTTTATATTTGTAAGTTTATTGACATCTAATTTATTCTACTTTAACACTTATTCAAAAACAAGTTTTTGAGTGCTTAGATGCATGCTAATGTTAGTTTAAAAGTTTTCAAACGTACTTACAAAAGTCACCTCAAATTTATATATTTATTATTATTATTAAAATACTTTATTTTCCATTATATCACCAAAATCCCCAAACCATATTTGGTTTATTGTCATACAGGACAAAGAAAAGCAAAGTAAGTTAAAGAAAAAAAACTGAGTGTGAATATAAGTGAAGAGAGGGAACTGAGGAATGGGGAAGATGAAGAGGAGGAAGAAGGAAAGAGGTAGTGGAGTCTTTCTTTATTGACTGTTTCTGCTTCAGTGTCCTTTTCTACTGTGACCTCAATCACAAGTGTGTGTGTGTGAGTGTGATGAGGATCGATCCAGGTAGATTGACTTCTTATTGTCTGGGGATGAGGATGAGCGACACAGTCAGACACAAACTCGAGTCCTTAAGGCAGACTGGTGCTAACATCGCTGCAGGAACCGAAGAGCAAGAAAATCAAATGTATGAAACAAAAGGATGAGAAATATTTCATTTATTGTTGTCTGTGGTGTAGTAACCAAACAAAAACCTTAAGGTTAATTTTTAAAATCGCCATCATGTTGTAGGTAGAAAAAGATGCAGAGACAACGAGCACAGAGGAAGACGTATCCAAACCTTAACACGCGAAGAAGGGTGACCAACTCCAGTCCATAGAAAAAAAGCAGTTTTTCATCAGTCTACTCACTGAGACTGGTTTGTCAGCTAGGTTGTATGAGACACAAGCTTTTTAAAGAATGTACAGCTGAACATGATATGAAATTCAAAACTCAGCAGACTGTGCACACCAATTAATTTATTGTGCTGAAAATGCAAAGAGCAGCTCAGAGCGCTGTGTTTTTCTTGTTATTAGTCAAGCATATTGTTGATGCCTGTGAATAAACTGGCCTGAAACTAAAATAATTTAATTTGTATGACAAATATCACACATGTACTGTTCCTCTCCCTGTGGAACTAAATCATTGAGGAACATCTACAGAAAGAGTTTCAGTGACACAAACCCATTGCTTTAACATAATGACAAGGGCAGCAATGTTACGTATCGCACATCTGGACTTACCTGTCCTCAAATCATTAAACAACAAAGTTACAAAGGTTAGTCAGAGGAGATGTATGAAAAGGGGATATTAACTTTCTATTGGTCCTACAGTCAACAGTTTGCTGGGCTGCCAGCTTAAAGTATTGACACACTGTAAGACAACAGGCTAGTGTCAACCACAAGGTCAATGATTGCAGTAATTTATACTGATTCTGGAAGACCCCTGAGACCTTTGTCTGTCTCTCAGCAGTTTTCTCTGTCTGTCTCTGTTTGGTTTTTGATTCTCTCAGCAAAAAACGTCCCCAACAGAGTCCTCCAACATCAACACAACCTCTGTTTTCTCTGCTGACCTCTCAGTGCAGATCATATCAGTCAAAGTTCAAATATCCAGCGAAGGAAAGAAGAGAGGAGGCAGAAATGAGACACACAGTGTTAAAGATTTTTGTCTTTGCTGGGCAGACAGAAGCTGCAGTGTCATGTTCATTACTTTAATCTATTTGCTTTTGAAAAATGTAGATATCACTCTATCAGTCTGTCTCTGTATTTTTATTCTGAGTGACTTTCACTGCATACAACATTGTTAATAAGCAATGGATGCTGTATGTAAAATGCTTCCCCTCAGACTTATTCCTAGGATGTCTGGTGCAAACAGCTCTCTTGATCATTCCTCTGACTGGGCCTCTCCAAAAGGGAGATTATGTGCCTGTGAATTCATTCTGTAGTAGATTTACTTTCATGTTTAGGGTCATTGTCCTGCTGCATCACCCAGCTTCTTCTGAATTTTAGCTTGTAGACACTAACCCTGACATTATTGTGTAGACAGGATACCTTGAAAATTTGACAAGCTTTCACAATGATAAGCTGTCCAGGTCCAGGGGCAGCAAAGCAGCCCCAAATGATGACGCTCCCTCCACCGTACTTTACATATGTCAGTGTTAACTTTCCATGGTGGTAGGCAGTTCTCTTTCCACACCATGCATACTGCTGCAAAAACTTTTTTAAAATAAACACATATAAATAATAATAATCACAGTAACATTGTTGATTCAAGTGCACTGCAATTTTTGTCTTGGCAAACAAAAACAAACAACATTACTAAACACTACAGTGCCATTACTTTTTAAGAGATTGGTAATTATAATTATATGACTAGTGTATACAGGGGTGGAAGGTTTCATTGCATGTCACTGTTTTCAGTTTGGTTTGTTTTTTGTTAAGGACACAGGTTGTATTTCACTCAAACATACAGCAAATGTCAGACATTGCTGTGCAGAAATTTTACAAAGAGCTGCAAACACATTGTAGCGATAAAATATGGACAAATAAAGCAAAACTAATCCCTCATTCCCTGAGTCTGTAAAGAATGTATGAAAAATGACGCTGTGAGGCATATTACACAGTCACAAACCACCACATGTTGTTTCACATTCATAAACTTGTTCTGAATTAGTTTTTCTTCTTTAAATGTGGTTTGAATGTATAATTTGACTTAATATCACAATCGGGCCAGTAGAGGCACACACGTACAAAGAGTGACTGTCAGAGAATGTAAAATTGTCTTGGATGACTCACTCACCTCCGGGACTTCTGCAACAAAAGTGTGTGTGTTTGTATGCTGGTGTTTTTCATTATCTGTGACGTAGAGCTGGTAATTGAAAAGCAGAGAACCGTTTTCCGTGGTAATAGTCGCACTGACTGCTGGCCTCGCCTGAGAAAACACGATGGATTTCCACAGAAGAGTGAGAATCGGAAATAATGAGATGAAAAATAAATCCTCTTTCATTTCCCACTTTTTGTGTCCTACTGCCTTAGAAGTGAAACAGCCTGCTTCAGTGTGGGAGCACTAACCATGAGTCTGATAGAGAGAGACAACAATATGCTGAGTTTCTGCTCAGCCCTGGACTCTATTAGGCCTGCTGTTCCCAAACTGGCATCCCAGATCCCCTAGAGAGGAGCAACACAATATGACCCCACAAAGAAAAACACAAGATAGTGGTTTTTATTTATTTTCATCTTCTTTTTGAAGAATGACTTTAAAGAAGATACTGGAGGACAGAGGTGAACCTGTTATTTGGAGATTTTATTTGCATCACATTTACATTTAGTCATTTGGCAGACGCTTTTTATCCAAAGCGACCTACAAGTGGGGTTCAGCGTGCAAGGCAATGGCAGGGTAAGGGTAAGGTCTTATTTAAGGACCCCTACTGGAGGTAGGCCACAGCAAAACACACTGACATCATATTGGGAATATATTGGCGTCAAGGTTTCAGCATCTGTGTTAGAACCATTAGACCCCTACTAAATATACATTATATGCATATTTCAGTACCAAAGTCGTAAGTAAAAGTTATAGAACCCCGACTATCCTCAGCTTTTAAACATTAGCTAACCACTTTTGCTAATGAAAGCTTTACACCATGTTGTAGCTCAGCAGCTTTGCGTGAGCTGTGGTCCTGCATCTTCATCAGGAGGCGTTTGGGTCCACTAGTGCAGGTCACCTGCCTTTCAGAAGCACCCAGGGCACAATGCACACATTACGGACAAAAACTCAGGGAAACAGAATCAAAGCCTAAAAATATGCTTTGAGTTTACACATGTATAATGTCGGCTGTGTAGACAGCTGGACAGATTAAAACAGAAGCATACTGGTTGTGTAACAAGTGCAAAAACATGGCTGACAGCAGATTCAGAAGAAAACCCTAAATTTTCAGCTGTTTTACTAATTGTATATGATGTGCACACACATTTCAGATCATCAGAATTACTTATGAATCTACATAGCATCCTGATAAGAAGAAGCCGGTTATAGTTTGTCCCTCAACACTATGATTGTAGCTGATTTTCCACTTACACTAAGGATGAAGCCTGGCGCCATGTAGTCTGTAGCAGAGGCAAAGTACTTCTGTCTCTTAAACTAATCAAGTTATACAGTTACAGTTATACAGTTGTATCGTACAGTATGTGCACTGTGATGTTTCAAGTCAGCTGGACATTGAGAAATGTTGTGGATATAATAATCGATTGGCTGCATTATGAAGCGGTGGTGTTTTTCTGTTTACTCCTTATTTGACAGGACGTTACTTTGAATCCATGGATGCAAATTTCTGTTCTGTTATTAAAACTGGGAGGAGGAGCTGCTCTGTTTGAGCTGCTCTGTGCAGGCGGCAGGTTAACTCAACAACGCATTAACTGTATCGATCTGCACACAGACCTGAATCACAGCAAGCTCATGTTACCCGAGAGGTCATGAAAATGTATTATGAATGAAACACACACACACACAGTTTCCCAGACTTTAGTGGTTGTGGAAAGGCACTCCTACTGCCTCCACTTTCCAGATAATGATGCTCTCTTCCTGCTTTCCTTCCATCTTAATTCAATTAATAGACACACACACTCATTCACACAGACTTGAGTGCCTTCCTGTTTGTCTTTCAACTCGTATCGACCCACCGTGCTTGCACACACACACACACACACACACACATACACACATACACAGATGGGTGGGTCTTGTGTTTTGCCTCCAATAAGTGCAGTGACTTCAAGTGAAGGACTATTGGATGAAAGAGGGACAGGAAAAACCACAAAGTGAGTGAGAGAGAGACTATATGAATGAGATAAGAAGACATACACAGTTTGTTTACTTCCTGCCAGTTTTTTTTTCTTTTTCTGATGAAAAACTAGTTTCTGAATTTAAAAAAAAAAAAATTAATGAACTTTCCTCTGAGTTTCTTTAATTTTCCCTCCCTGATGGTGCTCGTCGTAAAAATAGTCTGATGATAATAATAAAATAATCTGATGAGCAGCAATTTGTCTTGCAAATTAAAAAATGCTAATTATACAGTTGAACAAACAAAAGTGTGTTGATCAGTAAGTCTCAGGTAACTCAGGTAACAGTGTCCGTTAAAGGAAGATTACACATTTATGCAGCCAAACCTTGTACAGCCCTGCCCACGGTACAGAACTAATAGAGAAATGTGAGCCTCACATTACTTCCAGACAGTGTTTTCCATTGTTTCATTGATTGTTTGTACTGTAAACATGATGGCAGCATTAAACAGAGACAGCAGCTGCTGCTCTTGTGAAGAGTAGACTAACCCCCACATGCACTAAATACCGTCCTTACTGAAATATAATAATTTTATGAGGTGAAATTAGTTTGGGTCATCTCATGTTCATGGACCTAACAATTACGTCTTCATTAGATGTTCTTGTTGAATGGTACAGGTGTCAGCTTAACGACATTATGTTGCATTTTGGGTTCTTGTAACCTTAATGTGAACAGATGTTTCTCAACCAGATTAATGACATTCTCACCATAATGTGATGTCTACAGCAGTTGAAACAACTATTTGCTCTGTTTCAGGCTGTTTCCAGACTGTACTGTAGATTCTGAACCTTCGCAGTAAGACAATAAAAATATAAATATATCTTCAATATAGTAACAACTTTTGTTGTTTTAGTGACAAAACTCATGTTTGAGTTCAAGAAAATTGTGAAGTTAAGCAAAAGAAACATAAACACATTGTGGACTTTAGCTGCCACTGATTTTATGGAAGAGCCACCTTCTCCTTAAATATTTATTGCTATGAGTGTGTGTGTGTGTGTTGTGTGTGAGAGAGAGAGAGAGAGAGAGAAACAAAGCGAGCGTAGTTTTATACTCACCACCGCTATGTGAAGTGACAGCTGCTGTGTTTAATGGCAGCTCTCTGGTTTAATCTGAGTTGTGTTTATGGAGTTTTAGGCAATGCTGCGTGTTAGTGTGTGTTTGTGTGTGAGTGGCCTACAGCTGCATGTGTTGTTAAATGTTTTATCGCTGCCTGTGGACAAAAACCAGTTTGCAGAAAGTCACTTTTTCAGAAGTGAAGGAAAGAATCTGTTTCCTCTAAGAAAACTTGTGTAGATGCTAAAATATTGATGTTTTAAATAGTTTGAAGGGAGTTTATGGTCCTACTGAGCAGTAAGTAAGTCATACCATTACAGTATTTAATCTGCAGCTTGATCCGCAGATTGGAGACAAACTATAGGGCTAGTGTAAGTGATCTTATCATTCATGAGAAGAATGAATACATAAAGTATGTAGAGAAATTCAGTCACCCAGCTCTCGCAGTTCACCTCAAAATGTCCAAGTTGTGCTATTGTTTGTCCCTTACTTTGGACAAAAGCTTCTGCCAAATGACTGAAGTAAATTTGTACAATTAGGCAATGTGCTAATAGACATTAGCAGCACACAAATTCATAGATGACGGCAGAATTTCTGTTAAAATAAAACAAAGTATCGTCTACGAAAAAGTTGAACCTCCCTTAACTAAATCTACAAAATAGTTATTCAGAAAGCGTTGGATAAGTAAATATATGCAAGAGCAAATGAAAATGCAGCGTGCATGCTGAACTTTTAACTGCGTACCTCTGTGACATTTTGTTTATTAGAATGACCTATAGCTTAATTTTACCAATGATTTACTTTCTGCTGTACATTCACATAACAACAACATTTAATTTACAAAACACCACAACAAGAGACAGACAAACAGAAATAGTAATAAAACACTGTCACAGTTTCTTTATTATCTTCATCTACAGTATAATTTCATACTGTGTTAGAGCTGATCAGGGAGAAAGATGATACAAAAATACGGTGTGAAGTGAAAGGAGCAGCTGCATACAGGTGTTTCAAAAACAGCAGGAGGTTCTGTATTGAAGCTCGGCTTCTCTGCAAAACAACAGCTGTAGCATGAGATAATGGTAAAGATAGACTATTTTAAAACCTTACTATCTGATTGCTGCAGTTTGTCAAAGTGAAAAACCTGACACAGTCGAATAATGATAGACATACTTTAGATTCATTGTGACACTGTGTCGTCTGTATAAATAAGCGTTAATTTCTTCACTGTCAGAGGTTTTTATTTACAGTTTTCAGTACATAGTCTAGTACACAGCAGAGAGGAACTGCTAACAGCAAATTCAGCATTCTTCATGTTCCAAAGTTCTAGGCTCTGATCAGGCAATTTGTCCATTTTGTCCATATGTTTGGCAACGCTGGTCAGTTTATTACCCACATCTCTCCTCATGTGGGACGCCCAACCTGATGGAGAAAGAAAAACTAAAAGGTGAAAACAAAAATCTAAAACCAAACCTCTCAAAATTTCCTCCTCCTGTTAAAGGTCAAGTGGAACGCTTAACGAGCAATTAGCGGCGAGGAAATGCCAACGAGGCCGTCAGCTAAACTGCTGTCTGAATTATTCACTACTACAACGGAAAGAATCGCGGCCCATCTGCTCGGAGCAGCCTATTGTGCACCGCTAATGTCAAGTGGATTTGCATTAGTAAGAGCCAAGAATCATGGGTAATGAGAGTGTCCCCCTGGCAATATTTGATTCTGCATTTCTATCTCGATAAGCTCTGTGCAAATTTTGACTCATGCTGGTTTTTAAAGGTCGGTAATGGCGATGATGGTTTCTGGACCGTCGCTAGCAAAAGTTCAGTTGGGGGTTTGTGCCATGTTCTTATTTTTATGTCAAAGAACTTTCCCAAACTCCATCAAAGCTGATTTGATGTTAAAATAGTTTGAAGGCAAAAGATAAACCCCTAATTTATCCCTTAAAGTTTTCCCTTAAAGCGGAAAGTACACCAGTTTGGTGGTTGTTGTTGTTGTTATTACTTTAACTTAAACATCAAATGCAGTAAAAAATAAATATAAGCTCGCCAGTCAGTATTACAGCATTAAGTAAGTTATTTCAGCCTTTACATACAGTATATCAGTCTATTCTGCTCCCTCAGTAGGAGGTTTTTTGTTTTTTTTTGCAGTACATTTCTTTAAAGTAACTAGTAACTACATCTGGTAGATATAAATGAAGTGGAGTAAATAGCATGTAGTATAAAGTGAAAGTACTCAAGTAAGTGAATGTTTCGATCTCACCTGGATGACTGAGAATCTTCAACGACTCATGAACCAGTTTTCTAGTTCGGCGTCTTCATCAAACAAAAAGGCCAAAGTTTAACTCATTATTTAGTTTCAATTCTCTTTGACCTCTCGTGCTGGTTTCAAGCTAAAAACAAAGCACTGTACACCTGAGATAACTCATGCTTCTCCGTCCTCCTCCATGTGTTGAGTATTTATTTAGGATGACATCATTCATGAGACCTCTTTTGTGAGCTGAACCAGAGATTCTCTGTGTCAGTTTCCAGAACAAACTCCTCCACATGCGTCTCTGATCCAGTTTTATCCATGACACACAGTCATGTAACACACGGTGACATGCTGAGACGTGTGTATCCTGCTTTCTGTTTAGCAGCACATGCAGCTCCTTATGATTCATGTCGTCTGTTTCTTTCTTTCTGATGAACCGACTGATGATCAGGAGGAGAGAGAGCGTGTGAGTCACGGTGGGCACTCATCATGTCTCCTGGTGCTGCAACAGACGGACAGTAGGCGACATGCACTGTATATATACAGTACATAGACACACACACACTCCCCGCTGACAAAAAGGCACACAGACTGTTTGATCAGTTTCAGCTTTTTCTCTGAGAGGGAGAGAACAAAGACTGCAAAGAGGGAAAGAAAGAAGTCAGCAGGTAAGAAAGAAATAGTTGGAAAAGGAAGGATGGAGACAAGAAATAAAGTAAAGAAGTAAAACAATCTGTGGGAATAACAGTAGGTAACAAGAAGAAGTCTGCCTCAACCAGCCAATCACGTTACTGTTTACAAGCTTGTTTTGTCCAAATTCATATTCTAATCAGTTCATCTATTAATCCAAGTTGACAATTAGACCAGAGGTAATGAAAGTCTCTCCAGCCTTTCCTGAGATTATGTATAACAAGACTGGAAAACTGGAAAAGCAAGAACTGGATGAACATGAGGTGACTGTGATCTTCACCTTTGACCTTCGGCCGCCAAAATCTTATCACTTCATCATTAAGTCCAAGTTGAAAGTTGTGCCAAATTTGAAGGAATTCCCTCTGAACGTTGCTTAGATATCACACTCACAAGAACGAGGTGGTCGTATGGACAGAAAGATAAGAAAGAGACAGAAAGATGCAAAATGACAAGAAGTAAAACAGAAATGAACAAGAAACAAAGAGGAAGGAAGACAGTATGGATGACAGGTAAAGGTAGTAAGAGTGAAGAGAGGAACTAATAAGACATCAAAAAAGGAAGAAAGTAGAAATAAGAAGGGACGGGATTAAAGGACAGGACGATGTATGAAGACAGGAAGTGAAAAACGAGTTCAAAGGATGTTAAGAAGAAATGAAAGAGGTGGTAAATAAAGGAAGGAAAGTTAAAAACAGAGAGAAAGTAAAAAGGACAGATGAATGTAAAAAGTGTAGTAATCTCAGATCACCTCTGTGGACCAATCAGGATCCAGCTTCATGAATAATTAATGAACTCAGTCTGGCTCCTCTGTTATTGAAACTACAATCTGACTTCAGCCTGTGTCTGTGCGTCTATTATTTCCTCTTCTGACAGACGGGCTCTACTACTGCAGTGATAGTCCCACTACACCACCTCCACCTCCACCTCCACCACCTGAGAGTGCTGGAAGCCCAGAGGGATCATCCTCCTCATCCCTCCCTCTTTCCTTCAATCCTCTTACTTCCCAGTGTTTCCCTCCTTCTCGTCTCTTCTTCATATTGATCATCACATGTTTTTACGCATCTATGTATATATATGTATAGAAAAACTCTAAATACTGTGTACTACTCTAATACTGTAATATGAAGTACTACTTTGGTTGCCCACTTATTTCCGCTGTACTAGACTATTTTCATGTACCGCCTCACACAGCTCCATCACTACATCCATCAAATTGATGATGAAATATGATGCCAATAATTCTAATAAGAAACTTTTATCAGTTGCTGCAGTGCTGATTCGTTTTCCTGCCAGTTATGTTTCATACTGCATTTCAGTGAAAATAGTATCCTCAGTTTATCAAAGCAACCGTCTTTTTGGATGAATAATCTGATGCCCAACAGTTCCCACCTCTGAAAGTCTTAGGCTTTTGTCTAATGGCTAATAGAAAAACTACTTATATATATTTGTGGGCATCGTGGAGTCGCTGTTAATATGTAGGAAACTCATGGAACGTCATGGCCCTATTCTTTGTACATGGATTACCAGGTTAGCTGTATAATATTGCTGATGAATACACAGTCCTGAATCCGTTGGTTCTTGGTCATATTGGGTAGTTGTCCTGGTATTTTGTCCTTGTTTTTCAAAATAAATCGCATAACAGGATCATCTAATCCAGCATCAGACTATCCAGCACTATTCATTTGATCCTGTATCTGTTTAACTACGTACAAAGAACAGGACCCTGTTGTGGCTGCGAAACGTGTTTCGCTGTATCTTGGAACTGTGTGACTACACACACACACACACAGAAATAAGCACACGTTAGTCAGCTGTAGCTAGACAGCCCGGGTTCAAACCCTCATCCCCGACTAGACCGTGACCTATGACCTCGCTGTGGTGAGGCTGGAAAAATGAGACGAGCTTCCTCTTCAGAGACATCGTCTGTCTTTGACAACACCAGATTGTGGACAGAATCCTAGAGCCAGAGCTCCTGCACAGCCGGCTAACTGCTACAGAGCGGCTCTGACTAATTTATGCAGATGTATTAATAGATCACAGGCAGCTCTCACCAGGCCGTCGTGCCTTCGTCTCAGAAAAAAAAGGCCAAATAAACAAGTTAGGCAGAGAAGAGCTCTGTGTTCACGCTGCAGACTAAAAGGTTGGCTTCAGAAGGAGGCGGTTGTTTGCATATCTGCCTCCTGGATTAGTTTGATGTTGTTTGACATTTATACATTTACTCTTTTTTTTTACCAGACCATCAGACAGCAGAAACCCAACTTCTAATATTGTCATTATTTCCATGATAACCCAGTGGTTCCCGAACTCCGTCCTCAGGCTCCTCTGTCCTGTTTGTTTTTCTTCTTCCTCTTTTTTAGTCGAACAACTTAAAGTACATCTGCAGTGTTTAATATTCCTGAGCTCCCATTTAAAAAATTACTACTCATCAACTTTTGGGGATTCTGAAAAGCAAAGACAGTCTATTCAATGAGGTTATAAAAAAAATCTCTTCATGTTAACATTAGTATCTAAAATATTCCTTTTAGTGTTTACTGTGTTTCAGGATGTTAAAGATGTAGATTTAACCTAACTGTTTTGTATCTGGAGTGTCACAGATGACAGCTGTGCTCATTAATATTCAAAATCTTTATTTAAATGATCTCATGATCATATAAGTAAAAGTGTTTGTGTTCCGTCAGTGGTCGGTTCAAAGCTCCTCTTCCTTCCTGCCTCTGGTTTTCCCTTCCGCGTCCTCCGTCACCTCCAGCTGACTGTCCGTCCCAATTAGCAAGGATCTAAGTGGAGAGATTAACGAGAGGAGAGAGCCTCTGGTTCATACATACACACACACACACACACACACACACACACACACACACACACACACACACACACACACACACATCGTGGCCACTTAATAGAATACTAATTGATTTTGGTTCTTTTCTGGCCTGGTGGAGGGGATGAGGGAGGAAGGAAGGAAGAAAGAGGGAGGATGGGTGGTGCTTTGAAGGAGCAAACAGACTCGTCTGATCATCCATCCTTTCAGGAGACATGAGGGCAAATATGGACTTTAATCCTCTTATGTAATCTGGAGAAAAAGGTGGAGTGATGGAGGAAGAAAGGGATGGTAGCGGGAAAAGGGGAGGAAACAGAGTTGAATGTAAGGTTTTTTACATTTAAATCAATTCCTCTAAAAGTTAGCAGATGTCTCAAATCCAGGTTTAGTTGCGTTTGTAATTTCCTGCTGAAGCTTTTGTGCCTTTGTGTATATTTTAGCCAAAGATTGTTTGTGAGGGAAGATGCTCCACTCTTCTGCACCACTGCAGAACTGAAAGTGGACTGAGTGATATTGTAGTTCATGCAAATGCAACAGAGTGATACATCCTTGCTCTAGAGGATCCTGTCAGTCATGTCTAGTTCCCAAAATACACTTTTCCCTCTTTCATTCATAAACTCAATATTTTTGAACTCTAATAAGTAGATATGTGTTTAAACGATTCAGGTTACCACATCAGGTCTTTATCTTTCAGCAGGATGTCTCACTATCTTCCAGCAGCACGTCTGTTCTCGGATCAGCACATATTTTCAAAAAGAAAACCACAAAATAAGAAAAGAAGGCAGAGGAACCTCGGGGGGGGGGGGGTTTTGTCTTCTCACATCAGGGACGAGAACCAAAAAGTGACAGTGATTAAAAAAAAAACAGAAAGGCGTCAAAACGAGGGATGATGAGGATCAGAGAAAGGAGGCAGAAAAGGGGAGGCTTCCTCCCTTACTCCACTCCTTGTTTTCCTCCTTCATCTCCTTTTCTCCTCTCCTCCTCCCTTGGGGTTTTACAGTATCAGATCTCTTGGTTTTCCCCTCTTCGTGTGAAGGCGGCACGATGCTTTCAAGGGCGTTGGCAGCTGCCGGAGTTTCCTCTCATCTTCACTTCTCTATGTCTATCGATCTCTCTCTCTCTCTTATTTTATCTGTATCTCTCTCTCTATTTCTCCTTCTTTCCCCCTCTTCCTCCGTCTCTCTGTCTCAGACACACACATTTTCTCCCTGCTTGAATGAAACCCAACACTCATCTTTCATGCGTGTCCATGATCCACTTATATCTCTCCCTCTCTAGCTCTGTTTCCGAGTCACTTTCGCTGTGGCTCACCCACCTCTCTCTGAATGAAACGTTACACTCCTCTTTGAAGCACAGCTCCTCTCCATCCCTTTATCCCTCCATCTCTTCCTCCATCCAACCATCTGCTGAAGTCTGACATCAAATCGATCATGTTTTCTTATTGCTGTGAAGCCGTCTGCCATGTTTTCTGTCCTCCTCTGACCCTGTCCATGGATCCTGCGTTCTCTCTCCTCATTTCTGTTAATGTGAAAAAAAAAAAAAAAAACAATGTTTCGGGCACGAGTTGAAGATGACACAGAACAAATGCTGCAGGAAGAACAGGAGGCTTTACAAAACTTTTTGAAATGTTTCAATTCAGCAAAAGAAGCTAAAGTTCACAAATGTTATTTTCCTAAACACAAACAGCCACAGAAGAGGTTTTACTTCACAGGTACAGTGGCTGATGTTTGAATTAAATCCAGATCCTTCCGATAAAAGAAAAGATAAAATGGGCAGTTTTCTATCCTCAGTAAGAATCAAGCTCATTCTTTGTGCCTGTACGTTTGTACATGTTTCTGAATCTGTCTACAAATGCAGCCTGAGAGACTCACCATTGACAAATGCACATACATGAAGTCACACTGACCATGACCTTTGACCTGTGATATTGCTTTCAAAAGAACAGATAGAACTGTTTTGATTTTGCTAGTCACAGCTCACTGTGTGCTCATGTACTAATATCAACTCTACTGTAAGTCACAGAAACTCGTGGAGAGAGTTTAATTTTGCACAAACACAGACTCATGTATGAACTGATTGGAACATGAGTCTTGACGGACATGGTTGGCAGAAAGAGGCACTTCCCCCTTTTTATTGCCTGTTGTCATTGTCCAGTGTCAGTATTAAGACCTGTGATGTGGATGTAGCTAAACACTGTGTTCATTTCTGTAACTTTTGCAGAGCCTTTAAACTTGTAGTGAGATCTCTGTGAACATTCAGTGTCTTCAACTCTCTGCTAGGAGATTGTGGTTGTAAAATTAATTTTAAGCAGTGGCTGTTTTTGAAAGTTGTCTGTGGTGAAGGTTTTTAATCGAGGGCTGCGTCTGCACTATAAGCTGTTTAAAAAAAAAAAAAAAAAAAGAATCTGGGATTGCACCATAGTGAAGAAATCTGCATCATGTATTACTTCATGATAAGATCACTCACACAGTAACGTAGGCATTCAATGAGTTTCCTCTCTCTACTGGTTGCTTTTCATACTATAAAGTTTGCAAAATCTTAGTTAAAACCTACTATGGAACTTTTTTGGACAACAATGTGCAACACATTTATTCCCTCTGCCTGTGATTCTCATTCTGAACCGGCTGAGAAACAGTCAAATGATCCAATCAGTGACTAAAAACTAAATATCTAACAGTTATAATGAAACTACAAAACTCCCTATGAGGGCTTCTTCTGTGAAGTATTTATTGACACACACACACACACACACACACAGTGTTGATTAAAGTTACGTGTGTAGGAACAGAACAGAAAATAAGTTGTCAAGCTTATCAGTTTCAGTTTTGTTTTAATTGCTGCAGCGAGCTATTCATAGAATTTTAATTGCTTATGATGAAAACCCCCCACTCTGTATTTTCATTTCACACACACACACACACACACACACACACACACACACACAGCTACACATTATCACACTCGTTCTCTTGCTTCCCTTTGGAAAAGCACAAATTAAAGCGGTTTAATTTAAAGAGCAGGAGACCTCCTTCTCGCTGTAGCCGTGTGCTGATGAGTTTTGTTTCCAATGTAAAATCCCCGAGTTCCATCACAAAGTTAATTATGTTACCTGCTCTCTGAACGCACCACACACACACCAACTGAATCTCACTGCTGTAGTAATTCAAGCTTTTGCATTTGTTGGCATGTTTGCAGAAGCGACCTGCATGTTTGATGGTAGGTTTGGGGCGTTCAAACACGAACGACCTACATTCTGAACACCTGAACGGGATTAAATGCAATATCTGCACATAGAATAATGTACGCCCCTCCCTTTCATCCAATCAGAGTCATCTATTATGACGACACTCCAAAGACACAGTAATATGAACATGCCCCTACCGTCCATATGCAAATCTACACCTTTGGTGCATGTGAACTGCATATAAAAAAAGAAACCTGGTATTTATCATAGAGTGTTGTTCACACAAAATAAATCGCCCTTCAACTGCTCATGCAGATTCATTTACATACAAAAGCAAAATAAACAATTACAAACCCCAGAAAGTCCCAGTACAGTTCTAGAAAACATAAAAACGTTACAGATGTTGTTCAAATATACACAGACCCTATAGCGCCTTCAGTCTAAATGTTCATGTGCTCCAGCTCCATATGTTCATGTCCCATCACTGAGCTTCATGTGTGCACACGCGTGTCTGAGATCTACTGTACATGCTCATTTTTCATGCATATTTATTCCATGTAATCCTGTTTAGTGTGTGTGTGTGTTTATGTGCATAGTTCACAGGTGTCACTGTATTGATCCCCCCACCCCATCCTTGCCCCCCAGCTATGTGGGCTGGATAATGGAGACATCAATTATTCAACAACACTACAGTCTATCACATAAAAGAGCGTTCTGTGTGTGTGTGTGCGCACAAATATCATGTGTAATTGTGTTTGTCTGTGTAAGGTTTAGTCTTTTTCTCTCTCTCTCTCTGACATTTGCACCAAATGTACTCATGTTCAATTATTCACCAGCTGCTGAGAGAGAAAGAACGACATAGAGAATGAATGGAGAGCGAGAGAGAGACGGTGTTGTGTTTACTTATTGTAGCTCTGTGTTTTATTGTGCTGTACGTCGCTTTGTCAACTGGATGAGGAGGAGGAAGGAGGAGGATATTAAGACGAGCGGTGATGGAGTCTCACTGAGATTTCTCATAACTAAAACTCCAGTTTCTCTCCACAGTGTGTCACGAGTCTCGCTGTCTGAGTTCAGATACAGTAGATATTTATTTAATAGCTTGTAATACGTTCACATGGAAAGTCCAGGCCAGTTCAAAGTGGATTAAAATAAAAAGAAAACAATAAAAACATGTGTAATGAGCAGCGGTGAGAGAGGCCACTCTGATTGGCTGTTCTGCTGAGTGAGTAGCTGGAGACTTCCGCGCCATTTAGTAGCTATAAACCATCTGTGGTGTGAAAATAGTAAGTATAGCTGCCAAGGCCCGCTTTGTTCGGCGTTTGTCTATCGGCTGTCCTGGTCGTCTTCTACTTTCCTTTCCAGGATGTTGGATACCGGCTGCTGTCCCCTGCTGGTACAGAGGGTCATTTAACTAGTGCTTCTTGGTCTTCAGATAGGACTCTTCCACCAAACCAGGTCCCATTCAGAGCCAGTTCTTTGTGTTTCGACAGGCAAAGAACTGAAAGAAAGAAACTGGGTCCAGAGTTGTACCAACTCTTTGCTGGTCTATCACCTGGGTGATTAACACGACCAACAAGATCAACGAAAGCTTTGTTGTAAAGATAAAAACCAGGGTATCATAACAAAAGCTAATATTTATCCAGTTTCAAGAAGAATTCAAACGTATCGAACTTAATTGATGTTTGGAGACCAGCAGCTCTTGTACAGAGACGTCTAGTCCTTCTTGTCGTGTTGGGTGTTGCTGAGAAGACGGATCGAGGACAGATCAGTTTGAGTTAGTTGAAAAAGATCAAGAGAGACTTCGTTATTTCAAACTAGTCTGAAACACTCACTAACCCGTTTCTCTCTGTCTTCTCCATTTTAATTTATGTGTTATTTTAATTTGTTCCACTTTGTCCGACTCTGTTTTTATCATTGCTCTGCAGCGCGGCCAAAATCACAAAGTTGACTTGTCAGCTAATGAACTTTTTAATAGTCAAAGCCAAACTGGGAGGCTGAGCCGACTGAGGCCGGGCCTGCACCGACCCAGTGGAGCTCAAACATTAGGGCCAGACGACCTGCAGCAAAAATAGACTTGATGAGGAAGCGAAGTTTGTTGCTTCTCTTGATTTTAACCAGTTTTTAAACTCTGTTTTGGTTTTTGTAGTTAATGAACTCTCTCTCTCTCTCTCTCTCTCTCTCTCTCTCTCTCTCTCATCTCTCATCTCTCTCTCTTCTCTCTCTCTCTCTCTCTCTCCCTTCCTCTCTCTGTTTGTTTCAGGACCGGCCGCAGAGTCAGTGTTTATTCGAATCATCTACCCCGCCACATGGAGGTAACTCTCACCCAGCAGGAGGTCGGACTCGTCCACAGGGAAATCGAACGCACTGCAGAGGACCGCGCGGGCTGTGCAGGGCAGATTCTGAGAGGACACAGGATGTAAACACAACACCAACAGCACGAAACGCTACATACATTTATTATATATACACACACATTCAGAGCTGTTAAGCAGCTTCGTCACGTCCTCTGGCTGTGATATTTCGCTGCAGGGGGAAACGTGTTGACTTTAATAACAGACGTCACAAGCAATTTGATGCTGCTACCAGCGGTTTACAACACAACACACACACAAACCCACCACACACACACACACACACACACACACACACACACACTCTTAGACCAGTACGTCATCCCTCTTCTGTTCCCTTCAGGATGAAACATCCACACTTGAAGCGTTTCATCTTTAATTTCCAAAATCGAATGTGTTGGGTCTCTGGTCACGCTCTGTCAGAGCTTTGTGACGTGTCGGCTCTGACGTGGATGTAGAATTTTCTGACAGACAGAAGCAGCTGTTGTGTCTCTGATCACATTACTGTCTTTATTTATACTGCGTTTATAGAAAAAGTGAACAAATGTCACTGACTGACCAAATTAAACTACATAAACATAAGTAATGTGATTACTTTTGTCTTCAGCAGTTTCACATCAGATTATTTTCCATTACTAAATCTTATAGCATTGACCTGGAGGTAAGTTGGTTTCAGCCTAATAGTTCCTTATTCAAAGCAGTCATCCTGTGAAGACTTTCATTATAGAATGAACTTGTTTTTGTTTAACTTTTTCATTCTCTGTGAATGCGTTTTGGTTTTTGTATCTTCATTAAAACAGTTTGGTCACGATTTGATTATAGTCTGATTATTCACCACCAGAACAAACATCTGCTTACTTTACCTGAACAGCTGCAGGTGAAGTCAGAAATGGCTCATGCAGGTGTTTCTCTGTGGTTTAAGTCAGTGCTAGGAGACAAATTTGACATAAAATTTGATTTAATACGCAACTGATCACTAGAGAAAAGTCACACAATCAACTTATTACAATGATATAATAATAAATGCTCTACCCTCTGCTCAGATCAGTCAAATGCTGCAAAACTGACGTCACGACGCCATCATACTGGAGATAAATAATGACCTAAACATACAGAAAAGGCTACACAGGAGTTTTCCTATAAGTCAGTTTCCCTATATCAGTTGCCTGTAAAAGTTGTCAACTTGACGTTAACCCCTTTAATCATCTTATAATAAGTGTCGACAGCGTGCAGGAGGAAACGTTTGTTTTGCATTTTTCACCTTTCCTCCTGCTATTTTACATGTGTAGTTTACAGTAGATCTTGATCAATAGATGCATAAAGTCAGAACGAGGTCTCGTCTCCCTCCGTGAATCTCACAGTCTCCTGCAGAAATGTCACACACACACACAGACACACAGACACACAGGCCTCCAAATGTCCACTCTGTCAGTTACTCTGTGCCAGTGTTGAGGCATTAAATGGCTTTGCCTGTCACTCCAGTCAGCCATGCAATGAATACTGGGAGGTTTCGTGTAGTGACTTTTTACACACACGCACACACTCATTTGAATGCAGCTCATTAGAAAATACATCCCTACTCACACACACTCACACACAGCATAACAACCACACAGCGCTGTGTCAGTGTGCTGTAACGATACGCTGGCTTAGGCTGCTACGATCATAGACTGGCACGCTGGAACCTCACACACACACACAGCTGCAGGAAAATGCCACTCTGCCAATCATGCAGAGAGAGGCTGTCTTCCTTGGATGGCTCTGCTCGTCACTCTGGTCGAGTTAAAAGTGAGCTCTGACAGTTTGAGGCCATGCTTACAGTTTGGACACACTCAGTAAATACACTTGAATTTTTAATCAGTGTGGCTGTTTTAGTGTTCAGGTGCTTAAGAGAAGGCATCAGTGACAGTGAGGACAGAAACATTTCCCTGAAACACCATTAACTCTCAATGAAACTTTCATAAATCTCTAAAAACATTCTAAACTCTCTGAATCATTCTTGAATGTGTCTGAAATATGCCTGAATATCCCTTAAACATCTTGCCGATTTCCCACAAACACACATCCCTCTGAAACACCCTGAATCTCCCCCACACTACCTGAAATCTTAGTAAATCAACTAGAATTAATGAAATCTTTATAGATCTTCATGACACATCCTTGATTTTTCCCTTAAACAGTCGTGAATCTGTGACAGAAATCTTTAAAATCTGCCTTAAAGATCTTTGAATTGGTCTCAAATATCAATGAATCGGACTCATCCTGGAATCTGTGTGAATTTCCTTCAAAGAATCATTCATTGGTAAGAATGTAAATCGCTCTGAAACATCATTAAATCTGCCACAAATACCTCTAAGTTTAATTGAATTTTCCTCAAGCAACCTTAAATTTTTCTAAGACCTTCTTGAATCTCCCTCTAACGTTGTTAAATCTGTTTCACACATCCTTCAATCTGGCATCAACGTTGTGTAATGACAGAATAATCAATTCTTGATTGGATTCTGAGATATTAAGTTACATTAGTTTCTGTTGCTGCACAGAGTGAAGCAACATCTGTAAATACAACGTAAAAAGATTTGATGAACCCCCCTCAGTGTGCGTGTGCGTGCGTGTACCCTCCCCGGGCTCTGTACTGTGTGTTGATTGTAACAGAACCTCTGGATTTAACTACAGTGAAAACGTCGTTTTAAAGCATGATGCGGTTGTTCACCTGAACGTAACGCTGAACATGTGGATTTCATCCTACTGACTCTTCTGTCCTTCAGACGTCTCCCTGGGACAAAGTGGTAGATTACTTTAAAAACACCTTCACACGCTCTCTCTGTTTAATCTCACACAGTCACATTCACACGTGTATTTCCTCGTCTCTTCCAGGCGGTGGTCCTGAGAGGTTTACCCTCCAGTGTGTCTGGTCAGGATTGATTGGATCTCGTACAGAGACTCAATGTGACCTCGTCCAGAATCAGACGTTCTGCACCGTCTGACTGATGCAGTGTCCAGATTCATTGTCTGTTTACAGCTTGACGTGTTCAACAGCAACGGACAAATCTCCGTCATGGAGCTGGTTCCAGGGAGGCTGAAGGTGGTTTCTGTAGGATTCTACAGGTTTTAGAAGACTTCCAGACTTTTTAGGGTGATTCATGTTACAGACGTTGTTGTGAGGATTAAAAAAGTCACGGCTGATTCTGGCTGATTCAAGGATTTCCTTTTAAATAATTCAAGGAACCTTGAACCTTGTTTCTTCTGGAAACAAACAAAATCAGTCCAAGAATAAGTGAGAAGAACAGAATCGGACAAAAGCTTTCATGACAACATGAATGCAGTTGAAATAGTTGTGGAAGTTTGAGAGTTAAGAAACAGAAATATAACATTTCCTTTCATATGAACTCCTCTTCAGCCCATGTTTCAGGTCCGCTAATTTCTCCAGTGCATGTTCGGATTTGTTCTTTTTCTCTTGATTCGCTGAATAAACTTGCAGGAATACAGAAGTACGTCTGCATGTGTATGAGTTACCCAAGCTGTGACATGTCACACACTGGCCTTAGTTAGAAAAACACTTGCCCTGAACATTTACATCCTGATGAAGGAAACACACACAGTAAGTGGAGAGTAGAGGAACATTAAACTTTTAGTTTTACAGTATTCAGTACTCCACAGCTGCACACTCTTTATAATAAAATACAAACGAGAACAAACTCCAGCCTCTGATCCAGACTGCTCCAGACTAGTAAACTACATGTGGATCTCCTACATTGAAGGTATGTACTGTTCTGTTTATTTTGACATCGTTGAGACTGTCTTTTTTGAAGGGTTACTCCTACTGTTTATTTATTTTTTGTGCACGTGTGTGGACTTTGCATCTGTCGTCTAAGGACGTGTCCATCAGAAGACGTGGAAAGTGTCAATTGTCCTCTCAACCACAGATGGAGTAAGTGTATTTCCCAAAACTATTCCTGGTAAAATGGAATAAATGATAAAAGATTGGGGTTACACCTGTACAGTTTGTGTTTTAATCAGTTCGTTGTTAATCTCAGATGTGTGTTGCAGCGTCACGTCCAGACAATCAGAGCCAGACAGACGCAAACAGCCAGAGGACCAGAACTGGCCGAGGGGCAAGAAACCTGTGCACACACACAGACAGGAAGAGGCCATCCATCAAACATCCTGATGCTGCTCTCAAAGGCCAAACCAGCAGCACACACACACACACACACACACACACACACACACACACACTGCCGCTGCTCATTTGTCTCTTCTGCATTTTGACCTTTCTGTCCCTGAATCTCTGTCACCAAGTGGCTGGAACGGTTGGTCCTAGGACACATCAAGGACTGCCTCCCTCCAACCCTTGACCCCCACCAGTTCGCTTACGAAGCAAACAGATCGACTAAGGACGCCATATCCATCATCCTCCACACTGCGCTGAGCCATCTGGAACACAGAGACACCTACGCTAGGGTGCTCTTTGTAGACTACAGCTCAGCCTTATACAATACAAATACAAAGCAAACGAATTAAGGTGTGAAAGCGACCTCAGAAACAGCTTCTTTCCACAAGCAATCACCATACTGAACACACACATACACCAACTACACCCCACTCTGACTTGACTTTAATTTGTTTGCTTTGGTCCGAATCAGTTAATGAGTTTGTAACATTGTATCAGTTTCTCTTCGGTTCTGTTTCGTTTTACACCGAGTAAAAATCCAAACGAACCAAAACACGTCGCTTCAAACTACGCGAGAACGTCCTCTCCGCTTATTGGTCAGATTGTTTCTGCCGCGGGAAACAAAAAGTAAATACAGGAAGAAGGTGAAGTGTTGTTCTACTGTACGTTTGTGAGACAGTAGAGAGATTATTTTTAACTATAAATGTTAATGCAGATTGCTAATCCCGTTGATTATTGTTTATTACGTTACATCGCTTGCAGAGTCATCAGACGTGGTGTCTGTGAGACACTTCACCTCCTCACGTCTCCACGTTTGTCCTCCATTAATCAGACAGCATGTTTTTGGTGGACAAACAAAAAAAAAGCAGAATCTACACACTACCCAAAGTCCTCAAATCATGCGATTCACAGCGTTTGGTCTCGTTTTGGTTCGGTTCGCGTTCTCACCAGGAGGACCGCACCAGAGTTCGCTAGATGATGCGAATCGAGACCACCTCGTTTTGGGGGTCTCTTTTTTGTTTGTCCACCAAAAACATGCTGTCTGATCAATGGAGGACAAAAGTGGAGACGTGAGGAGGTGAAGTGTCTCACAGACACCAGGTCTGATGTAACGTTCCGACTTCCGTTTACGCTTCTTGGAGGACGCGCATGTTTTCTCGTCTGAGAACAACAGCGGGATTTTTAAACTCTACACAACATTTCTACAACTCAGGTATGTTAAAATGAGTAATATTCAGCTTGTTCAGTGTGTAGAGTGCAGGATGTTTAGACCGTCTTCCTCCGTCGTTAGTGGTAATTTTATCTGTGACAGGTGTGTGTTAGTTAGCACTCTGACGGAGAAGATAACAGCGTTAGAGGAGCGCATCCAGACATTAGAGAAAGCGCCGCAGGCGGAGATAGCCAGTCCCCGACTCCGACATTAGAGCCCTCACAGCGGGGCGAGTGGGTGACGACTCGGCAGCATACTCGCGCAGCCAAAGCTAAGGCTAAGGCTAAAGCTAGCCCACCGGAGCACACCACCCTCGCGCTTCACGTGTCCAACAGGTTTGCCCCCCTCAGTGATTCACCCGCTGAGAAACCTGGAAGAACTCTGGTTATAGGAGACTCCATCATGAGACACGTGAAATTAGCCAGACCTTTAGGTGCTCCAGCGGCTGTGGTCAGGTGTATCCCGGGGGCCAGGGCACCGGACATTAAAGGTAAACTTAGGGCCTTAGGACAGCATAGCTTTTCTAAGATAGTGGTACATGCTGGAGCTAACGATATACGCCTTCGTCAGTCTGAGGTTACCAAGAATAACTTTAAAGAGGTGTTTAAATTAGCGAAGGCGATTTCCGAAGTGGTAATCTGCTCTGGCCCTCTCCCAATGAGACGAGGTGACATAACCTACAGCAGGTTATGGTCACTGAACCGCTGGATGTCCAGGTGGTGCTCCGAAAACAACGTGGGCTTCATAGATAATTGGAGGACCTTTGAGGGCAAACCTGGCCTGTTAGGGCGGGACAGTGTCCATCCCACTCGGGAAGGTGCTGCTCTCATTTCTTGCAGTATAGCTCATAGTGTAGTGGTGGGAAAAACGAGTCTTTGAACTGACTCAGATTCGTGAGTCTCGAACTCTAAAGTGAACGAATCATTTCGTTCATTTCGTTCATTTTACAACAGGTTGCGGTGTAACCCTCTAGTGGGCGATATAAAAATGGCCGCGGTTCTCAGACACTATATAGTGAAGACAACATGGTTTGTTCAGCTGACAAATTATAATACACAAAATGCCACAAGCAATTCAAACCATGTGAAAACCTAGGAAAGCAAATACACACCACAATAAAGTGACTTGTGTTCCTGCATCCTCCCTGATGTTGTTGTTTAACAGCGCAGCAGTGACTTTGTAGCTGTCACGTGACAAATGAACGAGAGACCGATCCTACTGCTGCTGCAGCCTGAGCTGTGAACGATGAACGAGAGCAGTGAACGAAGAACGATGAACGAGAGCAGTGAACGAAGAACGAAGAACGATGAACGAAGAACGATGAACGATGAACGAAGAACGAGAGCGAGTGAACTGCTGCTGCAGCCTGAGCTGTGACAGCTGGTAGAAGACGAGTGAAAGTTAAATTATTGATAATGAGTTTAGACTTTTAAAGCAACAAGTAACAAGTTCCCGAAAATATTTACATGGTGCATTTATTGTGTCCAAAACGCGACATTATTATTATTATTATTATTGATGTTATTGTTGTTGTTATTAATAATGTTACACTTTATTATTTTATGGAGGAGAATAGCACAATTAACATGTTTATCATTTTCGAAAGTATTTATGTACAAACATAATTTACATTATTTACACAAAATCACTACACACATCTACAAGAATCAAAGACCACTAATTAATTATGATTCCATGAATAAATAATGTCTGTCGGGCGTCAGGTGACAATAAATGACCGTCAGATATCAGACATCCTTCATTTCCTTGTTTCTCAGTCCACAGCTCTGTAGCGGAGCTCCAGCTGTCACGTGACAAATGAACGAAAGAACGAATCCGTAATGATCCGTATGAAGACTCGTGAACGAACTGTAGTGCTGCTGACACAGAGCCTGAGCGGCCTGTTGTCACGTGACAAAAGAACGAGGAGCTGAGTAGGGACTCACAGTGGAGTGAGTCGTGAACGAATGATTTCTGTTTCCTGTCCTGCTTACTGAGCTTATGGAGCTGCTGCCATGTGGTGAGAGAAGGTACTGCAATGAACTGGAAATGAACGAATCACTCACTGAGAGAACTAATCACTCCCAAGTCATAGCAAAGATTCGTTCTTATTGAACGAATCGTTCACGACCGAAACAACTCTATCATAGTGTAAGATCAGGCCTAGCTAGTCGCTGACTACCCAGAGTCCAGGCCAGGGAGCAGACAAACAGGCTAAACCAACCGTCTGCTAGCTGCACAGAGTCGTCACTCAGGGTTCAACATATTGAGACTGTGTCTGTTCCTCGAACTAAACAAAAAGTCAGAAAAACCCAGAAAGTATGTTTTAATAATTTAATTAACATACAGACCTCAAATTCAGAGCACACTGACTGTGCAGCCAGCACCTCTGATCTGAAGTTAGGACTGTTAAATATTAGATCTCTTACATCTAAAGCTCTTACTGTTAATGAAACTATCACAGATCAGGAGTTTGATATACTCTGTTTAACAGAAACCTGGATTAAACAGGACGAGTATGTAGCTTTAAATGAAGCAACTCCTCCTGGATACAGCTACATTCACCAGCCTCGTCTGACTGGTAGAGGAGGAGGTGTCGCAGTTATTTACAATGATAATCTGACTATCGTACAAAAACATGTACACAAATTTAAAGCTTTTGAATGTCTTTATAGTAACATAACAAGTATAGATACAAATATTAAGTCTGCTCAGCCGATCCCGCTAATTATCATTTACACACCCCCAGGGCCCTACTCTGAATTTCTTTGTGAATTTGCAGATTTCCTCTCTAACCTAGTTGTTTCTGTAGACAAAGCGTTAATTGCTGGAGATTTTAATATTCACTTTGAGAATGAGTATAAGAAATTTACTTACTCCCACTGTCTGAAGTTATCTCAGACCACTATCTTGTTTCAACTACAGTGTGTCATATTAATAATGTATACTCAGCGCCGCGGTATCGCATTCAACTACTGCACAGAGCTTTATTAGTAATCTCCCAGAGTTATCAACTTTGATTGGATCACCGTCTGACCCTACAGAACTAGACCAGGCGACTGAATATCTACAGTCGTCATTCTGTTATACCTAAGATAATGTAGCTCCAGTTAAAAGAAAAGTCAATAGAGATAAGAAACTCACTCCCTGGTATAACGATGACACGCGCGCCTTAAAACAGACTGCAGACTGAAAGTTAGAACAGAAATGGCGCCAAACTAAATTGTTAGTATTTCAGAAGGCATGGAAGAAGAGCATCCTGGACTATAAAAAAGCTCTTAGTGCAGCTAGATCAACGTATCTCTCCACTCTTATAGAAAACAACAAAAATAACCCTAGATTTTTATATATATACAGTAGCCAAATTAACTAGAAAGAAGACCACTGCAGATATCTCCGCAACAACGTTGTGCAGTAGTGAGGACTTCATGTACTTTTTCAATAACAAAATTGTAAATATAAGGCATAAAATTCAAGCTTTAAAACCAGACAATTTAGTTGACGCAGGTGACGAGCTAACCACAGCAGATCAGTACCTAGATTACTTTACTCCTCTTGAAGAGAATGAACTAGTTTCACTCATCTCTTCTGCAAAATCTTCAACCTGTACATTAGACCCTATACCGACACACGTTCTAAAACAGATAGTGCCAGAAATAATAGAACCTGACAATTATAAATTTCTCACTCAGCTGTGGGTATGTCCCAAAGTGTTTTAAATGAGCAGTTATTAAACCGCTAATCAAGAAAACTGATCTCGACCCTTGTCAGCTGTCCAATTACAGGTCAATATCAAACCTCCCCTTTATCTCTAAGATTCTCGAAAAGATAGTAGCTGAGCAGCTACGTATCTTCATAGAAATAACATACATGAACTCTATCAGTCAGGATTTAGGCCTCATCACAGCACAGAGACGGCACTTGTTAAAGTAGTAAATGACCTCCTATTGGCCTCTGATCAGGGTAGTGTCACTATGCTTGTGCTACTCGACCTCAGTGCAGCTTTTGACACAATTGACCATAGTATTCTCCTTCACAGACTAGAAAATGTTGTTGGAATTAGGGGAACGGCCCTCTCCTGGCTTAGATCCTATTTGACTGATCGTTATCAGTATGTAGATCTAAATGGCTATTACTCCACATGCTCTCCAGTGGAGTTTGGTGTTCCACAGGGTTCAGTTTTAGGCCCACTGCTTTTTTTCCTCTACATTTTTCCTCTGGGCAACATTATCTGTAAACATGGTATTAACTTTCATTGTTATGCTGACGACACACAGTTATATGTTTCATCAAATCCAGACGAGATCAAACAGCTTAACAAAGTTGAGCAATGTGTAAAGGATATACGAGACTGGATGCTAATTAACTTCCTTCTGCTAAATCCTGATAAGACAGAAGTACTAGTTATAGGATCATCTGCAGCTAGAAGCAAGATTTTAGATCACGCCTTAACTCTAGATGGCCTTTCTGTTACATCTAGTGCAACAGTAAAATACCTTGGTGTGACTCTAGATTCCAGTCTTTCATTTGAAGCTCATGTAGATAATGTCACCAGGACAGCTTTCTTTCACCTCAGAAATATTGTCAAAATAAGGAATATTTTGTCACTAAATGATGCAGAAAAATTAGTCCATGCTTTCATCACCTCTAGGTTGGACTACTGTAATGCCTTACTGTCTGGCTGTTCAACCAGGTGCATAAACAAGCTTCAGTTAGTTCAGAATGCAGGAGCGAGAGTCCTCACTAGAACCAGAAGATACGAGCACATCACGCCTATTTTATCTACACTTCATTGGCTTCCCGTGAAATTTCGCATTGATTTTAAAATACTACTTTTGACATTTAAAGCATTAAATGGTCTTGCGCCACAGTATCTAAGTGAACTGCTAGTGTCTTATGATCCACCACGCCTACTTCGATCAGAGGATGCTGGCTGCCTGTCAGTACCTCGTATCATAAAAACTACAGCTGGGGGCAGAGCTTTTTCTTACAAAGCCCCAAAGTTATGGAATAGCCTTCCAAATAGCGTTCGGGACTCAGACACAGTCTCAGTGTTTAAGTCTAGGCTGAAAACCTATTTATTTAGTCAAGCATTTTTATAAATAGATTGGGGAAGGACTCATGGACGTAGAGCATTATGGTGTTTAGATGCTGTCTTCCCCACTCTCACTGATCACTCAGGTTTGTTGATGGTGAAGTGTTCAGTTGCTCTACATCCCAGTGAGCCCTCATGTCTGTGTTTCCTTCTGAACCCACCCTTTTAGTTAGGCTGTCATAGTTAGTCCTGCTGGAGTCCCTGCTGCACTATTCCAAATATACATTCACCTTAAACTTTATCTGACTGTGAATACAACTAACTGCCATCTCTCTCTTTCTCTACCTCTCTATTTCCCTCTTCTTGTCTCTCTGTCGAGCTACACGTCATTCCACCCTTTGCCCTCTGGACCTGTCTGACTCGTCCTGATGCCCAACTTCTGGCTGGAGATCTCGTCACCTGGATCCACCGTTTGCCCTTTGGGATGCGTTTGGAGACTGGATTTGGTCACAAGCTTCTATGAAGTCGGTCTTGGCCTCGGCGGACGTCGGAAGCTGTTTCTTGGAGGTCTCGACTCAACGCTCGATAGTCAAGGAATGGAACAAGTCTGCTTGCAATTAACTAACTGGACTCCATATTAACTTAAAGATATTAACTGTTATACTGGACTGCCTGCTGCCTACACAGCATGTAATCACCCATATGAGGATGGGTTCCCTGTTGAGTCTGGTTCCTCTTCCTGTTTCTTCTCAGGGAGTTTTTCTTGCCACCGTCGCCCTCGGCTTGCTCATCAGGGACAATCTGATTATCATGATTCACACACATTCACTGTTCATGTACTGTTCTTTGGTTGTGTAAAGCTGCTTTGTGACAATGTCAATTGTAAAAAGCGCTCTACAAATAAAATTGAATTGAATTGAATTAATAAACAATAATCAACGGGATGACCAATCTGCATTAACATTTATAGTTAAAAATAATCTCTCTCCTGTCACACAAACGTACAATAGTCCACAACCCTTCTCCTTCTTCCTGTGTTTAGTTTTTATTTCCCGCAGCAGACCAATAAGTGGTGAGGAGGTTCTCGCGTAGTTTGAAGCGACGTGTTTTGGTTCGTTTGGATTTTTCTCGGTGTGAAACGAAACAGAACCGAGGAGAAAGTGCTACAAAGTTACAAAGTCATCAACTGATTCGGACCAAAGCAAACGAATTAAGGTGTAAAAGCAACCATAATCTATTCTATTTTATTCTATTTTTATAACTTTATTTTTTATTTGTATACTTGTACATACTTAGATTTAGATTTATAGCACCACCACTCCAAGGCTGCTAGAATTTCGTTGTATTCTGTACAATGACAATAAAGGCTTCTGAAGTTGATTCTGATTCACCAAACATTTTCTACAATTTATTTAGAAACATTAGTAAGAAATTTGAGTGTTTGAGTTCTGAGGGTTTAATTTCAGTGAACAAACATTATTCATGACAACTCACTGAAATGAACTGAAACTGAAGAATTTAATTAATTTATTACACTGTTGGTTCAGTTGTGGATTAAGGAATATATATTTCTACAATAGTAATAGTCAGTGAACTGACCTCAGAGTCTTCAGTCTACATTGTGGACTCTCCAGAAAACCACACAGCAGCTTCACTCCTGAATCCTGCAGCTTGTTGTTCCAGCCCAGGTCCAGTTCTGTCAGATGGGAGGGGTTGGACTTCAGAGCTGAGACCAGAGAATCACAGCTGATCTCTGACAAACTGCAGTCCTCCAATCTAAATACAGAATAAACCATGTAGATCAAATCATTAATAATCCCAAATTACAGATGATTTCATGAAAACATTGGAAAATGTTCAGCAGAAATGTCAAATAAATCAAATGTCAAATAAATATAATTTACAGTTGATGGTCTGAAACTTGTAAAACCAAAGGTTTGGTTCTTTAAACCTTTTCAACACATTTAACTAAGTATTAAGTAAATTCAACTCTATAAAAAAATACTTTTTCCAAACACACTTGTTTTAAAAGATTAGTCTGTGATATTAAACAATGATATATTTTTATCAATTATATTTTAACTGATTCAAACTAAATCTTAATTTCAACTAACACAAACATTTTCTACAATTTATTTAAAAAAAAAAAGTGAGAAATTTGAGTGTTTGAGTTCTGAAGGTTTAATTTCAGTAAACAAACATTATTCATGACAACTTACTGAAATGAACTGAAACTGAAGAATCGAATTAATTTATTACAGTGTTGGTTCAGTTGTGGATTAAAGATATAAGTTCTACAATAGTAACAGTCAGTGAACTGACCTCAGAGTCTCCAGTCTACATTGTGGACTCTCCAGAAAACCACACAGCAGCTTCACTGCTGAATCCTGCAGCTTGTCGTTGAAGTTCAGGTTCAGTTCTGTCAGATGGGAGGGGTTGGACTTCAGAGCTGAGACCAGAGAATCACAGCTGATCTCTGACAAACTGCAGTTGTTCAACCTGAATAAAGAATAAACCATGTAGATCAAATCATTAATAATCAATCAGATATCAATGATGTTTCCTCTAAAATAAGTAGGGTGACTTTGTCTCTCTGTTATTGTGGATCATCATAATGTCAGCCTTCTACAGACATCATCCAAATGTCACCACAACATTCATACAACTACTCATGTCAACACTGATTCATAACATGCTGCTGACCTCAGTCACATCTGGAACTAGAAGATAAATATCAAATCACATATGACAAACTAAAAACTTACTACAATACTTTTACTCATCACTGAAATGAATCAAACTTTAAATAACCACAACTGATCCAGTAAAAAGGTCTAGCTTGGTCCTGGTCTGGATTCTGCAGATCAGATCAGGAAACACAAAACTAAACACAGATTAAACTGAACAAAAACTGTTTCAATCCCAAATTACAGATGATTTCAAGAAAACTTTGGAAAATGTTCAGCAGAAATGTCAAATAAATATAATTTACAGTTGATGGACTGAAACTTGTAAAACCAACAGTTTGGTTCTTTAAACCTTTTCAACACATTTAACAAGTAAATTCAACTCTGGGAAAAAATACTATTTTCCAAACACACTTGTTTTAAGACATCAGTCTGTTATATTCCCCAATGAAACGTTTTTATCAACTATATTTCAACTGATTCAATCTAAAACTCAATTTCAACTAACACCAAACATTTTCTACAGTTTATTTAGATAAATTAGTGAGAAATTTGAATGTTTGAGTTCTGAAGGTTTAATTTCAGTGAACAAACATTATTCATGTTAACTCACTGAAATGAACTGAAACTGAACAATTGAATACATTTATTACAGTGTTGGTTCAGTTGTGGATTAAAGATATAAGTTCTACAATAGTAACAGTCAGTGAACTGACCTCAGAGTCTCCAGTCTACATTGTGGACTCTCCAGAAAACCACACAGCAGCTTCACTCCTGAATCCTGCAGCTTGTCGTTGAAGTTCAGGTCCAGTTCTCTTAGATGGGAGGGGTTGGACTTCAGAGCTGAGACCAGAGAATCACAGCTGATCTCTGACAAACTGCAGTTGTTCAACCTGAATAAAGAATAAACCATGTAGATCAAATCATTAATAATCAATCAGATATGTCCTAATCATTGATGTTTCCTTTAAAATGAGTAGAGTGACTTTGTCTCTGTTATTGTGGATCATCATAATGTCAGCCTTCTACAGACATCATCCAGATGTCACCACAACATTCATACAACTATTCATGTCGACACTGATTCATAACATGCTGCTGACCTCAGTCACATCTGGAATTAGAAGATAAATATCAAATCACATATGACAGACTAAAACCTTACTACAATACTTTTATTCAACACTGAAATGGATCAAACTTTAAATAACCACAACTGATTCAGTAAAAAGGTCTAGCTTGGTCCTGGCCTGGATCCTGCAGATCAGATCAGGAAACACAAAACTAAACACAGATTAAACTGAACAAAAACTGTTTCAATCCCAAATTACAGATGATTCCAAGAAAACATTGGAAAATGTTCAGCAGAAATGTCAAATAAATATAATTTACAGTTAATGGACTGAAACTTGTAAAATCAACAGTTTGGTTCTTTAAACCTTTTCAACACATTTAACAAGTAAATTCAACTCTAGGAAAAAATACTATTTTCCAAACACACTTCTTTTAATACATCAGTCTGTTATATTCCCCAATGAAACGTTTTTATCAATTATATTTTAACTGATTCAAACTAAATCTTAAATCTAGCCACAGGGGTTGCAAGCCAGTGACTTTTGTGCCGGTCCCAAGCCCGGATAAATAGAGAGGGTTGCGTTAGGAAGGGCATCCGGCGTAAAAATTGCCAAAATAACCATGCGAATCATCCACAACACTTTCATACCCGATCGGTCGAGGCCCGGGTTAACAACGACCGCCACCGATGCTGTTAACCTACAGGGTGTCGGTGGAAATTTGACTACTGTTGGTCGAAGAAAGAGGGGAGGCAGAAGGGTTCGTGGTCAGAGAGAGAAGGGAAAAGGCAGGAGCATAGGTTTGAGAATAGGGACTCTTAACGTTGGCACGATGACAGGGAAAGGCAGAGAGCTGGCAGACATGATGGAGAGAAGGAAGGTAGATGTACTGTGTGTGCAGGAGACAAGGTGGAAGGGCAGCAAGGCACGTAGTATTGGAGGAGGATACAAACTGTTCTACCATGGTGTGGATAGGAAGAGAAACGGGGTAGGAGTGATCCTGAAGGGGGAGTTTGTGAACAATGTTCTAGAGGTGAAAAGAGTCTCAGACAGGGTGATGAGCATAAAGCTAGAAATTGAAGGGGTGATGATGAATGTAGTCAGTGGGTATGCGCCACAGGTTGGCTGTGAGTTAGAAGAGAAGGAGAGATTCTGGAGTGAGTTTGATGAGGTCATAGAGAGTATCCCCAGAGGAGAGAGAGTTGTTGTTGGAGCAGACTTCAATGGGCATGTTGGTGAGGGCAACAGAGGTGATGAGGAGGTGATGGGCAGGTTTGGTGTGAAGGAAAGGAATCTGGAAGGACAGATGGTGGTGGACTTTGCTAAGAGGATGGAAATGGCTGTAGTCAACACTTACTTCCAGAAGCGAGAGGAACATAGAGTGACATACAGAAGTGGAGGTAGGAGTACGCAGGTGGACTACATCCTATGTAGACGAGGTCATTTGAGAGAGGTTAGTGACTGCAAAGTGGTGGTAGGAGAGAGTATAGCCAGACAGCACCGCATGGTGGTGTGTAAGATGACTCTGGAGGTCAGGAAGAAGAAGAGAGGGAAGACAGAAAAGAAGACCAAGTGGTGGAAGTTAAAGAATGAAGAAACTTGTGAGGAATTCAGACAGACGTTGAGACAGGTTCTTGGTGGTCAGGATGAGCTTCCAGATGACTGGGAAACTACAGCAGAGGTTATCAGGGAAACAGGTAGGAAGGTGCTAGGTGTGTCATCTGGAAGGAGGAAAGAAGGTAAAGACACTTGGTGGTGGAATGAGGAAGTACAGGAATGTGTCAAGAGGAAGAGGTTGGCTAGAAGGAAGTGGGATGTAGAAAGGACTGAGGAAAGTAGACAGGAGTACAAGGAAGCGCAGCGTAGAGTGAAGAGGGAGGTGGCAAAGGCCAAACAGAAAGCTTACGATGAGCTGTATGACAGGTTAGACACAAAGGAAGGAGAGAAGGACTTGTACAGGCTAGCCAGACAGGGAGATAGAGATGGGAAGGATGTGCAACAGGTAAGGGTGATTAAGGACAGAGATGGAAAGGTACTAACAACCCAGGAGAGTGTGCAGAAAAGATGGAAGGAGTATTTTGAGGAGCTGATGAACGAGGAAAATGACAGGGAAAGAAGGGAGGAAGATGTGGATGTTGTGGAGCAGGAAATAGAAGAGATTGGAAAGGATGAGGTTAGGAAGGCTCTGAAAGGATGAAGAGTGGAAAGGCTGTTGGTCCTGATGACGTACCTGTGGAGGTGTGGAAGTGCTTAGGAGAGACAGCAGTGGAGTTTTTAACCAGTTTGTTCAATAGGATTCTAGAAAGTGAGAAGATGCCTGAGGAATGGAGGAGAAGTGTTCTGGTTCCGATCTTTAAGAACAAGGGTGACACGCAGAACTGCAGCAACTATAGAGGAATAAAGTTGATGAGCCACACAATGAAGCTGTGGGAAAGAGTAGTGGAAGCCAGGCTTAGGAAGAAGGTGGAGATTTGTGAGCAGCAGTATGGTTTCATGCCCCGTAAGAGCACCACTGATGCCATTTTTGCTTTGAGAATGTTGATGGAAAAGTACAGAGATGGTCAGAAGGAGCTGCATTGTGTCTTTGTGGATTTAGAGAAGGCGTATGACAGGGTGCCGAGGGAGGAGCTGTGGTTCTGTATGAGGTCGTCGGGAGTGGCAGAGAAGTACGTCAGAGTAGTTCAGGACATGTATGAGAGAAGTATGACGGTGGTGAGATGTGCTGTAGGTCAGACAGAGGAGTTCAAGGTGGAGGTGGGACTACACCAAGGATCAGCTTTGAGTCCCTTCTTGTTTGCTATGCTGATGGACAGGCTGACAGATGAGGTCAGACAGGAATCTCCCTGGACAATGATGTTTGCGGATGATATTGTGATTTGCAGTGAGAGTAGAGAGCAGGTAGAGGAACAGTTGGAGAGGTGGAGGTTTGCTCTGGAAAGAAGAGGCATGAAGGTCAGTCGTAGTAAGACAGAATACATGTGTCTGAACGAGAGGGATCAAGGTAGAAGCGTTAGGTTACAGGGGGCTGAGGTGAAGAAGGTACAGGAGTTTAAGTACTTGGGGTCAACAGTTCAGTGTGATGGAGAGTGTGGAAAAGAGGTGAAGAGGCGAGTGCAGGCAGGTTGGAGCGGGTGGAGGAAAGTGTCAGGAGTGTTGTGTGACAGAAGAGTGTCAGCAAGACTCAAAGGAAAGGTGTACAAGACAGTGGTGAGACCAGCTCTGCTCTATGGGTTAGAGACGGTAGCAGTGAGAAAGAGACAAGAGGCTGAGATGGAGGTAGCAGAGATGAAGATGTTGAGGTTCTCCTTAGGAGTGACCAGGTTAGACAGAATAAGGAACGAGTACATCAGAAGGACGGCGCACGTTGCCTGTGTTAGCGACAAAGTCAGAGAGGCCAGACTGAGATGGTTCGGACATGTTCAGAGGAGGGATAGTGAGTATATTGGTAGAAGGATGTTGGAGATGGAGCTGCCAGGCAGGAGGACAAGAGGACGACCAAAGAGGAGATACATGGATGTTATAACAGAGGACATGAGGTTGGCTAGTGTTAGGGTAGAAGATGTTCATGATGGAGTTAGGTGGAGAAGGATGATTCGCTGTGGCGACCCCTGATGGGAAAAGCCGAAAGAAGAAGAAGAAGAAGAAGAAACTAAATCTTAATTTCAACTAACACAAACATTTTCTACAGTTTATTTAGAAACATTAATGAGAAATTTGAATGTTTGAGTTCTGAAGGTTTAATTTCAGTGAACAAACTCACTGAAATTAACTAAAACTGAAAAATTGAATTTATTTATTACAGTGTTGGTTCAGTTGTGGATTAAAGATATACGTTCTACAATAGTAACAGTCAGTGAACTGACCTCAGAGTCTCCAGTCTACATTGTGGACTCTCCAGAAAACCACACAGCAGCTTCACTGATGAATCCTGCAGCTTGTCGTTGTCACTCAGGTCCAGTTCTGTCAGATGGGAGGAGTTGGACTTCAGAGCTGAGACCAGAGAATCACAGCTGATTTCTGACAAACTGCAGTTGTTCAACCTGAATAAAGAATAAACCATGTAGATCAAATCATTAATAATCAATCAGATATGTCCTAATCAATGATGTTTCCTCTAAAATGAGTAGAGTGACTTTGTCTCTCTGTTATTGTGGATCATCATAATGTCAGCCTTCTACAGACATCATCCAAATGTCACCACAACATTCATACAACTACTCATGTCAACACTGATTCATAACATGCTGCTGACCTCAGTCACATCTGGAACTAGAAGATAAATATCAAATCACATATGACAAACTAAAAACTTACTACAATACTTTTACTCATCACTGAAATGAATCAAACTTTAAATAACCACAACTGATCCAGTAAAAAGGTCTAGCTTGGTCCTGGTCTGGATTCTGCAGATCAGATCAGGAAACACAAAACTAAACACAGATTAAACTGAACAAAAACTGTTTTAATCCCAAATTACAGATGATTTCATGAAAACTTTGGAAAATGTTCAGTAGAAATGTCAAATACATATAATTTACAGTTGATGGACTGAAACTTGTAAAACCAACAGTTTGGTTCTTTAAACCTTTTCAACACATTTAACAAGTAAATTCAACTCTAGGAAAAAATACAATTCTCAAAACACATTTATTTTAAGACATCAGTCTGTCAGATTCCACAATGAGATGTTTGTATCAGTCATATTTAATCTAAATCCTAATTTCAACTAACACCAAACATTTTCTACAGTTTATTTAGAAACATTATTGAGAAATTTGAATGTTTGAGTTCTTAAGGTTAAATTTCCGTGAACAAACTCACTGAAATTAACTAAAACTGAAAAATTGAATTAATTTATTACAGTGTTGGTTCAGTTGTGGATTAAAGATATAAGTTCTACAATAGTAACAGTCAGTGAACTGACCTCAGAGTCTCCAGTCTACATTGTGGACTCTCCAGAAAAACACACAGCAGCTTCACTGCTGAATCCTGGAGCTTGTAGTTTCTACTCAGGTCCAGTTCTCTCAGATTGGAGGGGTTGGACTTCAGAGCTGAGGCCAGAGAATCACAGCTGATCTCTGTCAACCTGCATTCTTTCAATCTGAATAAAGAATAAAAGATATACATAAAACAATTAATCATCATCATAAATGACTGTTTAAAGTTTCAGGAAAGAAGTTTGAATAACAAATGCAGGCAAATTTTTCAGCATCACATTGAGACATGATGGTCTTAATTTATCTATATCCTTCAATTGGAAGAAGGCAGTTATAGAGATTTCATTTATTTAATATGTAAAAGAGATAACCTAGACAAAGATACAGTGGAAGAAAAACTTTGTGAACCTTTGGGAATTTCATGGTTTTCTGCATTAATTTGTCATAAAATGTGCTCTGATCTTCATATAACTCACAACAATAGAAAAACACAGTCTGCTTAAAATAATAGTACACAAACATAATATGTTTTCATGTTTGTATGGAACATAACATGTAAATGGAAAGGGTTACAAAAGTATCTCCATGATGTTCATGTGTCCACAGTAAGACAGACTGTCTATAAACTCTAGGCGTGGTTGTCCTATAAAGATGACTGCAAGAGCATAGCGCAGAATGCTGAGTGAGGTAAAGAAGAATCCTAGAGTGTCAGCTAAAGACTTACAGAAATCTATGGCACATGCTAACATTTTTGTTGACACATCTACAATTAGGAAAACATCAAACAAGAATATATTAGATGGGTGACATTGTAGCACAGTTGAATTTTGCAAAGAGCACCTGGATGTTCCACAGCACTACTGGCAAAGTATTCTGTGGACAGATGAAACTAAAATTGAGTTGTTTGAAGAAAAAACAAAACAAAACACACAACACTATGTGTGGAGAAAAAAAGGCACAGCACACCAACATCAAAACCTCACCCCCACTGTAAAACATGGTGGATTGAAATGCTGTGGCATGACCTTAAAGAGTTATTCACACCAGACATCCCAAGAATATTGCTACACTGAAACAGCTTTGTGAAGAGGTGTGGTCCAAAATTACTCCAAATCATTGTGCAGGTCTGTTCTGCCAAAGAAGGGTCAACCAGTTGTTAAGTCCAAAGGTTCACATACTTTTTTCACCCCGCATTGTGAATGTTTACATGTTATGTTCAATAAAAACATGAAAACATATAATGTTTGTGCAGTATTATTTTAAGCAGACTGTGTTTTTCTATTGTTGTGACTTAGATGTAGATTGGAGCACATTTTATGACAAATTAATGCAGAAAACCATGAAATTTCAAAAGGTTCACAAAGTTTTTCTTGCCACTGTAACTCTGAGATTGAGCACAGTATTAATCGAAAAAGTGTTTCCTAATAATATTGCCTGAAGGGGACATATATAGAGTGAAAAGAATCAGTCCAAGCACAGATCCCTGTGGAACTTCGTAGCTGACTTTTCTGTGCATCGAAGACTCATCATTAACATGTACAAACTGAAATCTATCTGATAGATACGATTTAAACCACTCTAGTGCTGTTCCTTTAATCCCATTGACATGTTCCAGTCTGTGAAATAAAATGTTGTGATCTTTAGTGTTGAATGCAGCACTAAGATCTAACAACATGAGTATAGAGACTAGTCTATTGTTTGATGCTAATAGAAGATCATTAGTGACCTTTACCAGTGCTGTTTCTGTACTATGATGTACTCTAAATCCTGAATGGAAAACTTCATAGAGGTTATTGCTGCGCAGGTGGTCACATATTTGCTTTGAAACTACTTTAAAAACCTTTGGTATGTTGCCTGTTAGTAAAGACAGATTGATCTGATCTAATATGGACGTGCTAATCAAAGGTAAAACATTTGAGCAGTCTAGTCGGGATGTGGTCTAAGAGACATGTTGATGGTTTCTATGAATTAATTACTGACATTAACTAAGCATGATCTACAGCAGGGGTGTCCAATCTTTGTACTCAAGGGCCGCTGTCCTGCTTGTTTGTAACTAGCCCTGCACTTCCAGCTTCTGATTGGCTGAACACGCCTGATCCAGGTAATCAGCAGTGAGGAGGGCAGAGATAGGAAAACTAGCAGGATGGTGGCCCTCGAGGACGTGTTTAAAGTTCTAAACCATTTCTTTGGGTAATAAGGAAACAAGTTTGAATGCACATCAAAAACCTATTTACTTTGAATCTGCAGCAGATGAGCAGTGTGATATGTCTTATGCCAGAGACATGTTCCACATAACTGTATAATGACAGAAGACCCTGTTTCTTCTTTTGTATTTTTTTTTGCTGTCTGTGTATCAGTACTGACAGAGACAAGAGAAACTCAGAGACACAGACACATCAGAGCTCCTTTTTCACAGCACTAACCGCAAATTTAAAATGCAGTGGAAAGCAACTGATTTAGACTTCTTTAGGAGACTTTAGGACACCTTGTCTTAGGTTCAGTTTTAATCTGACTTTGTGCAGACTTCAGTTTTAAAAACAAGGTATCACTACATGTAAGTATCTCTCTGTTCCTTAAAACTAACTCCTAAGGCAAGACCTCCTCACCCTCACCCTGCCTACCATTGTAACTTGTAAGTCGCTTTGGATAAAAGCATCTGCTAAACATAAATGTAAAACTTTCACTCCTCTGCTTTTCCAGTCTTCTGTCCTGCACAGACCACTTGTAAAAAGACAATTAGAAATCATGATACAATTGTCTTCTGAAAAAAATTACATAGATCTGAGTATCATACATATGTATCATACACTGTTACTTGTTTTCACAAGAAATCATAATAAATTTAAAGTGAAACATGCTGCTGAGTAAGTTGCACTGACAAAAGGCTAAAATGTTAAAAGAATCAATGTCCAAGAGAGAAACACTGACCTCAGAGTCTCCAGTCTACAGTTTGGACTCTTCAGTCCATCACACAGTAGCTTCACTGCTGAATCCTGCAGGTTGTAGTTTTCACTCAGGTCCAGTTCTCTCAGATAGGAGGGGTCGGACTTCAGAGCTGATGCCACAACTTCACAGTGAGTCTCTGAGAGTCCAGAGGCAGAAAGTCTGTGATGACAATATCACCATTAAAATGTATTTAAAACTGTTTTAACTTTAAATAACTCTTATTGATTTTGATCACAAAGCAGATTAACAGGAGCAGCTGTAGATCAGACCAGTTGGCCTCTAGTCCACATGTCCTTGAGCAACATATAGAGAGAAGAGAGACAAGAAATATTTGTATTGTGTCTTCTAAATGACCTAAATACATATTTAGATATTTTGATCTTTATGCTATAAGATGACACTGACACAGGAAGGACCAGCAACTCAACCTGTGTTTTCTACAAGACGGAAACCTATACCCTCAAATGAATATTAGATAATTTAAATAATAGCATAGAGTCCTGGACTTCCTGTGGTGCCATAAGAGCTTTGATAGGTGTTATGACACTGCAGATAATACTCAGATTCATTGATTTCTCCAACACACAGAGTAAAAATCTAACTGGTACATTTATGCAAATCACTGTTTCAACTGTTGTTGTTTGAGTCATTGATAGTAAATATATATTAATATTAAAATAATCACCCAACAAAGACACTGATGTGAACTGAAAAAGTTCAGTGGATTAACAACACGTGGCTGCAGATGTGAACTATGTGATTGTCACAGCTGAACCGTCACAGTGTTAGTATATTTTCAGTATTTTCCTTTAGCATAGTTAACAATCACCAAGTAATGACCACACTTAGTCTTTTATTTCATACAGCACATTTTATTTTGACAGTTTGTTTGGTAATTTCAGTGAACACAGTTTAATTAACATTCTGTCTTAATGTTTGTTTGCCCATTTAAATTGTTTAATGTTTCTTCTGTTTTTCCACGTGGCCAAAAAATTGGGCACCTATTGAGAGAGCTTCTTATACCCACAGGAAGGCGAAGAGGACAACTGGGTGTGTCCAGGAGGGGAGTCAGACAGATCAGATTTAATTTCATTGGATTTGAGGATTTGTTTGCTTGATGTATTTGCTTTGATAGTTAGATTTGTTTTGTAAAGACATTTTTTTACTTTATATTTGTATTAAGATTAAGGTTAATGTTTACTATTAGATTGAATATTTACTGTATGACTGTTCTCTGTCTGTCCAGTACAGCTGACCTTTGTCTTTTTATTTCAGTTTGTTCTGTTTATGTTATAGGGCCTTTATTTTGAAACAAAAGCCGATTTAGTCCAGTAAACTTAAACTTAAGCAGAAACTTAAGACCAGAAGTTGTTTCTGCTGAATTTGTGTTAAACCTCCATCAACCAAAGACAGAATTTAATGTTTTAATCTAAAGGACACAGACTGAACTCTCTTTAATGTTGCATGTAGTGGTCATGAAACAAGTGATATCTAGAAACTACACTGTTAAATTCCTGGTTAACAGTAGAAGAAATAATTATCAGATCTGGACTCACCGAGCCTTTCTGCAGTTCCTCACAGCTGGAATCAGTCTCAGTCGTCCCTCTGTTGATGTGTTGAACTTCTTCAGGTCCAACTCATCTAGAACCTCCTCTGACATCTGCAGCATGTAGGCCAGAGCTGAACAGTGGATTACAGAGAGGTACTTGTCTGATCTGTTCTCCGACTTCAGGAACTCTTGGATCTCCTGATGAACTGAGTGGTTGTTTATCTCCATCAAACATTGAAAGATGTTGATGCTTCTGTCAGGAGAGATTTTCATCTTGCTCTTGTTCTTGTTCTTCAGCTTGTTGATGACTCTCTGGATGATTTCTGGACTGTTCTCTGTCTGACCCAGCAGACTTCCTAAAAGTCTCTGGTTGGACTCCAGAGAGAGGCCATGAAGGAAGCGAACAAACAGGTCCAGGTGACCATTTTTACTTTTGAGGGATTTTTCCATGGTTAAGTTTAAGAAGTCATCCAGAGAAGAGGAAATGTTTCTTTTTCCCAGGAACTCCTCCAGTACCTTTCTTTTATTGTTGTTGTAACAGTGGAACATGTAGACTGCAGCCAGAAACTCCTGAATGCTCAGATGAACAAAGCAGTAGACTGTTTTCTGGAAGATCACACTCTCTCTTTTGAAGATCTCTGTACAAACTCCTGAGTACACCAAGGCCTCTGTGACATCAACACCACACTGCTCCAGGTCTTCTTGGTAGAACATGATGTTTCCTTTCTCCAGATGTTCAAACGCCAGCCTCCCCAGCTTCAGGAGAACTTCTCTGTCAGCCTCTGTCAGCTCCTGTGGACTCTTCTCATGTCCCTCATCATACTTGTTCTTCTTCCTCTTTGTCTGAACCAGCAGGAAGTGTGAGTACATGTCAGTCAGGGTCTTGGGCAGCTCTCCTCTCTGCTCTGTAGTCAACATGTGCTCCAGAACTGTAGCAGTGATCCAGCAGAAGACTGGGATGTGACACATGATGTGGAGGCTCCTGGATGTCTTGATGTGCGAGATGATTCTGCTGGACAGCTCTTCATCACTGAATCTCCTCCTGAAGTACTCCTCCTTCTGGACGTCAGTGAAGCCTCGTACTTCTGTTACCCTGTCAACACATGTAGGAGGGATCTGATTGGCTGCTGCAGGTCGGGAAGTTATCCAGACCAGAGCTAAGGGAAGCAGATTCCCCTTGATGAGGTTTGTCAGCAGCACGTTGACTGATGACTCCTGTGTGACATCAGACACAACCTCCCTGTTGTTGAAATCCAGTGAAAGTCTGCTTTCATCCAGGCCGTCAAAGATGAACAAAGGTTTACAGACAGCCAGCTCCTCTGCTGTGACCTTCTGTAATGTTGGATGGAAAACATGGAGCAGGGTGAGAAGACTGTACTGCTCATCTTTGATCAGGTTCAGCTCCCTGAATGAAAGCAGAACCAGCAGACTGACATCTTGGTTTTCCAAGTCCTCTGCCCAGTCCAGAGTGAACTTCTGCACTGAGAAGGTTTTTCCAACACCAGCGACACCGTTCGTCAGAACCACTCTGATGTGTGTCTGTTGGTCAGGTAAGGCTTTAAAGATGTCGTGGACCTTGATTGCAGTGTCATGGAGGGTCTTCATCTTGGAACCTGTCTCCAGCTGTCTCACCTCATGTTGGGTATTAACCTCTTCACTCTGTCCCTCTGTGATGTAGAGCTCAGTGTAGATCCTGTTGAGGAGGGTTCCACTTCCTGTTTCATCACTTCCTTCAGTCACACATTCACATCTCCTCCTCAGACTGATCTTATGTTCATCTAAAACCTGCTGCAGACCAACATCTGCTGAAAGACAAGAAAATATGTGAGACTGAAAAAGATAATCTGATGTATTATTTTCATCAGATACAACAAAAACACTAAATATAACAAAACATTCACTCCATGTTATTTACATTTAGTCATTTATCAGACAGTTTTATCCAAAGTGACTCACAAGTGAGGTATAAGGCAAAGACAGGGTAAGCATAAGGAGGTCTTGCCTAAGGACCCCTATTACAGGTAGACCACAGCAGGGACCCCAGTCTTGAGCACGGAGGGAGGTGATCTTACCACTACACTATCCAGCCACTGTTGGTATTTTTAATCATTTTCTATGTCAGTGCTTAGTAACATACTGTAACAAATCTCTCTGACTTCAGAAATGATTACATCAGCAGACAGATGTTCAGTCTTACTTTGTTCAGTGTTGGTCTGACTGACTCTCTGCAGTCCAGGTCTGGTTCTGGATCTTTTTCCACACTGGGGACAGGAGGAGTCTCCTGATGAACCAGACTCCCAGTATGAGGTGATGCACTGTCTGCAGAACCAGTGTCCACAGCTGGTAGAGACTGGATCCTTCAGGACGTTCTCACACAAAGCACACCAGGACAGCTGCTCCTCCATTAAATCATGACTCCTCCTTTTTCTGTAAACATGAACAGTAGTGGAGCTGAAAACAACTCACATGCAGCTCTCTCCCTAGATTTGTCTTAATGGCCTGGTGTTTTTTTAACTCATGAATCAAGGTCCAGATCACCTCCCCTACCTTGTAACTGAATGGAGCTTATGACCATGATGTTTAAAAAACCTCACAGCTCTCTATTATAATAGATGATAACATTGTCTATGATCACGATCTGTGAGCAGTTAGTTAAAAAAGTTACATGACCACATAATTCATGTTTATAGTTCATGTGTAAGAAGAAAACATTTATTCATACACACCGACCCCTACAAAAGTGTTGGGAAGGTGAGGTCAGTTCCTTTATTTTTGCTGTAGACTATATAACATTTCCGCTTTTATTTTGTTTACCTTTGGATCTGATAAACAATTTAGAAGATAGCACCTTTTGTTTGAACCCACACATTTTTTATTTAAGCAAAAGTCTTGTAAAATGTAAAATTAAAAGAATTATAGTGAATAAGACTTAATATTTAGTTTTAAATCCTTTGCATGCAATAAGTCCATCTAAGTTATTGACATCACCAACGATTTGCATTCCTTTTTTTGTAATGCTTTTCTAGGTTTTCACTGCAGCCTCTTCAGTTGTTTGTTTTGAGTAGTTACTCCCTTTAGTCTCTGTCACAGTTAAAGGAAAGGGACGAACGGGTAGGGATGAACGAAAACTGGATTTAGTCATAGAAAAACGCACAAAACGGGGAACTAAGGGGGGTGTCAACGGACACTACATAAACAGGCTAAATACAAAAACAAAGTAACAACGTAAAACTACCTGAACGACAACAAGAAACCAAAGTACAAAAGAAAATAACTGCTCGGGGCAGGCAAACAACTCACAGAAACGGGTAACTAAAGTCCAGAGTTCAGAGGGGCATATCTGTAATGATTTAACTGTAATTGTTCTGATCAAATATTTAAAAAAATCTATTAATCCCAGAGGGAAATTGTTTTTCCTTGTTACAGCTGTTCTGAGTTCAGACAATAAGAAAAGAATCACAACAGAAAACATCTATACCAACACAAATACAAAATAACATCAGTGAGAACATAGAATATCTAAAGGTGGATGAAATAGCTCAATAATAGTCTGGGATGGAAGGTAGAATAGGTCTCCCGTAGATTTAGAACTATGTTTTCTATTTCTCAGCTTGTAAGCCTGATATAAGTCATCACAGTCAAAGTGGAAAAACAAAAACTGAATGACAAACTGGTCTACCAGTGGTGGTACAACTAGCATGAATGAAAAATGCAGCAACAGACTGTGGAAACAAAACAACAACCACTTCCCTAATCACTGTCTTTGCGTCCTGGACCAATAGTGCAGAGGTTAATTGAAGGCTAAGTGAGCTAGCTATGTGATTATAATTTATATAGTCGATGACAGTAGCAGAACATTAGCTCATTTTCTCAAAGTGAAACTCTGGTGACCAAAGAACTTTTATTCAGGACTTAGTTCTATGTTATATTTAATCTAGCCACAGGGGTTGCAAGCCAGTGACTTCTGTGCCGGTCCCAAGCCCGGATAAATAGAGAGGGTTGAGTCAGGAAGGGCATCCGGCGTAAAAATTTGCCAAAATAACTATGCGAATCATCCACAACACTTTCATACCCGATCGGTCGAGGCCCGGGTTAACAACGACCGCCACCGATGCTGTTAACCTACAGGGTGCCGGTGGAAATTTGACTACTGTTGGTCGAAGAAAGAGGGGAGGCAGAAGGGTTCGTGGACAGAGAGAGAAGGGAAAAGGCAGGGACATAGATCTGAGAATAGGGACTCTTAACGTTGGCACAATGACAGGGAAAGGCAGAGAGCTGGCAGACATGATGGAGAGAAGGAAGGTAGATGTTCTGTGTGTGCAGGAGACAAGGTGGAAGGGCAGCAAGGCACGTAGTATTGGAGGAGGATACAAACTGTTCTACCATGGTGTGGATAGGAAGAGAAACGGGGTAGGAGTGATCCTGAAGGGGGAGTTTGTGAACAATGTCCTAGAGGTAAAAAGAGTCTCGGACAGGGTGATGAGCATAAAGCTAGAAATTGAAGGGGTGATGGTGAATGTAGTCAGTGGGTATGCGCCACAGGTTGGCTGTGAGTTAGAAGAGAAGGAGAGATTCTGGAGTGAGTTTGATGAGGTCGTAGAGAGTATCCCCAGAGGAGAGAGAGTAGTTGTTGGAGCAGATTTTAATGGGCATGTTGGTGAGGGCAACAGAGGTGATGAGGAGGTGATGGGCAGGTTTGGTGTGAAGGAAAGGAATCTGGAAGGACAGATGGTGGTGGACTTTGCTAAGAGGATGGAAATGGCTGTAGTCAACACTTACTTCCGGAAGAGAGAGGAACACAGAGTGACATACAGAAGTGGAGGTAGGAGTACGCAGGTGGACTACATCCTATGTAGACGAGGTCATTTGAGAGAGGTTAGTGACTGCAAAGTGGTGGTAGGAGAGAGTGTAGCCAGACAGCACCGCATGGTGGTGTGAAAGACGACTCTGGAGGTCAGGAAGGAGAAGAGAGGGAAGCCAGAAAAGAAGTGGTGGAAGCTAAAGAATGAAGAAACTTGTGAGGAATTCAGGCAGAGGTTGAGACAGGTTCTGGGTGGTCAGGATGGTCCAGATGACTGGGAAACTACAGCAGAGGTTATCAGGGAAACAGGTAGGAAGACGCTAGGTGTGTCATCTGGAAAGAGGAAAGAAGGTAAAGACACTTGGTGGTGGAATGAGGAAGTACAGGACTGCGTCCAGAGGAAGAGGTTGGCTGGAAGGAAGTGGGATGTAGAAAGGACTGAGGAAAGTAGACAGGAGTACAAGGAAGTGCAGCGTAGAGTGAAGAGGGAGGTGGCAAAGGCCAAACAGAAAGCTTACGATGAGCTGTATGACAGGTTAGACACAAAGGAAGGAGAGAAGGACTTGTACAGGCTAGCCAGACAGAGAGATAGAGATGGGAAGGATGTGCAACAGGTAAGGGTGATTAAGGACAGAGATGGAAAGGTACTAACAACCCAGGAGAGTGTGCAGAAAAGATGGAAGGAGTATTTTGAGGAGCTGATGAACGAGAAAAATGACAGGGAAAGAAGGGAGGAAGATGTGGATGTTGTGGAGCAGGAAATAGAAGAGATTGGAAAGGATGAGGTTAGGAAGGCTCTGAAAAGGATGAGGAGTGGAAAGGCTGTTGGTCCTGATGACATACCTGTGGAGGTGTGGAAGTGCTTAGGAGAGACAGCAGTGGAGTTTCTAACCAGTTTGTTCAATAGGATTCTAGAGAGTGAGAAGATGCCTGAGGAATGGAGGAGAAGTGTTCTGGTTCCGATCTTTAAGAACAAGGGTGACACGCAGAACTGCAGCAACTACAGAGGAATAAAGTTGATGAGCCACACAATGAAGCTGTGGGAAAGAGTAGTGGAAGCCAGGCTTAGGAAGAAGGTGGAGATTTGTGAGCAGCAGTATGGTTTCATGCCCCGTAAGAGCACCACTGATGCCATTTTTGCTTTGAGAATGTTGATGGAAAAGTACAGAGATGGTCAGAAGGAGCTGCATTGTGTCTTTGTGGATTTAGAGAAGGCGTATGACAGGGTGCCGAGGGAGGAGCTGTGGTTCTGTATGAGGTTGTCGGGAGTGGCAGAAAAGTACGTTAGAGTAGTTCAGGACATGTATGAGAGAAGTATGGCGGTGGTGAGATGTGCTGTAGGTCAGACAGAGGAGTTCAAGGTGGAGGTGGGACTACACCAAGGATCAGCTTTGAGTCCCTTCTTGTTTGCTTTGCTGATGGACAGGCTGACAGATGAGGTCAGACAGGAATCTCCCTGGACAATGATGTTTGCGGATGACATTGTGATTTGCAGTAAGAGTAGAGAGCAGGTAGAGGAACAGGGAGGTGGAGGTTTGCTCTGGAAAGAAGAGGCATGAAGGTCAGTCGTAGTAAGACAGAATACATGTGTCTAAACGAGAGGGATCAAGGTAGAAGCGTTAGGTTACAGGTAGCTGAGGTGAAGAAGGTGCAGGAGTTTAAGTACTTGGGTTCAACAGTTCAGTGTGATGGGGAGTGTGGAAAAGAGGTGAAGAGACGAGTGCAGGCAGATTGGAGCGGGTGGAGGAAAGTGTCAGGAGTGTTGTGTGACAGAAGAGTGTCAGCAAGACTCAAAGGAAAGGTGTACAAGACAGTGGTGAGACCAGCTCTGCTCTATGGGTTAGAGACGGTAGCAGTGAGAAAGAGACAAGAGGCTGAGATGGAGGTAGCAGAGATGAAGATGTTGAGGTTCTCCTTAGGAGTGACCAGGTTAGACAGAATAAGGAACGAGTACATCAGAGGGACGGCTCACGTTGCCTGCGTTAGCAACAAAGTCAGAGAGGCCAGACTGAGGTGGTTTGGACATGTTCAGAGGAGGGATAGTGAATATATTGGTAGAAGGATGTTGGAGATGGAGCTGCCAGGCAGGAGGACAATAGCAGCTGGTTAGTGTAGTGGTAACATCACCGCCTCCCATGTGGGACCTCCTCATGCTGCCCTGCCTACCAGTGTACCTTGTACTGACTTGTAAGTCGCTCTGGATAAAAGCGTCTGCTAAATGACTAAATGTAAATGTAAAATGAGGACAAGAGGACGACCAAGGAGGAGATATATGGATGTCTTAGAGGACATGAGGTTGGCTAGTGTTAGGGTAGAAGATGTTCATGATAGAGTTAGGTGGAAAAGGATGATTCGCTGTGGCGACCCCGGACGGGAAAAGCCGAAAGAGAAGAAGTTCTATGTTATATTTGCATTGTTGTTTGTGAAAGACATTTACACACACACACACACACACACACTTAGTCAAATGACATCATTTCCATTTGTTTGTTTCTATTTTCTGATAATTGTTCTTGAAGCTGTGTGTAAGACAGCAACAACAAAATACCAGTAAAGCTTGTTGTCATAATCCTTTTATGAGTTTTATACCTTAACAACAAAAACAGCTGGAGTCATAAATATTGGTATAAATCCTCAGTTTTATAAACAGACACTAATCATCTACAAACTAATCATCAGCAGTTCAAATATCTCATCATGGATCTTACTAAAAACCTCTGGACTGATGTTCTGTTTTACTGTGAAACGACTTTCAAAGGACAAAAACATTCCTCATTTGTTTTAATGTTTGTATAAAATAAAAATGTTGGTTTAACTCTTCGTCTTTTTGATAATATAAAGATAAATAGACATATGTGTAATGTGTAAATAATAACATTATTTTAAATGCATATAAATCTAAATCTATGATAACTGAGATCAGACTACAGTTGGTGAAAAGTCTATAAGTGGATCTTTCTGTACTGGGAATAAATGTAGATCAGATCAAATTATTTAGTGTTATTTCAAATCATTAACTTTCAAGGTCTCAGCTTGTTGACAATATTATTAAGAAAATAGGAAAGAGCATAGCTCAACTAATTAGTCATAAAAGGCATTAGGTTTATTTTAGAGGTCATTTGGAGCAGGTCTACAGGTCTGAAGGTAGATTAGTGTTTAGATGTTCACAGATTATATTTATTTATTAGATAATTTGACCAGGCAGAAATCTACTGTATTTTTGTTTATTAGGGTTTTGCCCTTTTTCCAAGTTGGTTTTCACTGTTCTTTGTATTTATGGTAATTGTACTAGAGATTGAGGAGGAAACAGTATAAAGCAGAGTTTTGAACCATGTTACTGGACTCTAGGATTATTATTAACAGTCCAACCTTCACAGATCTACTTGTTCACATTCTGAATAAACAGGGTTAAAACCTTCACTACAACATCTCTGGTTTAATGCATCATTTGATCTGTATTTTCAGTTTCTGTAACATTTATATCTGTTATAGTCTTTCTGCAAGATCTTTAGTCACTCAAAGTGTGTCTTACTGTCTGCATGTGTCTGAGGGTCCAGGTCCATTACTGAGGTCTGGAGGTCTGTCTATGGACCAGTCACTCTTCATAGACAGACTGCTGGATCCTGGAAACCCTGCTCTCTGTCTGTGGTTTTGAAATCCATTACTGAGGTCTGGAGGTCTGTCTATGGACCAGTCACTCATTATAGACAGACTGTTGGATCCTGGAAACCCTGCTCTCTGTCTGTGGTTCTGAAATCCATTACTGAGGTCTGGAGGTCTGTCTATGGACCAGTCACTCTTCATAGACAGACTGCTGGATCCTGGAAACCCTGCTCTCTGTCTGTAGTTCTGAAATCCATTACTGAGGTCTGGAGGTTGATCTATGGACCAGTCACTCTTCATAGACAGACTGCTGGATCCTGGAAACCCTGCTCTCTGTCTGTGGTTCTGAAATCCATTACTGAGGTCTGGAGGTCTGTCTATGGACCAGTCACTCTTCATAGACAGACTGCTGGATCCTGGAAACTCTGCTCTCTGTCTGTAGTTCTGAAATCCATTACTGAGGTCTGGAGGTCTGTCTATGGACCAGTCACTCTTCATAGACAGACTGCTGGATCCTGGAAACTCTGCTCTCTGTCTGTAGTTCTGAAATCCATTACTGAGGTCTGGAGGTCTGTCTATGGACCAGTCACTCTTCATAGACAGACTGCTGGATCCTGGAAACCCTGCTCTCTGTCTGTAGTTCTGAAATCCATTACTGAGGTCTGGAGGTTGATCTATGGACCAGTCACTCTTCATAGACAGATTGCTGGATCCTGGAAACCCTGCTCTCTGTCTGTAGTTCTGAAATCCATTACTGAGGTCTGGAGGTCTGTCTATGGACCAGTCACTCTTCATAGACAGACTGCTGGATCCTGGAAACCCTGCTCTCTGTCTGTGGTTCTGAAATCCATTACTGAGGTCTGGAGGTCTGTCTATGGACCAGTCACTCTTCATAGACAGACTGCTGGATCCTGGAAACCCTGCTCTCTGTCTGTAGTTCTGAAATCCATTACTGAGGTCTGGAGGTTTGTCTGTGGACCAGTCACTCATTATAGACAGACAGTTGGATCCTGGAGACTCTGCTCTGTCCTCTTCTTCCTCCACATCAACACTGATCTTCTGGACTTCAGTGAGTCTGAGACAAAAACCAGTAACACTGATTGTGAGCTCAAGAATCACAACAAATACAGTACAAGTGTGAATCACAAGGCTGAGAGATCCATGAAGTAACACACACAGATACAAACACACATTCAACGCACACAGACAAAGAGTTAAACAGATGAGGTTTGATTTCTCTTTTATTCCACAGGGAATTATTTGACTGTAATAATAATAATAATAATATTATCGTATAAACAATCAGCTCCAGTGTACCTACTTCTCCTCTCTTCCCCTAAAATGGAGACTGAACTAACTGTTTGTTATGTTATTAACCACCCAGTTAAATTAGAGTGATTAAATAAATCTGCAGCTGGAAAAAATAAAGTTTCAGACTCATAATGTAATAAGCAGTAATTTCTTTAATGTGACTTTGTTTATTGTTATTTATGTCATTATCTATTGCAGTGGTAATATAATAGTAGTAAACAAGTGCATACTAATAGTAGTAATCCTACATGAGCTCATTGAACTTCAAACATTTTAGTATATTCCAGGTTATTACATGTATTATTTTGACTTTCTTTAATAATCATGCAGAATGAAGCCTTAGATACAAGTTACAGTAGAATAATAATAATGTTTTATTAACACTCAGCTTCACTTTTCTTTGTTCTTCTTGGTTTTATTCTAAACAGAGTCTGAACTAACTCATTGAAACCTTCAGTGTTCCCTCCTTGTTCTCATCTACCTGAATCACCTGGTGACTGTAGCTCCTCCCCTCTCACATGGAGCTGAGGACAGGACAAGATAAGCTGCTGTCTATATTACTCTATTATTTTACATAAAACAAGAAGAAAACTACAAGTGTCATCAAGTCAGTTTGCTGTAGAAGTGAAAACAGAACTGTGAAACAAACTGTCTTTAAATTTACTGATATCATTTTACTAATATCACTGCAGAGAGAAAGTTTGAATCTGGAGTTCAACAGGAAGAAATCAGCTCTGTTTTAAAACTTATTTACAGAAACTGAAATAAAAAAAAAACTCTGGGAGCCTTGAAGAAGTTACTGACTTTACATCAAACTAATATAATAGAACTGTTTCTTCCACCTGAGGAATGTTGGTAAAATTAGGAGCATCCTGTCTCAAAGTGATGCTGAAAAACTAGTACAGGCATTAGTTACTTCCAGACTGAACTATTGTAATTCACTATTAATATTTAAAGTGTGTTTAAATTATGTATTTTGTAATATACACGTTGAGAATTAATTCATTCCAATTCATATATCTAAAAATTTATATAGTGACAAATCACAACAGAAGTAATTTCAATGCACTTCACAGTGTTTAAGGTTTAAAACCTTATAAAATGTAACTGTATACAGAATGATATATAAACCTCAACAACCCCACTGAGCAGCACCAGGAGACAGTGAAGAGGAAAAACTCCCTTTAGAGGAACAAACCTCCAGCAGAACCAGACTCAGGGTGAACATCTCTATCTATTAGCTTTGTTATTTTACATTCAGTCTGTAATTCACAGGAGTTCATGACGCCCGATGATGTCAATCTGAAGTCACTAAAGTTAAACTAACATTAGTTCATCCTGTTTTAGAGAAACACCCCGGACCAGCTGCTCTCTCCTTCTCTTCTCTTCCTCCATTTACACAAACTAGAGTCTTGACCTCCAACACGTGGTCTCTGCAATTAATCTACTACCGGAATAATTAAAACAAATCGAAACTAAAAACGTAAAACGGATAAACACATATTTTATTGCTACAAAGAGAACAAGAAAATGTATATCAGAGATTTTATTTTAGCCTCTAAACCTGTTAAAAGAGTCAAAGACTGAGAAACAGGAAGTGAGATGTCACACACACACTGATCAAACTAATACAGAGAATTAAACAACTTCACTCTTCTTTCCTTTTAGTCCACAGCGTCTGGTTTTACTGGAATAACAACAATAACGCTGTGTTAACACTCACCTGTCTTAGTTTAGTATATTCAACACAAGAACTTTTCTCATTTCTGTTTCTTCGACACAAAATGGAGAAAAACTAACTGCGAAGTTTTTTAGTTTCAGTTTCTACATAAATCAACACGACACGAAGCCTCAGTGAGCATGCGCAGACGACGAGCGGAAACGTAAAATAAATGTTTTATTCTTTATTTTCTAATCTCATGTTTGCTCTTGTAGTAATATAGTAGTATTTTTGTAGTCATATTTTCAAATGTTTATCCTCTAATAGTTTAAATATGAGACAAAAACACTCTGTTGTATGTTGGAGTCTCAGCTCAGTGTTGCTGCAGCAGCACCACCTGCTGTTCAAAGATACTAACTACAGCTGAAGTCACATCATCTGCTTTGAAATCACATATCAGACATCCTTCATGTTCACTGCTGTACGTGTCTAGTTGTTGCTGTTTGACAGTCTTAGAGCAGACACACACTCATTTTCCTGCAGCTACACTCACTGAACAAACACTCTGGACCAGTGTCAGTCGGTGATGTGTTGAACATTATCTGTAATAGTAGCAGGGAGATGTAACTCTGATTTGACCGACTTTTCCAGCAGTAATTGAAGCTCACTCCACTTCACTCACTGCTGTGATCACATGAGTTTCCACTGCAGACTCACAGCAGGGGACAAACACAATGAGCTGTGACAGTCTCTTTCCTTCACTGAGCTGAAATCTTCAAACACACAAAGTCAACTTCATTTGAAAGAAGCATTTTCCCTTTAAATCACCATCAGAGGATCTCATCACTGCTCTCTGTCTGATCTGAGCTCCTCTGGTAAAAAACAACATTTTACTGATTTGCCAAAAAATTATTGAGATTATTTTACTCTTCATGAACAACACTAAAAAAAATTAAAAAAAAAAAAAACCTATCTAAGAGTTGATTTCATTAGTTTTTTGTTTTTAGCAGAACTCAAAAAAACAAACTAATTACTGTGGTTTGATTTAAAAGTTAAATCAAGTAAGTTTAAAGCTGTAGAACAAATTATTCCATTACTACTTACCAGTTGGTTCTCAAACTCAGTCCTCAGGAGTTTGGGAACCTCACATATAAAGTAATTAATAATCAAGCTCCATCTTATCTTAAGACCTCATAGTTCCATATGTTCACATATCTATTTGTAATGTCTTAAACTTTACACTGTAAAGTGCCTTGAGATGACTTCTGTTAGGATTTGGTTTATATTAATGAAATTGAACTGTATTAAAGTTGTGTCACTTAAACAGCTGTTGATAGAGATTAGTAACCACTCCAACATATTTTAATCTTTCCTCTAATATCTGCTCAACAACAACAGGTCTACACTCTGAAACTAACACATTAATTAACAAAACAGGAAGTACTGTACGTTTTAATTCTCTTTCTCTACAAATGTCTCAGTATAAACAGAAGAAGTAGATTCTGTCTCTCCTTCTCTCCACAGAGACAAAATGACTAAAATAATAAAGTTGTGCTGGATCAACTCCCTATTTACAAGAAACCAGAGAAGTGAGTCTGTGATATTTCCAAAGATCTGCTTTAACATTACATCCAAACCCCATCAGACACAGCCCCACCCAACAGCAACACTTCATACTGATCTACCAGAACAACAACTGTTCTACAGTCCTTTACTTAATCAGGACTAAAACTGAAGATCAGAACAAGAACCGTCACAAACAAACCTGTTAAAAGAGTCAAAGACTGAGAAACAGGAAGTGAGATGTCACACACACACTGATCAAACTAATACAGATAATTAAACAACTTCACTCTTCTTTCCTTTTAGTCCACAGCGTCTGGTTTTACTGGAATAACAACAATAATGCTGTGTTAACACTCACCTGTCTTAGTTTAGTACATTCAACACAAGAACTTTTCTTTCTTCTGTTTCTTCAAAACAAAATGGAGAAAAACTAACTGCGTAGTTGTTAATGTTTCTGTTTCCACTTGGACTATTCCGTCACCCCTCCGAAATGGTTTGTTCCGATCAGTGTATGAGGAAGCTGTAGATCAGTGACGTCAAAATCAAACTGGGACAAAATTAAAAACTGGGACAAAGTCGAGGACCAAACTCAATATATATATATAAAAAATTAACTTTTACAGCAATTGCGCATGTTTTCTTATCTCTTCAGATATGTAATGTTAAAGCTTTTCATATAGAAACAAACTTTAGTTTCGCTTAAACATTGAATCTGGAGCAAGCAAAGCCTAATATAATAAATAAAGGAGAAATTAAATTTGAAATAAAACACACATCAGTGATATTCGCTTCTTATCTAAATTAATAAAATAACTTATGTCTCTATCTGTAGTCTTTCGAGTTCCTTTTTAATTAAAATCTTTTTTCACTGTCCAACAACAAAAAAACAAAAACAAATAATAATAATTTAATCTTTCAACACAAGTCAATTTATAAACTCTTTAAAACAGCCTTGGTTGACCAAAGTGCTGTACACAGCTTGTCAAGAGAAAAAGCAAACAATTAAGACAATACTTACAACGATGAATAGTAAATAAAATAACAATAAAAACAAAAGAATAAAATAAAGGAATAAACACAGAGTCTTCATGGTGAATTAAAAGCCAGAGAATAAAAATGGGTCTTCAAGTATTAAAAATAGACAATGAAGGTGCCTGCCTACTGTGCAGTGGTAGGTCATTCCATAATTTGGGTTAGTGTTATTTTAAAATGCACAGGCAACCAGTGGAGAGACGGAGGATGGGAGTTGTGTGCTCCCTCTTTCGAGACGAGCAGCTGCATTTTGGACCAGTTGGAGACGTTCAAGGGAAGATTGATTTACTGAAGAGACCAAGATGCACATTGGTTCAAGTCAGATAGCTGACATCTCTTCTTAGATGTCTGGGGTTAGGATCTGAGCTGTTGTTCATCAGTGAGACGACTCCTGAGTGGTGTTTTGTTCGTCTTGATGGACGAGCTAACGCAATAACAAAACATTCTGGGATTTGTATTATTATTATTATTATTATTATTATTATTATTATTATTATTATTATTATTATTATTGTTGTTGTTGTTATTATTAGCGTTATTGTGTGCGCTATATACTGGTGGTTTGTACAAATACCAAGTACCATTTGTTATTCACATGGTTGATTAGTACTGGTTTAACAGACTTTAACTTTTACTTTAGCTGAAACAAGTTACTATGAAGAATTGTTGTGGTGTGAGGGCTCCATCTTGTGGCAGTGATATGTAAAACATGTAAACTGTATATTCAGTCATAAAGAATGTTATGAGAAAACTTCTTCATAACAAGATGTCATTGTTTCTACCTATCTCTGATTTTGGATTTTTATATTTTTTTCAGAAACCACACAAACACAATTGTTGTCCAGGATGCTAAAATAAAGTTTTGCTAAAGGAACTCCTTGTTTCTTTCCTGATCTAACAGTCACTTCAGTGGAGGACTGTGAATCATCTGAAGCCAAGAACATGTGAGAAACCTCAGTGAGCATGTGTGGTTGACGAGTGGAAATGAATAAGAAATATTTATTATTTTCTAATATCGTGTCAGTTTTATCTACCCAGAATTCAAAATTTTAGTAAATAACATAAAAAGAGCCAAATCTGATGCCTCAAAGCCTGATAGAGCTCACAGGTGAAGTGTCCGTGTCTGTTTTCTGTATGTAAGTATACGTCATGGTTCATCACAGACAGAGGTAAACATGACTGAATACACACTGCAGACAAGCAACACTGCTCTCGTTCTGATCTTTGAAACTGGATAAAAACTAATTATGACTTTTAACTGGTTTAATTAAGTTTGAATATACTGTCGACTTAGTTTAGACAAACATTTTGTAATTCAGGATGTGGTGAACAAACAAAAATACAAATTGTGAGTTTAATGCTCATTGGTGTTATAGTAGTGTAGAATTAGGCCGTCGTACAGATGAATTCATTCATGTTCTTGATTTTGTAATTTGTTCACACAGCTCTGTAGAACTTGGAGACTGAAGCTAAGATTATTTTATCTCTTTACCATTTACACATGATACTGTAACATAATTTACACAATGATCTGTCTGAACAGCTGCAGAAAACATGATGACATCACCAATGTACCACCCCACCATATTATTATATCTTGAAATGGGTTGATGGTGGAGAACATACAAAGTGTCATGATTCCAGCTCCTCCTGTCTGTCTGCCCCTGATTTCCTCGTTTTCTCCCTCTGTCAGGTGACCTGCTGATCACCTATTGTCTGTACCTGTGTCTCCACTGTCCCTTTATTAGCAGGTCTGTCAGTCTCCTCTTTGCCAGATAGTCTCACATCGACCTGAGAACAAAACTATCCAGCATTATTCATCAGACTACTTAACGGATACGAACCCTGCCTGACCTGAAACCTGTCTCTGCTGACTTCCCCCTAACTGGACCTGCCTTCTGTTCTGCTCTGCCCTTCGGTACCGTGAGTGTTTTCTGTCTGACCTGTTCCTGCTCCCCTCTGCCTCCTCTCCTGTTCTGTCCCTGTGTTGGATTTCCCTGTGTATGACCTGGACTGTCTCCTGACATTGCTACCAGCCTCTTGGATCTCTGCTCTCAGTATTTCTTATCAGTGTTGACCTGGATTGTTGTTTGGACCTCTGCTTTAGCTTTACGGACATTAGTGCTTGGACGGCCCTACTGTGTATGACCCAGGATTTGTTTTTCACTCTGCATAACTGCATAACTCTGTATTTCACTAACCCTTTGTGTTTACTACATGGCTCATTCTTCAACTAAAACTCCTCACAGTCTCCTCACTGGTTCACTTCCCCCTGCCTCTCGACCACCGTCATCAAGACTTCAGTGAGTAAAATCCAATATAAACATTACCCAACATCCAGTCAGCCTCAATCTAACTCTGTCTCCTCTTCTAGACCACCATACTCACCTGACAACAGCACGGTTCAGCTACTGCTTCCTGACATTCATCCACTGCATTATCTTTATTGTGAATAAACCTTCCTTATTCTTACTCCTCTTGTGTTGTGTGGTCTCTGGCAATGGAGTCGGATCCTAGGCTTGTGACAACGATGTTCTTATCACAGACCCAGATACAACTTTGAATAATTTGGCTGTGACCCAGCTGCCCTTTAAATAACATCCTGATAAAAATATTCAATCAAATAGTTTCAGTATAGTTTCAAATAGTCTTTTCAGTCAGTTTGACAATGACATCAGGCCATCAGACCCCAACTTTAACTAAAGTCCCAGTGATTCTAAACCTCGTCATGAACAGTGCACAAAGGGTTAAATATAAATAAAAGTTCTGTTATAGATTTGTAAATAACATCTGGATGAGGTCCGTGTGGTCAAGTCTCTCTGGGCTGTGGGTAGTAAGCAGGCTACAGTTTCTCTGGTAGTAATATAGTAGTAATTTTGAAGTCATGTTTTCAACATTTTATCCTCTAATCGATAACATGATCATCATTAATGTGATGTTTGTAACCTTTGGTGTCTGACACGTCCCGTGTTGATTTGTTTGGCTGCCTCGCAGTGACCAGTGACATGTCTTATTTCACAGTATTAGTAGCAACATTATGGATTTTGTTGTTATACTATGAACTATTATCCTGTGGAAATATTAATCTTTAATTCTTAATGTGTCCGTTAAGAGAAGTCCTGTATATGTGTTAAATGTTAGTGGATTTATTGATCTGTATTTCTTTCCTTAGATATTCTGTGAATATTATGCTTCTTTGGTGTCTTATTATTTACATTATATGTCCATGTGCAATTTCTAGATACCAACAATATTCACTACTGGAATCTAATATTATTTACATCTGAAGAAAATAAAACTGAAAAAGCATTTATGGGTTCTCTTGTGTTTAATGGACACACCATTCTGGAAATTACATCATTAAATAATCTGTAAAACTTGTAAGTTGGAGGAGGTGGAGGAGTGTAGAGCAGAAGGAGTGGTGGACTTTCAGTGTGTCTGCAGAGACTGTGTAGAAGGACAGAGCAGTTTAGATCCACTGATGATCCTCTGTTGAATCCAGAGGAAAACACCTGTCAGTCACTGCTGGATGACGCTGTCCTCTCCACTCTGCCTCCCAGTAACATGGTCCAGTCAGAGATTCTCTACACACAAGCTGCTGCTGCTTCAACATCTGGATCTTCAGGACACAGATCGTCTTCCCTCAGTGTGGTTCTGTCACTCATATATAGAGAACTTCCATCTGTAGAGACAACAGAGGAGGTAAATGCTGTTTACAGAGACTCCATTCATCAGCTGTTGGTCAGTGATGCAGCACGTTCAGTAGAAAGTAACAACAACACTGAAACCTTATAATGATAAATGACTTCAACCATATTTCTGTTAACAACCAATGTAATTTATTGTTGATGTGAACTCCAAGATATCCTCTCTCAGGATAGTGAGTGACACTGAGATCTTCATTATTACTCCTCATAAAGTCCACAATCAGTTCTTTGGTTTTATTGATGTCAACCAACTTCAAACAGTTTGTGGACTGTAACAGGAGAAAATAAGATTTCTGATTAGTTGTAAACTAACTTGAAGGGAGCATACAGCTCCTCAGACCTGCCTCTGCCTGTTGGATCAAACCACAACCTAATTCACCTGGTACCAGCAAACAGACCAATAGTAAGACAGCAGCCAGCTTTTTCCATGGAGGATCATGGTGAGGACACTGAAGCTCTGCTTTTAACATCATGCAGCCTCATCTACTTATTGAAAAGCTGCAGGAAATGCAGGTTGACACTGACACTGTGCAGTGGATTACAGACTGCCTCACTGGACGACAACAGTTTGTTCACTGTATCTGAGGTGGTGATGAGCAGTACTGGCGTGCCTCAAGGAACTGTTCGAGCATCATTCCTACTCTACACTCTACTACAACTCCAGAACCTGCTCCTCCAACAGTTCTCAAATGTTCTTTTCCTTATTAATTATGATAATGTGGAGAACAGACACCTGATAGAGAGCGTTGTTATGTGGTGCAGGAGCAACTGATTAAAGCTCCACATGGTCGTGGACTTGAGGATGACTATGAAGATCCCAGTCCCACTCACTATTCTGAGAGAAGATATCTTGATGTCCTCATTAAAAAACAGTTAAACTGGTTAAATAACACAGATGTCCTACACAAGATAAGACTGAGTAGACCGTTCTTCCTCAGGAGGCTTCGTTCCTTTGACCTGTGCAACAGGCTACTGAAGTTGTTCAGTCTTCAGTAACAGATGCTCTGATATTTGCAGTTGTGTGCTGAGGAGGTGGCATCAAGGTTGGTAGTAAACTGAATAAACTGGTCAAGAAGTCAAATCTGAAGTTGGAGTGGAACTGGAAGTTTGGAGGCTTTGACAGAGGAGCATGGTGGACAAGATCAGTGCCACCATGGACAATGTGTCTCACTTGCTCTATGATGAACTGTGGAAGATGGGAAACTCATTCAGATACAAACTGATTCCACTGAGAAGTCGAAGTGGAGCTGATGTGTATCGTAGCCAGCTGACATATTAATCACCAACAGTGACTTTTCAAATAAAACACCAGAAAAGAATATGAAGTTATGAGTTCTTAAGTTAGTCTCAAATAATTTTACATAGAGCTCATGTTTATTTGCTGTGTTACTGTTTAATGTTAAGTAACTCTCTAGTTTGTAAAATAATATGTATTTACTCATATTAAGGTTTTAATCCACAGCTTTTAACAGAAAGTTCAGTTTGATGGACTGAATGCAACTTTACTGCACATGTCAGAGTAAATATTTCAGACAACATCTAATCTGGTTTCACTTGTTACTGAAGAAACATCAGACTTGTTGTTAGGTTATAGTGTTGTTCTCTGTTGTCCAGCTTTAGCTGGAGATATATCACAGTAAACAAACAGTTAATTCACTGAGTTGACCAAACCCACCAACACTTTTACTGACCTAAGAGTCTCCAGTCTGCAGTGTGAACTCTTCACAAGACCAGACAGGATGTTCACATCTGATTCCTGCAGGTCATTGCCATTCAACTCCAGTTCTGTCAGATGGGAGGGGTTGGACTTCAGAGCTGAGACCAGAGAATCACAGCTGATCTTTGACAAACTGCAGTTGTTCAACCTGAATAAAGAATAAACCATGTAGATCAAATCATTAATAATCAATCAGATATGTCCTAATCAATGATGTTTCCTCTAAAATGAGTAGAGTGACTTTGTCTCTCTGTTATTGTGGATCATCATAATGTCAGCCTTCTACAGACATCATCCAAATATCACCACAACATTCATACAACTATTCATGTCAACACTGATTCATAACATGCTGCTGACCTCAGTCACATCTGGAATTACAAGATAAATATCAAATCACATATGACAGACTAAAAACTTACTACAAGACTTTTACTCATCACTGAAATGGATCAAACTTTAAAGAACCACAACTCCTTCTTCTTCTTTCGGCTTTTCCCATCCGGAGTCGCCACAGCGAATCATCCTTCTCCACCTCACTCTATCATGGGCATCTTCTACCCTAACACTAGCCAACCTCATGTCCTCTGTTAAGACATCCATATATCTCCTCCTTGGTCGTCCTCTTGCCCTCCTGCCTGGCAGCTCCATCTCCAACATCCTTCTACCAATATACTCACTATCCCTCCTCTGAACATGTCCAAACCATCTCAGTCTGGCCTCTCTGACTTTGTTGCTAACACAGGCAACGTGAGCCGTCCCTCTGATGCACTCGTTCCTTATTCTGTCTAACCTGGTCACTCCTAAGGAGAACCTCAACATCTTCATCTCTGCTACCTCCATCTCAGCCTCTTGTCTCTTTCTCACTGCTACCGTCTCTAACCCATAGAGCAGAGCTGGTGTCACCACTGTCTTGTACACCTTTCCTTTGAGTCTTGCTGACACTCTTCTGTCACACAACACTCCTGACACTTTCCTCCACCCGCTCCAACCTGCCTGCACTCTCCTCTTCACCTCTTTTCCACACTCCCCATCACACTGAACTGTTGACCCCAAGTACTTAAACTCCTGCACCTTCTTCACCTCATCCCCCTGTAACCTAACGCTTCTACCTTGATCCCTCTCGTTCAGACACATGTATTCTGTCTTACTACGACTGACCTTCATGCCTCTTCTTTCCAGAGCAAACCTCCACCTCTCTAGCTGTTCCTCTACCTGCTCTCTACTCTCACTGCAAATCACAATGTCATCCGCAAACATCATTGTCCAGGGAGATTCCTGTCTGACCTCATCTGTCAGCCTGTCCATCAACACAGCAAACAAGAAGGGACTCAAAGATGATCCTTGGTGTAGTCCCACTTCCACCTTGAACTCCTCTGTCTGACCTACAGCACATCTCACCACTGTCATACTTCTCTCATACATGTCCTGAACTACTCTGACGTACTTCTCTGCCACTCCCGACGACCTCATACAGTACCACAGCTCCTCCCTCGGCACCCTGTCATACGCCTTCTCTAAATCTACAAAGACACAATGCAGCTCCTTCTGACCAACTCTGTACTTTTTCATCAACATTCTCAAAGCAAAAATGGCATCAGTGGTGCTCTTACGGGGCATGAAACCATACTGCTGCTCACAAATCTCCACCTTCTTCCTAAGCCTGGCTTCCACTACTCTTTCCCACAGCTTCATTGTGTGGCTCATCAACTTTATTCCTCTATAGTTGCTGCAGTTCTGCGTGTCACCCTTGTTCTTAAAGATCGGAACTAGAACACTTCTCCTCCATTCCTCAGGCATCTTCTCACTCTCTAGAATCCTATTGAACAAACTGGTTAGAAACTCCACTGCTGTCTCTCCTAAGCACTTCCACACCTCCACAGGTATGTCATCAGGACCAACGGCCTTTCCACTCTTCATCCTTTTCAAAGCCTTCCTAACCTCATCCTTTCCAATCTCTTCTATTTCCTGCTCCACAACATCCACATCTTCCTCCCTTCTTTCCCTGTCATTTTCCTCGTTCATCAGCTCCTCAAAATACTCCTTCCATCTTTTCTGCACACTCTCCTGGGTTGTTAGCACCTTTCCATCTCTGTCCTTAATCACCCTTACCTGTTGCACATCCTTCCCATCTCTATCTCTCTGTCTGGCTAGCCTGTACAAGTCCTTCTCTCCTTCCTTTGTGTCTAACCTGTCATACAGCTCATCGTAAGCTTTCTGTTTGGCCTTTGCCACCTCCCTCTTCACTCTACGCTGCGCTTCCTTGTACTCCTGTCTACTTTCCTCAGTCCTTTCTACATCCCACTTCCTTCTAGCCAACCTCTTCCTCTGGGCACATTCCTGTACTTCCTCATTCCACCACCAAGTGTCTTTACCTTCTTTCCTCTTTCCAGATAACACACCTAGCACCTTCCTACCTGTTTCCCTGCTAACCTCTGCTGTAGTTTCCCAGTCATCTGGAAGCTCATCCTGACCACCAAGAACCTGTCTCAACTTCTGTCTGAATTCCTCACAAGTTTCTTCATTCTTTAGCTTCCACCACTTGGTCTTCTTCTCTGCCTTCCCTCTCTTCTTCTTCCTGACCTCCAGAGTCATCTTACACACCACCATGCGGTGCTGTCTGGCTATACTCTCTCCTACCACCACTTTGCAGTCACTAACCTCTCTCAAATGACCTCGTCTACATAGGATGTAGTCCACCTGCGTACTCCTACCTCCACTTCTGTATGTCACTCTATGTTCCTCTCGCTTCTGGAAGTAAGTGTTGACTACAGCCATTTCCATCCTCTTAGCAAAGTCCACCACCATCTGTCCTTCCAGATTCCTTTCCTTCACACCAAACCTGCCCATCACCTCCTCATCACCTCTGTTGCCCTCACCAACATGCCCATTGAAGTCTGCTCCAACAACAACTCTCTCTCCTCTGGGCATACTCTCTATGACCTCATCAAACTCACTCCAGAATCTCTCCTTCTCTCCTAACTCACAGCCAATCTGTGGCGCATACCCACTGACTACATTCACCATCACCCCTTCAATTTCTAGCTTTATGCTCATCACCCTGTCTGAGACTCTTTTCACCTCTAGAACACTGTTTACAAACTCCCCCTTCAGGATCACTCCTACCTCGTTTCTCTTCCTATCCACACCATGGTAGAAAAGTTTGTATCCTCCTCCGATACTACGTGCCTTGCTGCCCTTCCACCTTGTCTCCTGCACACACAGTACATCTACCTTCCTTCTCTCCATCATGTCTGCCAGCTCTCTGCCTTTCCCTGTCAACGTGCCAACGTTAAGAGTCCCTATTCTCAAACCTATGCTCCTGCCTTTTCCCTTCTCTCTCTGACCATGAACCCTTCTGCCTCCCCTCTTTCTTCGACCAACAGTAGTCAAATTTCCACCGGCACCCTGTAGGTTAACAGCATCAGTGGCGGTCGTTGTTAACCCGGGCCTCGACCGATCCGGTATGAAAGTGTTATTGATGATTCGCATGGTTATTTTGGCAATTTTTACGCCGGATGCCCTTCCTGACGCAACCCTCTCTATTTATCCGGGCTTGGGACCGGCACAGAAGTAACTGGCTTGCAACCCCTGTGGCTAGATTTTTAAAGAACCACAACTGATCCAGTAAAAAGGTCTAGCTTGGTCCTGGTCTGGATCCTACAGATCAGATCAGGAAACACAAAACTAAACACAGATTAAACTGAACAAAAACTGATTTAATCCCAAATTACAGATGATTTCATGAAAACTTTTTTTTTATTACTTTATTGTTGTGCACAGACATGATTTATAATGTAGAAGTTTGATGGTGGTGCCCGTCAGCTTTTGACAGTTTAAATTATATTAATCTAAAACTACACAAGGATAAATAAATATTGTAAATCATAAAGGCTTAATTTTAATATTTTCCTTTATAACAAGGCACAAAATATCACACAAAACACTAACAGAAGTTTCTCTTGGTGTTTTTTGCCAAATTAACTGTTAACCATGAATGAAAGCACAAGACCAGTTTCTGACTCTGTCTGGTTTGTGGCTGCAGTGGAGTTTTCTGTGACTTGGTTCTGTTTGTTTGAAATGAGAACATGCACTTGGTCTAATCTTTTCATGACTATCATAGTGACCTGACCTCAGAGTCTCCAGTCTACATTGTGGACTCTCCAGAAAACCACACAGCAGCTTCACTCCTGAGTCCTGAAGGTTGTTTCCACTCAGGTCCAGTTCTGTCAGATGGGAGGGGTTGAACTTCAGAGCTGAGACCAGAGAATCACAGCTGATCTCTGACAACCTGCAGTCCCACAATCTGAATAAAGAAATAACATAAAATGTTGGAAACAAAGTTCCTGATTGTAACCATTCAGTGTTTCATCATCTGTTCTGACATTAGGTGGCCATCATTATGAAATTATGGACTATGATGTTCGCAGATGATATTGTGATCTGTGGGAGAGCAGGAAGCAGGTGGAGGAAAATATAGAGAGGTGGAGGTGCTCTGGAAAGCAGAGGAATGAAGGTTAGCTGCAGCAAGACAGAAGACATGTGTGAATGAGAAGGAACCAAGTGGAACAGTGAGGTTACAGGGAGCAGAGAAAAGAAGGTGAAGGACTTGAAGTATTTAGAGTCAACGGTTCAGAGCAACAGAGAGTGTGGAAAAGAGGTGAAGAGGTGTGTGGAAGCAGGAAGGGGTGGAGAAAAGTGTCAGACGTGTTGAGTGATAAAAGCGAGATAGAAAGGAAAGGTGTTTAAGACGGTGGTGAGACCAGCGATGCTGTTCGGCTTAGAGACAGTGACACTGAAGAAAAGACAGGAGGCAGAGCTGAAGGTAGCAGAGCTTAAGATGCTGAGGTTCTCTTTGGGAGTGAAGAGGGTGGATAGGATCAGGAATGAGTCCATCAGAGGGACAGACCATGTCAGAAGTTTTGGAGATAAAGTCAGAGAGGCCAGACTGAGGTGGTCTGGACAAGTTCAGAGGAGAGATCGAAAACAAATCATTAATCGGATGCTGAGGTTGGAGCTGCCAGACAGGAGGTGTAGAGAATGATCAAAGAGGAGATTTATAGATGTAGTGAGAGAGGAGATAAAGTTAGTTGGTGTGAGAGAAGAAGATGCAGAGGATCAGTTTAAATGGAGGCAGATGATTTGCTGTGGACAACCCTGAAAGAAAACAGCTGAAAGGAAAATAAGAAAAAGCTACAAAACCTAACGTGTAGAAATTATTATATCCTCTGAATTCTACTCATTTTATTTTTTCTAAAAATTAAAAACATTTAATGCTGTGTTCTGTTCTGAACCTGCTGATTATTCTCTCATGAAGATTCACTTCTGCTGCCTCATGTCTTCCTTTTTAAACATGGAAAATTGAAACTGAAGAATTGAATTAATTTATTACAGTGTTGGTTAAGTTGTGGATTAAAGATATAAGTTCTACAATAGTAACAGTCAGTGAACTGACCTCAGAGTCTCCAGTCTACATTGTGGACTCTCCAGAAAACCACACAGCAGCTTCACTCCTGAATCCTGCACATTGTCGTTGGAGCTCAGGTCCAGTTCTGTCAGATAGGAGGGGTTGGACTTCAGAGCTGAGACCAGAGAATCACAGCTGATCTCTGACAAACTGCAGTAACTCAATCTGAATAAAGAATAATAACATGTTGTTTACCTCAGTCAGCAGCATGTAAAAAAAACTAATTAATGATAAATATTTAATATATAAATAAATTTATAAAGTATGTTAGTTTAATTAATTTATTTCATTTTATTCATGTAAAAAGAGTATTTAGTAATTCTGTCGCTGTTTAGACTGTTTCACACAAACATCGCTCACTTTTAATTGAAACAAATAGTTCATACAGTTGTACTGACAATCTGAACCTTTTATTTTGACAGTAAAATTTTCTAGGGAAAAACATTGACCTCAAAGTTTCCAGTCTGCAGTTTGGACTCTCCAGTCCAGCAGACAACAGCTTCACTGCTGAATCAGTCAGGCTGTTGAAGCTCAGCTCCAGTTCTTTAAGAAGAGAGCGGTTGGTCTTTAGGGCTGAGGCCACAACTTCACAGTGAGACTCTAAGAGTTGAAAGGTAGAAAATCTGACAACACATACCACAAAATGGTAACGACTCCACTGATGATAGACAATATCAAGATTTAATTTAAAAACATTGTAGGTAAACTCCCCCCTTATCTTTACAAAGTGATCCCACAGAAAACTAAAAATCACAGGGCACATGGTTTTTTGTTTTTAATGTACAGACTGATGTGGCAAAGAAAGAATGTATGTTCATCTGGAATAACTTGCAGAGGGAAAAGCAAACTGTGCAAATTGGCTCCACACTTTGGTGAATGATGCCTTTTCTGTCTGTCAGTGTTTCTAGTTTACATCAGACTTGTAAATACAACTATTGTGCATCTTGTGCTTCCCCTTGTTCTTTCTGTGAAACGGCTCAAAACTAGTAAATTAAATATCAAAGTGACTAAAATCTAAAATCTGGTCTAATACTAATTTAAGAACAAATTTAAGGTGTGTTGATTTGATATTTTGTTTTTGTGTTTATATCTTTAACACACGCATTCAGCTTTATAATTTTAGTGATCACATCTGGACTCACCGAGCCTTTCTGCAGTTCCTCACAGCTGGGATCAGTCTCTGTCGTCCTTCTGTTGATGTGTTGAACTTCTTCAGGTCCAACTCATCTAGAACCTCCTCTGACATCTGCAGCATGTAGGCCAGAGCTGAACAGTGGATCTCAGAGAGTTCCTCCTCTGATCTGTTCTCTGACTTCAGGAACTCTTGGATCTCCTGATGAACTGAGTGGTCGTTCATCTCAATCAGACAGTGGAAGATGTTGATGCTTCTGTCAGGAGAGATGTTATAACTGTTTATCTCCTTTAGGTTGTTGATGACTCTCTGGATGACGTCTGGACTGTTCTCAGTCTGACCCAGCAGACCTCCTAAGAGTCTCTGGTTGGACTCCAGAGAGAGGCCATGAAGGAAGCGAACAAACAGGTCCAGGTGACCATTTTTACTTTTAAAGGACTTCTCAATGACTGCCCTCAGGAGATCATCCAAGTTGGAATCAACATAGTCTTTTCCCAAGAACTCCTCCAGTACCTCTGTCTTCCTGTTGGTGTAACAGTGGAACATGTAGACTGCAGCCAGAAACTCCTGACTGCTCAGATGAACAAAGCAGTAGACTGTTTTCTGGAAGATCACACTCTCTCTTTTGAAGATCTCTGTACAAACTCCTGAGTACACCAAGGCCTCTGTGACATCAAGACCACACTGCTCCAGGTCTTCTTGGTAGAACATGATGTTTCCTTTCTCCAGATGTTCAAACGCCAGCCTCCCCAGCTTCAGGAGAACTTCTCTGTCAGCCTCTGTCAGCTCCTGTGGACTTGTCTCATGTCCCTCATCGTACTTGTTCTTCTTCCTCCTTGTCTGAACCAGCAGGAAGTGTGAGTACAGGTCAGTCAGGGTCTTGGGCAGCTCTCCTCTCTGCTCTGTAGTCAACATGTGCTCCAGAACTGTAGCAGTGATCCAGCAGAAGACTGGGATGTGACACATGATGTGGAGGCTCCTGGATGTCTTGATGTGTGAGATGATTCTGCTGGACAGCTCTTCATCACTGAATCTCCTCCTGACGTACTCCTCCTTCTGGACGTCAGTGAAGCCTCGTACTTCTGTTACCCTGTCAACACATGGAGGAGGGATCTGATTGGCTGCTGCAGGTCGGGAAGTTATCCAGACCAGAGCTGAGGGAAGCAGATTCCCCTTGATGAGGTTTGTCAGCAGCACGTTGACTGATGACTCCTGTGTGACATCAGACACAACCTCCCTGTTGTTGAAATCCAGTGAAAGTCTGCTTTCATCCAGGCCGTCAAAGATGAACAAAGGTTTACAGACAGCCAGCTGCTCTGCTGTGACCTTCTGTAATGTTGGATGGAAAACATGGAGCAGGGTGAGAAGACTGTACTGCTCATCTTTGATCAGGTTCAGCTCCCTGAATGAAAGCAGAACCAGCAGACTGACATCTTGGTTTTCCAAGTCCTCTGCCCAGTCCAGAGTGAACTTCTGCACTGAGAAGGTTTTTCCAACACCAGCGACACCATTCGTCAGAACCACCCTGATGTGTGTCTGTTGGTCAGGTAAGGCTTTAAAGATGTCGTGGACCTTGATTGCAGTGTCATGGAGGGTCTTCATCTTGGAAACTGTCTCCAGCTGTCTCACCTCATGTTGGGTATTAACCTCTTCACTCTGTCCCTCTGTGATGTAGAGCTCAGTGTAGATCCTGTTGAGGAGGGTTCCACTTCCTGTTTTATCGCTTCCTTCAGTCACACATTCACATCTCCTCCTCAGACTGATCTTATGTTCATCTAAAACCTCCTGCAGACCAACATCTGCTGAAAGAAGAGAAAACAATGGGAGACTAAATATTCAGCAAGAATGAGGTCAATATTATAATTAGTGACATAAAATTTATTTTTTATACTTTTTGATTCAATGAACACTAAATATAACAAAACATTCACTGAGTGTTATTTATATTTAATCATTTATCCAAAGCGACTTACAAGTGAGGTATAAGGCAAAGACAGGGTAAGCATAAGGAGCCTAAGGACCCCTGCTGCAGGTAGACCACAGCAGAGACCCCAGTCTTGTGCATGGAGGGCGGCGATATTACCTCTATACTATCCAGCCATTGTCGTTATTTGTAATCATTTTATATGTCAGTGCTTAGTAACTTAACAAATCTCTGTCATGTCAGAAATGTTGACATCAGCAGACAGATGTTCAGTCTTACTTTGTTCAGTGTTGGTCTGACTGACTCTCTGCAGTCCAGGTCTGGTTCTGGATCTTTTTCCACACTGGGGACAGGAGGAGTCTCCTGATGAACCAGACTGGTCCCAGTATGAGGTGATGCACTGTCTGCAGAACCAGTGTCCACAAGTGTCTCTGTGAAAAACATTAAGTTTAGAAATAAAAATATATTTTGTTGAGAAATCTCCAGATGAGTCCAACTGAGTGAAGAAGATTAAAAAGTCACAGAGAACAGTAAAAGTTCAGCTACTGCAGAGGTAGGAGTCATCCACCAATCATTAGATCAGGGGTTTGATTCCTGGCTCCTCCTGTCATATGGTGACGTGTCCTTGAGCAAGATACTAAACCTCAAGTTGGCCCCAGTGAGTCAGGTGAGCTGCAGCAGCTTCGTCATCGGTGTGAGTTTGTGTGAGCGAATGAGAAGCAAAAATCCTTTGACATGGTGGATAAGCAATATATAAATACAGACTATTCATCATTTATAATTGGAAATACAAATGTCTTTGTTTAGTTTGTTTTAGTCAACATAATGTGTTTAAGGTCATGAGTAAAAATAAGTGGAAATACAGTAATAATGGAAAACATTTTAAATCAGAGAACGTTTCCATGACACAATTTTGTTTTTGACCTTTAAAAACTAAACATGGTGGAGAAAATCTAAAGTCAAGACACCACCATCAGCTGCCATCAGGTTAGTTTACAATAGAAACTCTCTTACTTTGTGTTCAATGGTCCAGGTTCATTACTGAAGTATGGATTACTATCTTTGGAGTGGTCACTCTTCATAGACACACAGCTGGATACTGCAGACTCTGCTGTTTCCTCCTCTGTCTCCACACAAACACTGATCTTCTGGACTTCAGTCTGTCTGAGGGTTAAACCAGTAACACCGACTGTGAGCTCAGAACATTAGACGTACCTCCTTTGACCAACTGGTGTTAAATGTAGTGACCAGTGACAAAGCGCTGGATTTTTACCTGTTGCTGCATCAGGAGGTTTCGTGTTTTCCTCATAAGTGAAGTGATTAATGTTTGTTTGTTTGTTTTTCTTTATTCACTTGTATTTATTTAGCTGTAAATACAAAAACAGGTGCTGCTGCATATAATCTCTAGAAGTTATAATTTATCTTTCTGTTAGTTTTTAGATTTTTGTTAGCAAACACATTTCAGTAGTAATTTTAATAAACAACAACACATAGTGTTGACAAAGAAATCTGGAAATGAGCGGTGAACACGTTAGTAGCAGTTCTCTCACTTTGTGTCCGAGGGTCCAGGTGCGTTATTGAAGGTCAGAGGTTCTTCTTTAGACCAGTCGCTCTTTACAGACACACAGCTGGATGCTGCAGACTCTGCTCTGTCCTCCTCGTCCTCCACACACACGCTCATCTTCTGGACTTCAGTCAGTCTGAGAGATAAACCAGTAACACTGACTGTGAGCTCAGAACAAGAACCAGGACAAACAGGGACGACAGAACAGGAGTTAAAACACACAGTATCATTTCCTCTTTTTCTTTCAGCGTCTGTGTGAGAATAGAAGTAGATTCGGTGTCTTCTTCCCTCAACTGGGAGACACTGACTCAGAGACTCTGACAGTAACACCACCCTGCCTCAGCTTTAGTTTCCTTCCTTTTCTGACATTCACTCTGAACAAAGTCTAAACTAACTGGATGAAACTAGTTATGGGTCGACTCTGACAGTAACACCACCCTGCCTCAGCTTTAGTTTCCTTCCTTTTCTGACATTCACTCTGAACAAAGTCTAAACTAACTGGATGAAACTAGTTATGGGTCGACTCTGACAGTAACACCACCCTGCCTCAGCTTTAGTTTCCTTCCTTTTCTGACATTCACTCTGAACAAAGTCTAAACTAACTGGCTGAAACTAGTTATGGGTCGACTCTGTGTCAAAGTGGCCGAGTCACATGATTGTTTGAAGAAATGTTTCAGATCAGGATGATTTGTCACTAGAGCAGGTGAATCCTGGACAACACAGAGACTGACCTGTCTGAAAGTTCAATAAGTTTAAAGGAGAAGGAGGAAATCTTTTCTACAGCTGAATTTTGAATTACATACATTAAAGAGTTTGCACCTGAGCAGTTGGCAGCAAAGTCTTGTAGCTCCTGAAAATGTTCCCACTTTGTGACATATTCTTTTAATAACTACTGTTGTCTTTAGCTTAATCGCCTAAGGATATTGCTGTGAGAAGAATCCACACAGGAGATGACCTCCTTTTATTAAAACGAAGTAAACCTGGAGTATATCACCACATCCCAGCTGAGCTGAGATGGTCGGTGTATTGTAGATTGGTCTCTATCTTTTTCTGAGTCCAACCTCATTTCAGTCACTGAAGTTTTTAGCATCAGTTTATCCTTCTGTTTAAAGCTGCCTCCCAACAGACTGCAGCATTAAACAGCACACTGCTACTGTAGTTTGATAAAACATTTGTAGCATCTTCCTGCAGATGTCTAATGACCTAAGTCGCCTTAGGAGGAAAAGACGTCTCTGAAAATCCCTCACCATCTCTTTGGTTTTAGAGTTGTTCAGTAGGAGGTGGTTTTTGTGACTCCAGTCTCTGAAGGATTTTATCAGTCCTCTGTACTCCTCATTCTTTCCATTCCTGATACAACAACTGCAGTATGATCAGAGTACTTCTGAATATGCCAACACTCAGAATTCTACTTGAAGTCTTCTGTGTACAGTTTGTACAAGAATGGAGCCAAAACAGTTCCCTGTGGAGCCAAACACTGTGGATGTTACGAACAGACTGGGGACGAATGAGTAAGAACAAAAATATATATTTATTAACAAAAAGGGCAGGGGACACAAGGAGCTAACAAACACCAACAAAGTATCAACTAAAAGAGACCCGAACACACGGTGGACAAATACCAACAAAGCATAATCGGACATAAAGTAGCAACTAAAAACCTACGCACTAACGCGGACAAAAACCAACTGATAAACTAAACGTACAAAGTAACAAACAAAAATCACTGCACAAGGCAGGAGAACATTAACAGACGGACAAACCAACAGTACAAAGTATCAACTCAAAAAACACTGACTAACAAAAACAGACTGGTGCCTCACGGACAAACGAACAAACAAACTGACCAGATTTACCAGAGGGAGGAACTGTAACAGTGGAGGGAACAAATGGAGCATCAACCCCCATCCCTTTTCAGTTCTTCTCTAAGGATGATTGGTTGGATGGTGTTGAATGTATTTAAAACATCCAAGAACCTCATCCTCACATAACTTTTTATTTTTTCCAGTTGAGACAAAACAATGTTATGGTTTAAAATAAGACATTTAAAATGACTAGACTTAGGATTTTAATATAACAAAATCAGTTTAACTCTCACAAGCATAAAAACATTCTCTCTTATAAAAATTTAAACGTGGATTGTTGAACGTGTGAGTAACCGAATTGAACAATGATGCCTGTGAGCTGGAAATATAATCATAATAATATAATCATAATCCACCATGTCACACTTCTTTGACTTTCAAGTTTTTAGATGAACTAGCAAAATATTCTTCTGTACAAACAGTCTGACCACTAAACATCACAACAATGTAACAGTTTCAGCTGGTTTCATTTCTTTAGATGTTTATTATCTAGGAAAGTCTGGTCCTATAAGTTTTCTTGAATCTGTGCAGTTCATCACGTCCTGGGTAGTGATGCAAGAGCTGCTTTGTAAGTGGGTGATAGATTATACCTTATACCACCTCCTCTGTTTAACGAGGATTGTTGAACAACCCTTGAACCAAGTTAGAACCAAACTGAATGTTGTTTCTGCTTTTTTGGATCCAAACACTGCAAATGTGATTTGAGTATGAGGTGCTGTCTAAAGTGACTCAGTCTGCAGAGAACTGATGCTTAAATACTGGATTGTCCTAAAATGGACACATTACATTTATGGTTTTATACAACTCTCTCTGTTTCTGTTGTTCTGATGTTAAATGTCTGTCTCTCACTGTAGAAACACAAAAGACAGTTAAGACAGTTTAACTGGACCATCAGCCGTTTATCGGACAGCTGGTGGTGATTGACTGCAGCTGATCACAAAGATCTGAAGCCTCATCACAACACCAGCAAAGTCTTATACTGAAAATCCAGTTAGAAGAGTAGAACAATGTAAAACACTTTATTTGTTTTCAGATCCATTATCTAGATCATAGATGAGTCACATGTGGAGAAATAGAAGAGTCTGAGTATTAAAGTCTAAACTAATGACACACTGAGGACAGTAGAAGTACATAAGATTTTTAATAAAGAGCAGATGTTTCTATTTAAAAGCTGCAGTGGAGACAAATATAATCTCCAATCCAATCCGTCACATAGTGTGCGTGAAGGAGCAGCTGGAAGTGTTCAATGAACCAGAGCCCTTGTTGGTTGTTCTCTGACACTTTTCACTGAGCAGATTGAAACTGAGAACAAAGAGGGAGATTCAGAGGGAGCACAAGCTGGTCTCCACAGACCAGTAGTGGAAGTAAATCAGTGACAGTAAACAGTCAAATGTTTGAGGAGCAGCTCTAACCCACGACCACAGACTGGAAATAATCACTGGATCTAACAGTGAAACTAAAGATGGAGCCTCCTCACTTCAACACCTTATGTTATGAAGAGCCTGAAGCAGCTGGACACAGACAGAGAGCAGCTGTTGAACATAGTGGAGCATGAAGCAGCTAAAGATCAGATATTTGTAGAGAAATGTATGAACTAATTCACAGAGACACAGGAAAAGGAAACTTGTTTTACCACCTGTTGGTTTAATATTTATCAGACCTGTCTGGGTTCAACAAACCAAAAACTGGGAGCTCATTTTATAAAGTTATTTTATGGACAAAACATGTTAACAACAGTATCTGAGTGGTTATAAAACTGTCAATGGAAACAAACAACAAACACCATTCACCATGTGATTAATTCTATAGAAATGAACACATGAAGCCTCATGGCCCAGACTGTAAAGTTGGAAAATGAGAATTGGTCTTAATCAGCAGGACATGATGTGAAAATCAGCAGGAGTTCTCTTACTGATAACAATAAATGACTTAAAGTAGTAACAGCTCAGTAATAAAGGCAGGAACAGATCACACACGTTGAAGGAGAAAGTCTGAGTTTTAATATGTGATGAGAAATGTCTGTGGTTCTGAGCAGGAAGCTGATGAACAAACAAAGATCAGACAAGACTCAGAAAAGAGCTGCAAGGCTGGATTCTACATTAGAGATGGATTTGGTTTAATTCTACCAGAACAGAATAATAATACAGTTTCTATCATATAAACATTGTTCATATCAACCATTGTCTAAATATTTGTATCCTCTAAAGGGACAGTTCACCTAAAACTAAAAGAACAACTACTGTGAACAGGTCTTCAGAGTCATCTGGACTGGATCAACTGAGAAATATGGAACAAAATCTGTGTTTTCATCAACGTGTTTATTACAAAACAAAAGAAATTAAACCCATTCTTTGTGTCTCTCTCATACAATTACAGTCAGAGCATCTCTGCTGCTGCTGCTTCAACATCTGGATCATCATCAAGCATCATCTTCTTTTTACTGTGACCTTTACAAACATCACTTCCATCTGTTGATAGAAGACGAAACAACACAGATGGTAAATCAGTATTTAAAAACTCATTTCATCAACTAGTCAGAACATTTCTGATTATCTCATAACTCCAAACATACATGTCATATTTTCACATTCTTAACATAAGATATATGACACACCCATAACTTGGATCGAACCATTTCCACTACATAATATGATTCATTATGTAATGGAAATAAAAAGCACCTCAACTTGTAGAGAGACTGTAGAAGTAGTTAGTGATCCGGAGAGCTACTTATTACTGCACCTCATTACTAAATGTCTTCACTTCATCCATCTTTATGATGCCAGTTTGCTTAGTTCAGAAGGTCTTTAACACCTCACTGTAACTTAATGAACGAGCTTCCTTCTGTTTGTGATGTTTGAAGACTCATTTCTGCACATTTCCTTTCCAGTTCCTCAGTACTGGACCTCCACAGGACTGTGTGCTGTCACCTATGATCTACATCATATTTCTATGATATCTCTATGATTCTACTGAAATGAACAAATTGTTGACGCTATAAGAGAAAGAACGAGTCATCAGATCACCCACCCCCACCACCAATGCTGACCTCAGCAGCTGCTGGTTTTTTGAAGCTTTACAGGAAATATTGGATCTTTGACTTGATACCAACTATATTTAGTCCAATACTGCTGAAAGCAGCATGGACTGACTCCAACCCTCTACTGACCTCAAGGTTTCCAGTCTACAATGGGGACTCTCCACAAGATCAGACAGCAGCTTAACATCTGAATCCTGCAGCTTGTTGTTCCTCAGGTCCAGTTCTGTCAGATGGGAGGGGTTGGACTTCAGAGCAGAGACTAGAGAATCACAGCTGATCTCTGACAAACTGCAGGAATCCAATCTGAATAAAGAATAAAACAAAGATAAAAGAATACAAAACATTTATTGATGTCATCTTCTAAATAAACTTGAGTTGAATTAAACTGATAAACTCAGACAGACTCAAACAGAACACAGACTAGATTTTGGCCACCATCACTTTCATTATAAAGGCTTTAGGAAAGAATCTATTCAGTATGAACAGAAAAGAATTAATATAGTATGAATTATTTACAATACAATTCTGTCTGTGTTTCCCTGGACCCTGATATGCAGTGAAATGGAGGCTAAGAGGCAAGAAGGCCTGAAAGAAGTCCTCCTAGTTCAGCAACCCAGATCAGGACCAGTCCTGAATGAAAAGCAGCTGAGAAGGGAGTATCAGAACTTTCCACAGCAGAGGAAACAAGTTTAGTTACAGATTGATGTGGTTTGTAACTCTATGAAGAAGCTGTGCTAAAGGTAACTAGATAACAGAGCAAAGAATGTATCTGTTGGTAAAATCCAACTTCAGGAGGGTAGAAATCTGTAAAACAACGAGTCAAAGCTGAGCAAAGGGTTGGTTTTATTTACAGTGAAGTGAGCATGTGGTCTGTGTGTGAATGGCTTCTAAACAAATGATCTAGTAAAATATTGGTGATATGTGATTACATATTAATATAGGTACAGTAAGATTCTGTTAGTTAAATGCTCTCATCAAATGTCTGGGACAGTACAATGTAAAGAGAAAAGCCAAGAACCTTCAGAAGAATCAGACCCCAGTGGCTATCAGAGGAAGCTACAAGGACGAAGACAGGACTGATGTCAGATGGGGACGACTCAGTACCTTTGCTGACTGTGCGGACTGTACCTACTCCTACTCACACCAAATGTTATTTCTATAGAAGCTTTACAGTCCGTACAATATTTACATATTCTGTACTAGACCCTTGACTCAGATAGGGAAACACAACAAAGGTCTGTCTATTAATTAATCTCAGTAAAGAACTAAAAATGGTGTCTGACCTCAGAGTCTCCAGTCTACATTGTGGACTCTCCAGAAAACCACACAGCAGCTTCACTCCTGAATCCTGCACGATGTTGTAGCTCAGCTCCAGTTCTCTCAGATGGGAGGGGTTGGACTTCAGAGCTGAGGCCAGAGACTCACAACTGGTCTCTGACAACCTGCAAGAAGTCAATCTGAAAAAAGGAAAAAACATGCAGCTAAAATCAAAAACCCAATCACATATGTCCTAATCAATGAACTTCTGTCTAAAATCAGTAAAGTAGCTTTGTCATTCTCTCACTGTGAATCATCATAATATAACGAGTTGGTGGAAACATTTGGCTGTGATAGTTAGTAATACTAGAAAGTAGTATATGTGACTGTAGGTCGAGTAAAAACAAAATGCAGGTTTAAAATGATGATTTAGTTTATTAAGGGGAATAAAGTTTTCCAAACCACCAATCTAGTGGTTTCATAGACAACATAACTGTACAACCAGTGGCTACAGATAGCTGACAGTGTGATCTCTCTTCAGCTGCAATGATGGCATGAATTTCAAAAACACAACATCTGGTACGCTGCTATGTTGTATTTACTTATAACAACATCAACAAAAATATTAGTTTAACCAGCAACAACAACAAACCAACAGTTAAAATCAATATTGAAAAAAACACTTGAACTGACCTCAGAGTTTCCAGTCGACAATTTGGACTCTCCAGTCCAGCGGACAGCATCTTCATTCCTGAATCATGTAGCCTGTTTCCACTGAGGTCCAGCTCTCTCAGATGGGAGGAGTTGGATTTCAGTGCTGAGACCACAACTTCACAGTGAGTTTCTGAGAGTCCACAGTGAACAAGTCTGTGATGCAGAACATATGAAGTTGAAAATAAAATAATAATCTGACAATGAAATGAAAAAAAAACTGCTTTAATAATAAATTTAATTTTGTTGACAAAGCAAATTATTAAGTGCAGCTGTAACTGAGGTGAACAGTTATTCAGGCATTGGACTAATTCATGTTTCTGTGTCTGCTGCATGATATTAATTACATTTTGTGTTAAAGTGGACTCTGCATCTGTGTGCAGCCCAAAATAGATTGTGGACTGTGGATTGGTCAAACTGTGAATGTACTGACTCGTACATCAGATCATTAAGATAGATGCTCATTTCATGCAGATGTTGATTTCAACATCCTTAAAATTGTTATTGTGAAACGGTTTCACATAAACATTTTCATGTTCAGTCCTGTTTATAGGATGAGGATAGTGGTTGTTTATATTTACACGTGTTCATGTGTATTTATGCATCAGTATTTGTATTTCTGTGTGTACAGTATTTGTATGATTTATGTATATGAACAGTAGAAGTATGTTCATGTGTGGATGTTAATATCTGTTTGTATATATGTAGTATTTTCTTTTCCATTTTTTTAAATGTTTTTTTCTCATCTGATTCAACCGTCTAAGGACAGAGGGTGTTGTTGTGGAGCAGTGTGTAAAGTCCACTGGGTCAAAGTTCACATCTGACAGTTTAAAGGTCAGATGTGAACTTATTTCTACAGCAAAACGTTCTGTAGAAATAAAACTGACACTGCTGTTGCTTCCTGTGATCATGTCGTCGTGTTTTATATTGTGCATGATGAGAATGTGTACTTGTATGTTCTCAAATTGTAGTATGAGTAGAAGTACATGTGCTGTACTGCAGGTACAGAGGCTGCAGCTGTGTGTTATCCTCATGTTAGTGATCACATCTGGACTCACCGAGCCTTTCTGCAGTTCCTCACAGCTGGAATCAGTCTCTGTCGTCCCTCCCACGATGTGTTGAACGTCTTCAGGTCCAACTCATCCAGAACCTCCTCTGACATCTGCAGCATGTAGGCCAGAGCTGAGCAGTGGATTACAGAGAGGTACTTGTCTGATCTGTTCTCTGACTTCAGGAACTCTTGGATCTCCTGATGAACTGAGTGGTCGTTCATCTCCATCAGACAGTGGAAGATGTTGATGCTTCTGTCAGGAGAGATGTCACTACTGTTCATTTCCTTTAGGTTATTAATGACTCTCTGAATGACTTCTGGAATGTTCTCTGTCTGACCCAGCAGACCTCCTAAGAGTCTGTGGTTGGACTCCAGAGAGAGGCCATGAAGGAAACGAACAAACAGGTCCAGGTGACCATTTTTACTCTCAAGGGATTTTATCAAGGCTTTCCTAAGGAAGGCATCCAGAGTTAGGTTAACTGTGTAGTTGCAGTATTTCCCCACAAACTCCTCCAGTGCTTCTGTCTTCTTATTGGTGTAACAGTGGAACATGTAGACTGCAGCCAGAAACTCCTGAATGCTCAGATGAACAAAGCAGTAGACTGTTTTCTGGAAGATCACACTCTCTCTTTTGAAGATCTCTGTGCAAACTCCTGAGTACACCAAGGCCTCTGTCACATCAAGACCACACTGCTCCAGGTCTTCTTGGTAGAACATGATGTTTCCTTTCTCCAGATGTTCAAACGCCAGCCTCCCCAGCTTCAGGAGAACTTCTCTGTCAGCCTCTGTCAGCTCCTGTGGACTCGTCTCATATCCCTCATCGTACTTGTTCTTCTTCCTCTTTGTCTGAACCAGCAGGAAGTGTGAGTACAGGTCAGTCAGGGTCTTGGGCAGCTCTCCTCTCTGCTCTGTAGTCAACATGTGCTCCAGGACTGTAGCAGTGATCCAGCAGAAGACTGGGATGTGACACATGATGTGGAGGCTCCTGGATGTCTTGATGTGTGAGATGATTGTGCTGGACAGCTCTTCATCACTGAATCTCCTCCTGAAGTACTCCTCCTTCTGGACGTCAGTGAAGCCTCGTACTTCTGTTACCCTGTCAACACATGGAGGAGGGATCTGATTGGCTGCTGCAGGTCGGGAAGTTATCCAGACCAGAGCTGAGGGAAGCAGATTCCCCTTGATGAGGTTTGTCAGCAGCACGTTGACTGATGACTCCTGTGTGACATCAGACACGACCTCCCTGTTGTTGAAATCCAGTGAAAGTCTGCTTTCATCCAGGCCGTCAAAGATGAACAAAGGTTTACAGACAGCCAGCTGCTCTGCTGTGACCTTCTGTAATGTTGGATGGAAAACATGGAGCAGGATGAGAAGACTGTACTGCTCATCTTTGATCAGGTTCAGCTCCCTGAATGAAAGCAGAACCAGCAGACTGACATCTTGGTTTTCCAAGTCCTCTGCCCAGTCCAGAGTGAACTTCTGCACTGAGAAGGTTTTTCCAACACCAGCGACACCGTTCGTCAGAACCACTCTGATGTGTGTCTGTTGGTCAGGTAAGGCTTTAAAGATGTCGTGGACCTTGATTGCAGTGTCATGGAGGGTCTTCATCTTGGAAACTGTCTCCAGCTGTCTCACCTCATGTTGGGTATTAACCTCTTCACTCTGTCCCTCTGTGATGTAGAGCTCAGTGTAGATCCTGTTGAGGAGGGTTCCACTTCCTGTTTCATCACTTCCTTCAGTCACACATTCACATCTCCTCCTCAGACGGATCTTATGTTCATCTAAAACCTCCTGCAGACCAACATCTGCTGAAAGACAAGAAACTATGTGAGATTGAAGAAAAAGAATCTGGTAATTAATTTCATCAGATGCAATAAAAAACAAAGAAATTCAACAAATCTCTCTTATGTCAGACATAAAAAATATTAAACATCAGCAGACAGATGTTCAGTCTTACTTATTACGGTTATGGTTCTGGATCTTTTTCCACACTGGGGACAGGAGGAGTCGCCTGATGAACCAGACTGGTCCCAGTATGAGGTGATGCACTGTCTGCAGAACCAGTGTCCACAGCTGGTAGAGACTGGATCCTTCAGGACGTCCTCACACAAAGCACAGTGGGACAGCTGCTGCTCCTCCACACAAACAAGACTCTTCTTCCTGTTTTTGTGGACACAAAGAAAACTTGCAGTCTGGAGACAGTGAGTGAGGAAGTTGTTTTTTCTCAGGGACCTCAGAAGAGACTGATTCCCATCAACACTACTGGATCTAACAGGATCTTTGGAGTGAAACAAACACTTGACCTGTTTTATCAGCTCAGTTTATTGTTTGTTTATGATTCTTAAAATTAAAAATGTACTTTATGCTGTGAAATCAAACACTGATGTTGCTTCTCTGTCTCTGATGACATTGACACCAGCATTTAGAAACAGAACAAAACTTCTTACTTTGTGTCTGAGGGTCTAGACGTCACATCGCATAAGGTCAGAGGTTCTTCTTTGGAGTGGTCACTCTCCATAGACACACAGCTGGAAACTGCAGACTCTGCTCTGTCCTCCTCTTCCTCCACACAAACACTCATCTTCTGGACTTCAGTCAGTCAGAGATAAACCAGCAACACTGACTGTGAGCTCAGAACAAGCATCAACCAAGAATCTAATCTGCTCAACAGTCACATGAAGGAAATCTACGCACAAGGATGCATCTCCCTGTTTTCTCCCAGTTTCCATTTGTATGAACAGCAGCAGATTCTCTCTTTTCTACTCTCTACAGTCCTGAAACGTACTCAGAGACTGTGACAGTAAAATAATCCTGTTGTATTAACACTCACCGGCCTCAAACGTCACTTTTACTCCTACTGCTCTGTTGGCTCTAAACAGAGTCTGAACTAAGTGACACAAATGTTCAGTTTCAGTTCCTCCTCTGTTCAGTTCCCATCAGTGTCAACTCGGGATTTCCTGACGTCCCCCTGACTCTTCTCCCTTTACACAGTTCAGTTTTTAAAAACCACAAATGTTCACTGAACAACACTCACTGCTGTAATCGAACCATTAACAGAATCCTTAAAGACACGTCCAAATATCTGGAGAAAAACTAATATTCTGTTTTAAATGTGCTGCAACTTTTCTCTAATGATTCTAACAAACATTTGAGTCAAAAGGACAAATCACCTCATTGAATTAGTAACACCCAGATCTTGTTCTGTGGATCAAACACTAAAATGTCTTTATTATTGACTAAAGATTTGAACTTTGATGCTTCTAGTCCACAGCATTTATTGAACAGCTGGACTCACCTGCATCACAGGTTCAGTTTTAATGGTCTGAAGACTCCACAGCAACAAACTGTGAAGCTGTTTCATCCCAAACTCAGCAGGAGTTTCACAACTCGTCTGCTGTTGGTGGTTTTCTGTTAGAGAGAAAACACAGTTTGTTGAACTAGACGTATATGAACCTTCAGAAAATCTGATCTGAACAGAATCTGATTGAGGAACGATGAAGAAAATGGACGCTGGTCTCACTGAAGCAGAATCGTCTCCTCTCTTGGATCAGATAATGAAGCTTTATTGTGAAAACAGAGAAACTGAGCAAACGTTTCCATCCAGAAATCCCACAGTGTCTTTTGGCTTTTAGAGGTGCAGCAGTGGAAAGGTGGAGGAACAGAGAGAACTGTTGTTGTCTGGATTTGATCCAAGTGAATATTGGGAATAAAAGTTGAAACTAAAAGTTGTTGGTGTTCATCATTAGTCTCCTAAAGAGAAAACAAAGAGGCACCAAACATGTTGAGTGTGTGTGACACCACTCAGACTGTGACGGCACCAGTGTTGGAGAAAAACCTTCACTTGGTTTATTTCACACTACAAACTCTCAGTCCTGCAGCACTGGGCTCAGACTATCACCTGGGATCAGTCTATCACCTGGTCTTCTTCTCTGTGTTCTACTGCAGAGTGTAACAAATTTTTTTCTCTCAGTGTTAAAGTTCAATAATAAACAAACTCTTCAATTCAGAGGTGGTGGTAACAAGTTACATTTACTCAGTTACTTGTACTTCAGTAACTTTACTGAATAATCTGTAACTGTTGGAGCAGCTTTGATGCTGCAGACATTTTACTGTTACACAAACAAACATGAAGAAAAATTAAAGACTAAAACACTTGAAACATTTTGATCTGTACGAACAATTGTTGCTCTACAGTAAATGTGTGGTTGTTTCATTGTGAAGTTGTGATTGTTGGAATTAGTGCAGCAGTGTGTGTGTCTCTGTGTGTGATGGTTGTTTGTCTGAATGAACTGCTGTGTTTTTACTGTACATATGTGGTTTGTTGTCAGGTCTCTGTTGATCTCAGTGAGATTTCCTGATGAAATCAAGCTGAACACAACAACACAACATGAATGAAGCTAATGGAAACCTGGGTTTTGTGATCACACTGAAGAAAATGTTGGACCATCTCTAATGATGTGATCAGTAAGTTCAGCTTCTTTCTCTCCACTGCTCGTGTAGTAGATGGAAATTATAGAGTAACAGATGATGAAGCTTAGGACAGTATTGTTAAAGTTTGAGTAAGTTTGGAATTGAGAGAATAGTGTACAGGATGCAGAGTTTATTTGTGGAGTTTGTCTTCTTTTAAAATAGTTGAAATATGTTAAATATGTATTATAAACAGTGTTGATGTTCCAGACAGAAATGCAATTCCTTATATAGAAAATAGCAGTGTAGTCCGTGATAAAGCAGGGAATTAGCTGAATCGGCTGGGTGAGTTCACATTGTAATTAATTAGTTATACCTGAGTGTCCAGTAGAGGGAGTATCGCCGCGGTAGCTTCATTCTGGATAAAGACGCCATAGAGTGAAGTCCGTGTGCGTCATCTTTCCTGATTTTCTCCCTTTTCAGGTATTTGAAACCTTTCTAAGTTTTGTATAAATGTCCAGTAAGTAAGTAAATGTTGATTTAAGTTTGTTTGATAACGTTAATAACTGTTTGAATAACTGTGTGCATGACATAGTTTGTTTATGTAACGATGGAAGTAGCTAGTAAGCTAGCAAGTGTGGCACAATGTACGTTCGGTAATAACGAGTGAAAATGCGCTGTGTTGTGTGTGTAATGTGTAATAAATGTAGGTGTAAAACGTTATGGATAGGCCATAAAGAATGTCTACATGTATAGTAAAGTAGAAGAAATAGAGTTTATTGCATATTCGGGTTAATGGAACTTATTACAAACGTAATGGAGGTATTAGCACCCAGGTGGTAGACGGTGTCAACAGGCATGGTTAGCTCAATGTGCGCCGTTAGCTCTACACGTGGTGGAATGTTGAAATGTAAATGTTGTATGTGTGTATTAAAACATATTTATGTTACGGTTATTATATGTACACTGACAGTGTTTAAGGAAAATGTTGTAGTAAGTAATTTAGCAGCTAAATCTGATAGGGTAAAGGGAAATTTAACAGGATGATGTAAATGTGAATTCACATAATATTCTGTGTATTTCTTTTTTGGTTGCTACTGTACAAAAGACATAATGAGAGTTAGTGGATTGATCATATGCACATTTTGTGTAGAAGGGACAGAATTTGAGGAACTGAGACAGATGTATTCTGACGTATAATGTAATGTCAATAGACATATTGTGTAAAATGCTTGCTTCCATGTTTGTTATGTTTTGTAAAATCATTCTGGATAAAGACGCCATAGAGTGAAGTCCGTGTGCGTCATCTTTCCTGATTTTCTCCCTTTTCAGGGTGTAACATTTGGAGGCACTGCTGGGATGAAATGTGATTAGGGACAGTTTCTAGACGGCAGACATCCCTCTCACTATTCATCCCGAACCCCTTTTGTCAACGGCAGCGCGTGGCGGCCTGGTAGCAGTGTGCAGTGGTCTGTTCCTGGTTTGGCAGCGGTCCATTGAGAGTGTACATCGGTGTGTCAGCAGTCCACAACGGTCCACTAGCAGTGTGCAGTAGACTAGGAGCAGCAGTGACAACCGGCATCAGCTCTCAGCGACCAAAGGCAGTTTGAGGTACAGCACTAGCACGGGGAAATTCAGCGAGAAACGGCGTGGCTTTCCACCTCAGGCTTGCAGACGGCTGGCTACAACCAGCAGAGATCAGCAGGTGCTTAAAGTGACAACAGCAGCTATTGAGGATTGTTCAGGAATGAAGATGGATTCAACAACACTTGAGGACTTCAAACTTGAGGTGATAGGAACATTGTACACGTTAACAAGAGAAACTCTCATTGAAATCTGTAATTTTCTTGACATTGAGTGTTTGATACAGATAGATTTAACTGGCAAGAGCCGTTCCTTCCTCATTTCAGTTATTGTAAAACATTTGAACAGGGATGAAGTGGAAGATTTAGAAGATGGGGGCATGGCCGAGCTGTTAATGTTAAGGGATAAAACCAGTGAATCACGTGAATCTGTTCAGAGTACAGCATTAGATGAAGCAGGGCCTGGGGTAGCACAGAAACAGTCTGTTGTGCCTTCAGAGCAAGAAAGGTTGATGAAAGAACTAGAAGCAATGAAGTTAGCATTGAAGTTATCTCTTCAAGAAAACCCTACTGCAGCTCAGGAGTCTGTTAACACTAGTGGTAGCAGCACGAGACAAGCTGAAGTTCCAGCTCAGCAGCAGACTCTGCAGACACGTTTCCCATTTCAGTGGAGCAGAGAATTCAAAATATCTGGTCAGATTGGTGAGCCAGGACAAAAAGAGAAGCTTAGTTTTTCAAGTCTAGCCCACCAAATTGAACAAGGCATCAGTAAAGGCTTTCCTGAACCAGAGATAGTTGATGCTGTGATCAGGGCCATAGCACCAGGTCTACAACTCCGCAGTTACCTTGAGGGAAAGCCACATTTGACTTTACCCACCTTGAGGCGTATTCTCCGCTTCCACTATCAGGAAAAAGGTGCAACAGAATTGTACAAACAGCTAACCTCAGAAGTACAGAGTAGCAAGGAAAGCCCACAGAATTTTGTGATTAGGGCTCTTGATTTGAGACAGAAAATTCTTTTTGCTTCACAGGAAGCTGACTCAGCCTTGAAATATGACCCTATACTGGTGCAGAGCATGTTCCTCCATACAGTTCTCACAGGCTTGCAGAATGATAGCATCAGGAGCGACCTCCTCCCGTATTTACAACAGCAGACATGTTGTGATGAACTGCTCCTTGAAAAGCTAAACATCGCATGTGCAAATGAGGCGGAGAGGCAGAACAAACGGAGGCAAATGACGCAACAGCGGCCAGCTATTGTGCACTCAGGTCAGGCGAGTGATGAATCAGCTGAAAAAAGAAAGAAAGACTCAAATAAAGACACTTCAAATAAGATAGAGCCAACTGTACTGAATGAACTGAGAGAGGTGCGCTCAGACATGGCTGTGCTAAAAACTCTTGCTGCTGAAGTGGCTCAGATAAAAGAGTCAATCCGACAATCTCCTCCAGTACTACCTCAACATCCACCCCCACCAGTAGTTCAAGAGTACGTCCCTGCCACTCAGTCCCAACAGCAACAATGGCAAAATCTTTGGCCTCCCCCAGGACCAGGAGTAAGGGGTGATGTGGCCCAGTACCAACAACGGTTCGCCAGACAACACTACCACAACCCTTCACACCGTGCACGGCAGCGAAGATGTTTCAGCTGTTATCAAAATAATGTTGAGTACTGTACCCACTGTTACAGATGTGGTAGTGGGGAGCATTTCCTTGCTGGGTGCAGAGTCGGTGTGTCAAAATCAGAGAATCATTTAAACGAGAGAGGGTTACCCCCACGGGACAGGGAGTAACCAGGAGCAATACGAAGTCCCAACAGAGGTGTCTGCATTGTGGTTTTATTCCAGTAGGCCGAAAGATTAAAGTGTGTTCATCTTGTAAGAGGGGTACTTACTGCACAAAGAGTTGTCAAGTGGCACATTGGGCTGAGCACAGAAAACAATGTAAGCCAGATAACTGCAATAAAGTACATAGTAGAGACACTGCAACAGGAAACAGCCAGCCTCGGCTCGTGGATTTAGTGGGAAAACAGTGTGTCATTGAGTGTTACATCCAAGGCAGTAAGACCCAGGCATTATGGGATACTGGTTCACAAGTATCCATAGTGAGTGAAAACTGGAAAAAAAGACATTTGCCCCATGAAAAATTGAGAGATGTGTCAGACTTAGTTGATGGACCAGATGACTTGAAAATAACAGCTGCAAATGGACAGAGCATGCCATATATGGGCTGGATAGAGACTACCTTTAGGCTAGCTGCAGATTGTGCTGCTGCAGGGGAACTTATTGTTCCTATACTAGTTATGAAGGGCAGAAGCCTGTCTCAACCCATAATAGGCTATAATGTCATTGAACAGATAGTCAAAAGGGCTGTTGAAGACTCAGATGAGACATGCAAAGAACAGTTACATGCAATCCTCAGAGCTACCTTTCCCAGTTTAGAGAACACCACTGTTCCTGCTTTCATTGACCTTGTGAGTGTTGGAACATCATGCGAATATGTAGCACGCACTGCAAAAGAAAAAGTGAACATCCCAAAAAACACCTCTGTTCAGATTGAATGTAAAGTGAACATCCAGTCACCAAAAAGAGACGTCACACTTCTCTTTGAGCCAGATGTAAACCCCCAATGGCCTGAAGGGCTTGAATTTTGTGAGACGCTGGTGACGCTGAGAGGTGGAGCCCCTCCTTACATGGTAGTTGATGTCCAAAACCCCACTGATCATGATATCACACTGTTTGGAAAGACTGTAGTGGGCACATTGAACCAAGTGCAAGCTGTGTACCCAGCTAGTGCCTTTGAGAAACCCATTCCTCTTCCCACAGCGTCAGTGAATGATATTGAGGTAGGCAGTGAGGAACTTGATGATAGTGTGTGGGATCCACCTGTTGACTTAAACCATCTCAGCCAGCCAGAAAAGGTGGAGGTGCAAAAAATGCTGCGAGAAGAGAGTGCATCATTTTCAAAATCCGACAATGATATTGGGAACATTCCAACCCTGAAACTGAGCATATCTCTGAAGGATATAGAGCCAGTAGCACGCACTTACCTCTCAGTGCCAAAGCCACTTTACAAAGAGATAAAAGACTATCTCCACAACCTCATTGCCCAGGGGTGGATACAAGCGTCTAAGTCACCCTACTCCGCGCCAGTTGTGTGTGTGAGAAAAAAAGATGGTAGTCTCCGCCTTTGTATAGACTACAGAGAACTGAATCGGAAAACACATCCTGATCGACAACCAATCCCACGAGTACAGGACATCCTTGACAGCCTTGGAGGTAATAGTTGGTTTTCGGTGTTGGACCAAGGCAAGGCCTACCATCAGGGTTTCATGGATGAAGCCAGCCGGCCCTTGACTGCATTTGTGACTCCATGGGGTCTCTTTGAATGGATCAGGATTCCATTTGGATTGATGAATGCCCCTGCAGCGTTTCAACGCTGCATGGAGGAATGTCTGGAGGATCTACGGGACAATATCTGCGTTCCTTACCTGGACGACACTTTGGTTTACAGCCAGTCCTTTGAGGATCATGTGGCTCATGTGAGGCGTGTACTCCAGCAGCTAAGAAAGTATGGGATAAAGCTGAAACCAAGCAAATGCCAGGTGTTTAAGCGGAAGGTTCGCTATCTAGGGAGGATTGTCTCAGCGGAAGGTAGCAAAATAGATCCAGCTGATACCCTAGCTGTGAAGGCATTAAAGGACAAGAGACCAAGTACGGTGGGACAACTGAGAGCAGTAATGGGTCTATTGGGTTACTATAGGCAATACATAAAAGATTTCTCTCGGATCGCAGGACCACTTTACAATCTGTTGAAAGGGACAGCAGACAGTCACAAAGAAAAACAGACCAGGACAAATCCAAATGATGGACATCTGAAGAGGAGAGACAAGGGAGTGCCTTCACATACCCCAATTGTGTGGACTGAAGAACATCAGATCATACTTGAGAGGCTAATAGATTGTCTTGTTGAGCCTCCAGTGCTTGGGTTCCCAGACTTCTCACAGCCGTTCATATTGCACACAGATGCCTCCAATCAGGGGCTCGGGGCCGTACTGTACCAACAACAAGAGGGAAAACTTCGTGTGATAGCCTACGGATCAAGAACACTGACTGCACCAGAACGAAATTACCATCTACACTCTGGTAAATTAGAATTTCTGGCGTTAAAGTGGGCAGTCACAGAGAAATTTAGGGATTATTTATACTATGCTCCCACATTCACTGTGTTTAGTGACAACAATCCCCTGACGTACATATTGTCCAGTGCCAAGCTAAACGCCACCGGATTCAGGTGGGTGGCAGAACTTGCAGACTTTCACTTCACCATCCGATACCGCCCAGGCAGAGAGAACGTGGATGCAGACAGCTTGTCCAGAATGCCTGTGGACATAGAAGCCATGATGAGTCACTGCACAGAAGAGCTTTCATCTGACTGTGTGGCTGCAGCAACCCAAGCCATTCAGACCCAAGACTCTTCACCTTGGGCGTGTGCAATGTTATCATCACCCTTGCAGTGTGACATTGAGAGTAAGAGCGGACTAAGGCCTCTGTCTGCACCAGATCTCAGACAAGCACAACGGAACGACCAACACATAAGCCCAGTGATACAACTGAAACTCACGAACACAAAACCATCTGAATCTAAGATGAAAACCCTCAGCAGTCAGAGTAGATGCCTTCTACGTTGGTGGGAGAAACTTTACGTGAATGAGGATGGCATCCTCTTTCGAAAGGCAGGAAAATACAATCAGTTGGTATTACCTGAAAAGTATAAAGCTACAGTTTTGAAGGAGCTGCACGATGAGATGGGCCACCAAGGCATTGATCGAACAACATCACTGATCAGAGAGAGATTCTTTTGGTCCTATATGCAAAAAGAACATAGAACACTATGTGGCCAGAACCTCAACATGCCTGAAACAAAAGATACCCTGCAGAGAGACAAGAGCCCCACTGGTTAATGTTGTAACCACGCAGCCCTTTGAGTTGGTGTCCATTGATTTTCTCCATCTGGACAAATGCCAAGGCGGGTATGAATACATATTGGTCATTGTTGACCACTTCACCCGCTTCGCCCAGGCATATCCCACCACCTCAAAGTCTGCCAAAACTGTTGCAGATCGGATTTTTAATGACTATGCTTTAAAGTTTGGACTTCCAGCTCGAATCCACCATGATCAGGGAGGTGAGTTTGAGAATCAACTCTTTGCCCAACTGAAGAGGAACTGCGGTGTGTTAGGGTCAAGAACGACACCATACCACCCCCAAGGGAATGGGCAGGTGGAGCGTTTTAACCGTACCCTCCTGCAGATGCTAAAGACACTTACTGAAAAAGAAAAAACAAATTGGAAAGGGTCGCTAAATAAACTCATATATGCATATAACTGCACCAAGTCAGAAGTAACTGGGTTTTCACCTTTCTATCTACTGTTTGGAAGGTCACCACGACTACCAATTGACCTCATGTTCGGCCTCATCTCTGGGAGCGGGAACGCTAACCAACAGGCATACATGGAGAGATGGAAACAGGAAATGCAACAAGCCTACGACATAGTACGAGAGAACACAAGCAAAGCAGCAGGAAGGAGTAAGCGGAATTACGATGGGAAGGTGCGAAGTTCCATACTGCATCCAGGTGATCGTGTCCTCGTCAGGAATTTGTCACCCAGAGGTGGGACTGGGAAACTCCGCAACCACTGGGAAGATGATGTTCATGTTGTTGTTCGGCAGATGGGCGAAGGAATTCCAATATATGAAGTGAAACCCGAGCACGGAAGAGGAAGATCAAGAGTGTTACATCGAAACCTGTTGTTACCGTGTGACCATTTGCCTTTGGAACTGAATCCCATGACAAAACCAAAGGAAAGGAAAACCACACCAATACTTCCCTCTAGGAGCCCAGATGGGGAGGAAGAGGATGAAGAGGATGAATATGGGTATTTCCTGGAACCTGTGATACATCCTCCCACAAGGTCAACCGATCCACCAGAGGCATTGAGAGATACCGTGCATGTCAACATACCAGAGGACCATGAGCTTGGGATGCAGGTAACAAATACAGAATCTGGATCTGAGGAAACAAATGAGCAGAGCAATCCTCACATGCAGAAAAATGCTGAGGTTCAGGACAATGACAACAACCATTCTGAGGAACAGTTGGTTGAGGTAACTGAAGAAGGGGATGTGCCATACTCTCCACACTCAACCTCCAGTGAGACTGTCGATGAAGAGGAGCCAAGTTACCATAGGCCAAAAAGGGAAAGGAGAGCCCCTAAACTCTTTACATATGACCGATTAGGGACTCCGATGTGTTACAAAACAAGCAGTTCTTTTGTAACGCCCTGCCAGTACCACTCAATAGTAAGCCAAGACTATGGACCAGTAACTATGTGGGGAGAGCACATCCGGGGCTACCAACCAGTCTTCATGTATAGGTGTTAGGATGTAAATTGAGTCCCCTTTCAAGTAATTGGATGTCGGGACGACATCTATTTTGCAGGGGAGAGTGTAGTAGATGGAAATTATAGAGTAACAGATGATGAAGCTTAGGACAGTATTGTTAAAGTTTCAGTAAGTTTGGAATTGAGAGAATAGTGTACAGGATGCAGAGTTTATTTGTGGAGTTTGTCTTCTTTTAAAATAGTTGAAATATGTTAAATATGTATTATAAACAGTGTTGATGTTCCAGACAGAAATGCAATTCCTTATATAGAAAATAGCAGTGTAGTCCGTGATAAAGCAGGGAATTAGCTGAATCGGCTGGGTGAGTTCATATTGTAATTAATTAGTTATACCTGAGTGTCCAGTAGAGGGAGTATCGCCGCGGTAGCTTCATTCTGGATAAAGACGCCATAGAGTGAAGTCTGTGTGCGTCATCTTTCCTGATTTTCTCCCTTTTCAGGTATTTGAAACCTTTCTAAGTTTTGTATAAATGTCCAGTAAGTAAGTAAATGTTGATTTAAGTTTGTTTGATAACGTTAATAACTGTTTGAATAACTGTGTGCATGACATAGTTTGTTTATGTAACGATGGAAGTAGCTAGTAAGCTAGCAAGTGTGGCACAATGTACGTTCGGTAATAACGAGTGAAAATGCGCTGTGTTGTGTGTGTAATGTGTAATAAATGTAGGTGTAAAACGTTATGGATAGGCCATAAAGAATGTATACATGTATAGTAAAGTAGAAGAAATAGAGTTTATTGCATATTCGGGTTAATGGAACTTATTACAAACGTAATGGAGGTATTAGCACCCAGGTGGTAGACGGTGTCAACAGGCATGGTTAGCTCAATGTGCGCCGTTAGCTCTACACGTGGTGGAATGTTGAAATGTAAATGTTGTATGTGTGTATTAAAACATATTTATGTTACGGTTATTATATGTACACTGACAGTGTTTAAGGAAAATGTTGTAGTAAGTAATTTAGCAGCTAAAGCTGATAGGGTAAAGGGAAATTTAACAGGATGATGTAAATGTGAATTCACATAATATTCTGTGTATTTCTTTTTTGGTTGCTACTGTACAAAAGACATAATGAGAGTTAGTGGATTGATCATATGCACATTTTGTGTATAAGGGACAGAATTTGAGGAACTGAGACAGATGTATTCTGACGTATAATGTAATGTCAATAGACATATTGTGTAAAATGCTTGCTTCCATGTTTGTTATGTTTTGTAAAATCATTCTGGATAAAGACGCCATAGAGTGAAGTCCGTGTGCGTCATCTTTCCTGATTTTCTCCCTTTTCAGGGTGTAACACTCGACCTCAGGTTACACTAACTTCACACACACACGACCATCTTCCATCAGTTTGACTGTGAAGTGAGGCTCCAACTATCAGCTGTGTTACCTGTGGACAGGAAGTGACAGGGAGCAGCCAGCAGGGGGCAGCACATCATGAGCACAGCACCAACAGAGGAGCTTCATCACATCAGATGTTTTCAGTGTGAAGTCACACACGAGGAAAAGTGAAGAGAAACTTTCAAACAGCAGATCATCAGCTACGTCACACAGTCTTAGAAATCTGGGAACTTGACCTCAAACTTCGGTTTCATCCAGTTTTTCTAATGACACTTTTCAGCAGCTGTTTGTAGTTCAAACTGAGCCTGGTTCCAACTAAAGAGTTCACTAAGTGACACTTTATCAGCACTAAATGAAACCAGTTGTTCTGTAGAGATGAATCAAAGTGTTTGATCATTGATGACGTGTTCACAGTGAAGAGTAGAAGTCAAAGTGTTTGCTGGTCCAGACTTTCCATGTGTCCACTCTAGTTTGAAAGCAGAGTTTCTAACAAACAGAGGGAGAGTTCACCACTAAATAACATCGTGATGATCAGAGTTACATGTGAATCCTGCAGGATTCCTGACAGTGTCCATGATTTTACTCTGATTCCATCACTGCAGCTCAGAATAACTGGACTCTGATGATCAGAGAAAATCAAAGTACAGAGAGAAAAACCCAGAGTGAACAGAGCCAGTTAAAAAGCAGCTTCATGATCCATCAGACCACGAGACAACAGTTCACATGAAGCAGCCTCACAAATAATCAGATGTTATGATGTTATTTGAGACATTAAAGGTTCATTTAAACTTTATTCATAAAACTCCAACAGCTGCTGTTTTAAAAGCTGAATTTTTACCTCTGAAGGTTTGAAGGTTTTTATTTTAAATGTTATTTTCCTCATCCTGACAAATCAGCATTTTTCAGACTGTTTATTCTTATTTTTACTCTAAATGTTCTTCATCAAATGAATTCACTGGTTCTTCGTGTGAACTTTGTTCAGACGTATGAAACCAAAGGAACGTGTTGTTCTGTAAAGAGCTGCTGCTTTAAAGTCAAAGTTCAGCTTCAGGAAACTGTTTTATTGTTGTTGTGACGACTAGAAGTCAACTTGTGTTTTATGTTGGAGACAAAGCAGCAGTTTGTTTCTAATCTGAAGTTTGATTTAAATTAACTTGATGTTAATTAGTTCATGTGTATCGTCTCATGTTGATGGAGCAAATAAAGAAAATGAAGGATGTGTTGATTTGTCTGAAAACACAAAGTCCTTCCTGTCGTCAGCTGCTTTAGTTGAGTCAGGAAACAAGTCAGACCTGATGATCCACTATGAGTCCAAAAACTTCAGCTCACAGTCAGATGATCAGAGAAGCAGATAAGTGACGTCTGATTTTCTGGAAATGTGACTGTTAAAAACTAAACTTCAAGTCAAAGTGAAGTAGTTGTTGACGTCACTGCTGAGAACTAACGTATGAAGTCATGAAGTAACACAGGAAGTAACATGTAGTAACGTACAGAGTCACAGATCAATGTATGGACAGTGATGGAAGAAGAATTCAGATGTTAACTAGAGTTAAAGGAGCATTACAACAAGAAAACAGAATCTGTTACAAGTAAAAGTCCAACTTTATGTTTAATAGAAGAAAATTTATTTAAAGCATCTAAAGTAAAAGTATCATGATGGAGAATGAACCCTGTCAATGATTATTGGATCGTTATTAGTGAACTATTAACAGAGTTTCACTTCCTTCAAAATAAAAGCTTAAGAAGGTTTTACAAAGTCTTCAGTTTCATTAACAAAGATGTTTCATCTTTTTCATCCTGTAGACAGAAACATTAGAAGTTAAGAAGCTCAGAGACTCATAATGAACAAAAACCTTGATTAACAAATGTTTTCTTTATGAATTATCCGTGTTTACATTTTCTGCTGTTTATCTGAGTCCACGTGTGGACGGATCATGAAACAAATCAGAGTCTCTCACTGGTTCCTCCAACACATCAGGACTCTGGTCCTGTTGATGGGTCCAGATCAAGTCAATTCATGTTAATGTTACTTGAAATTATTGTTATATGAAGCTTAAATGTGATATAAAGGTCCATAAATTCATGTCCATAATAAATCACTGTAGAACCTGATGTTTCTTTCCATCAGTCTTCAGCTGCTGTGATCATGTGTTGTGAGCTACAACATCAGAAATCTACTGGTTGATAAATACAGTCGACTACAGTTGGTGCAGCTTCAGAATATCTGAATGAAGAAAATAAAGACTGAAGAAAATCCAGGTGGAGGTGGAGGGTGGAGGAGAATGGATGGATGTTTATCAGTGTGTCTGCAGAGACTGTGTAGAAGAACAGAGCAGCAGCAGATCAGTCCAGATCCACTGATGATCCTCTGTCAGATCCAGACCAACACACAGGGATGATGGTGGACTTGACATCGAGTCTGACAGTGGAGCTGTTCTCAGAGCAGTTCACACTGCAGCACTCACAATTCACTTTTATATTTATTATTGTCCTCACTTCCACCTGTAGAGAGAATCAGAGAGAACATTTAGATCAATGAGAGTTTCCAGAGACTCCCTTCATCAGCTGTCAGTCAGTGATGCAGCACATCCAGTAGAAAGAGCAGCAGAGACTTCAGTCCTGTTCAGAGCTGTGTAGTGTCGCCAGCTTCCTTTCAGCTCTCATGTTAACGTATTGGAGTGAACACACTGAGCTGGAAGCTCACAGACCTGCACAGACTTTTAGCATCAAGTCTGTTTATTGTGCATATTTCATCAAATCCACAGTGGAAATAAACTGCTGAGTCATCAACACTTCATTACTGCACCAACAGTTTAGTGATGGATTTCCTGTTGCTCCATGTGAACTGCTGTTTCATTTAAAGACAGAGTCACTGTGTGTTGATCAACATCTTCTCTGCTTTGGAAATATCACCTGACAAATAAACATAGAGGCTGCCACTGAACAGATCTGGACCAAACTAATGACACAGGGACAGAGACTTCAGCAGAGGTTCAGGTCTTTACAAAGACCACATCATTACCAAAGGTGGTCTTGGTTTAGTGAAATAAGAACCAGTGGTTTGATTTTAGAGCTGTGACAAAGATGAAACTGATCAATAGTTTAGAGTTGAAATGAAGAAAAAACAGTTTCATATCAGATTTGATGAATGAGGACCACTGTCTCTATACATCTAGTAAGAATAATAACAAACATCTGGCTGATCTGATTGGCTGACTGTTCTCTCTCTGTCTTTCTGTCCGTTCTCCTCTCACAGCTTCAATGAGAAATGAAGCAACAAAGAAGGATGAAGATTTACAGGAAATACTGGATCTTTGCTTTAATACTAACTGTGTTTAGTACAATACTGATGAAAGCAGAGACATCAACATACTACTGACCTCAGTTTCTCCAGTTTATAGTCTGGACTCTCCACAAGATCAGACAACTGCTTCACTGCTGAATCCCGCAGCTTGTTGTTCCAGCTCAGGTCCAGTTCTGTCAGATGGGAGGGGTTGGACTTCAGAGCTGAGACCAGAGAATCACAGCTGATCTCTGACAACTTGCAGTGGTTCAATCTGAATAAAGAATAAACCATGTAGATCAAATCATTAATAATCAATCAGATATGTTCTAATCAATGATGTTTCCTCTAAAATGAGTAGAGTGACTTTGTCTCTCTGTTATTGTGGATCTTCTTAATGTCAGCCTTCTAAAGACATCATCCAAATGTCACCATAACATTTATAATGTGGATATTTTAATCAATTATTTTACAAATTATTTAAACTAAATCTTAATTTCAACCAACACTAAATATTTTCTACGATTTATTTAGAAACATTAATAAGAAATTCGAGTGTTAGAGTTCTGAAGGTTTAATTTCAGTGAACAAACATTATTCATGACAACTCACTGAAATGAACTGAAACTGAAGAATTTAATTAATTTATTACAGTGTTGGTTCAGTTGTGGATTAAAGATACAAGTTCTACAATAGTAACAGTCAGTGAACTGACCTCAGAGTCTCCAGTCTACATTGTGGACTCTCCAGAAAACCACACAGCAGCTTCACTCCTGAATCCTTCAGCTTGTTTTCACTCAGGTCCAGTTCTGTCAGATGGGAGGGGTTGGACTTCAGAGCTGAGACCAGAGAATCACAGCTGATCTCTGACAACCTGCAGTGGTTCAATCTGAATAAAGAATAAACCATGTAGATCAAATCATTAATAATCAATCAGATATGTCCTAATCAATGATGTTTCCTCTAAAATGAGTAGAGTGACTTTGTCTCTCTGTTATTGTGGATCTTCTTAATGTCAGCCTTCTACAGACATCATCCAAATGTCACCATAACATTTATAATGTGGATATTTTAATCAATTATTTTACAAATTATTTAAACTAAATCTTAATTTCAACTAACACTAAATATTTTCTACGATTTATTTAGAAACATTAATAAGAAATTCGAGTGTTAGAGTTCTGAAGGTTTAATTTCAGTGAACAAACATTATTCATGACAACTCACTGAAATGAACTGAAACTGAAGAATTGAATTAATTTATTACAGTGTTGGTTCAGTTGTGGATTAAAGATATAAGTTCTACAATAGTAACAGTCAGTGAACTGACCTCAGAGTCTCCAGTCTACATTGTGGACTCTCCAGAAAACCACACAGCAGCTTCACTCCTGAATCCTGCAGGTTCTAGTTTCCACTCAGGTCCAGTTCTGTCAGATGGGAGGGGTTGGACTTCAGAGCTGAGACCAGAGAATCACAGCTGATCTCTGACAAACTGCACCACTTCAATCTGAATAAAGAATAAACCATGTAGATCAAATCATTAATAATCAATCAGATATGTCCTAATCAATGATGTTTCCTCTAAAATGAGTAGAGTGACTTTGTCTCTCTGTTATTGTGGATCTTCTTAATGTCAGTGTGATGGATGGAGTAACGTTCCCTGCATGCTTTGTATTGGATCCAGTGGAGGCGGTGTCGGTTCTCAGCTGGTGCATATTTGATCATGGTTTTGTTTGTAGTTTTGTGTTCACAATGTTGTTGTCAGAGCTAGAGCACTTTATTCTGTGTTGTGTCTTGTGTCTGTGTCAGTGGCTCAATGGAGTGGACTGGATTGGGGGAGAATGTAGTTACAGAGAGAGTCCAGCAGAGGGAGCGTTGAGCTGCTGAGGTTCTCAGGTCGCTTCTCTTCATTCACTCAATACAAACATGAGCTGAGGAGAAGTTGTCGTGTGTCACTCTCATCAATACCTCCCTTTACAGGTATAAGTTCTCCCTACTGACTGTTCATAGTAATATAAATATGTGTTATCTGAAGATGTATGTGTGTACATGGGATATTTATAGTGTTTTTCATTCGTGTATTATGAAGCAAAGAAGCTAATTACTGGATGCTAGCGATATTAGCAACGCTATGCTAACGTCGCCATAAAGCCTCATGTTAGTATCCGCTGGTCGAGCACTGTGTTAGAGTCAATGTTGTAGTTCAGCTGCTGAAATACTGAATTACTGAGTGAATACCTGGTTATTGTTGTAAGTATTAGCCACAAATGTCATGTACTGTTCAGGAACATGGTCAGTTGCTGTATAGTTTGTGGATTTCTGTTGTTTATTATAAGAATAATATTCAAAACACTTATTTTAAGACATCAGTCTGTGATATTAAACAATAAAATATTTTTTATCAAAAAAAATTAACCTAATTTAAACTAAACCTTAATTTCGACTAACAATAAACATTTTCTACAGTTTATTTAGAAACATTAGTGAGAAATTTAAGTGTTTGAGTTCTGAAGGTTTAATTTCAGTGAACAAACATTATTCATGACAACTCAATGAAATGAACTGAAACTGAAGAATTGAATTAATTTATTACAGTGTTGGTTCAGTTGTGGATTAAAGATATAAGTTCTACAATAGTAACAGTCAGTGAACTGACCTCAGAGTCTTCAGTCTACATTGTGGACTCTCCAGAAAACCACACAGCAGCTTCACTGCTGAATCCTGCAGGTTGTTTCCACTCAGGTCCAGTTCTGTCAGATGGGAGGGGTTGGACTTCAGAGCTGAGACCAGAGAATCACAGCTGATCTCTGACAAACTGCAGGAACTCAATCTGAATAAAGAATAAACCATGTAGATCAAATCATTAATAATCAATCAGATATGTCCTAATCAATGATGTTTCCTCTAAAATGAGTAGAGTGACTTTGTCTCTCTGTTATTGTGGATCATCATAATGTCAGCCTTCTACAGACATCATCCAAATGTCACCACAACATTCATACAACTATTCATGTCAACACTGATTAACAAGTAAATTTAACTTTAGGAAAAAAGAATAATATTCAAAACACTTATTTTAAGACGTCAGTCTGTGATATTAAACAATAAAATATTTTTTCTCAAAAAAATGAACCTAATTTAAACTAAATCTTAATTTCAACTAACACAAACATTTTCTACAGTTTATTTAGAAACATTAGTGAGAAATTTAAGTGTTTGAGTTCTGAAGGTTTAATTTCAGTGAACAAACATTATTCATGACAACTCACTGAAATGAACTGAAACTGAAGAATTGAATTAATTTATTACAGTGTTGGTTCAGTTGTGGATGAAAGATATAAGTTCTACAATAGTAACAGTCAGTGAACTGACCTCAGAGTCTCCAGTCTACATTGTGGACTCTCCAGAAAACCACACAGCAGCTTCACTCCTGAATCCTGCAGATTGTAGTTTCTACTCAGGTCCAGTTCTGTCAGATGGGAGGGGTTGGACTTCAGAGCTGAGACCAGAGAATCACAGCTGATCTTTGACAAACTGCAGTGGTTCAACCTGAATAAAGAATAAACCATGTAGATCAAATCATTAATAATCAATCAGATATGTCCTAACCAATGATGTTTCCTCTAAAATGAGTAGAGTGACTTTGTCTCTCTGTTATTGTGGATCATCATAATGTCAGCCTTCTACAGACATCATCCAAATGTCACCACAACATTCATACAACTATTCATGTCAACACTGATTAACAAGTAAATTTAACTTTAGGAAAAAAGAATAATATTCAAAACACTTATTTTAAGACATCAGTCTGTGATATTAAACAATAAAATATTTTTTCTCAAAAAAATGAACCTAATTTAAACTAAATCTTAATTTCAACTAACACCAAACATTTTCTACAGTTTATTTAGAAACATTAGTGAGAAATTTAAGTGTTTGAGTTCTGAAGGTTTAATTTCAGTGAACAAACATTATTCATGACAACTCACTGAAATGAACTGAAACTGAAGAATTGAATTAATTTATTACAGTGTTGGTTCAGTTGTGGATTAAAGATATAAGTTCTACAATAGTAACAGTCAGTGAACTGACCTCAGAGTCTCCAGTCTACATTGTGGACTCTCCAGAAAACCACACAGCAGCTTCACTCCTGAATCCTGCAGGTTGTCGTTGGAGCTCAGGTCCAGTTCTGTCAGATGGGAGGGGTTGGACTTCAGAGCTGAGACCAGAGAATCACAGCTGATCTTTGACAAACTGCAGTTGTTCAACCTGAATAAAGAATAAACCATGTAGATCAAATCATTAATAATCAATCAGATATGTCCTAATCAATGATGTTTCCTCTAAAATGAGTAGAGTGACTTCAGCAGAGGTTCAGGTCTGTACAAAGACCACATCATTACCAAAGGTGGTCTTGGTTTAGTGAAATAAGAACCAGTGGTTTGATTTTAGAGCTGTGACAAAGATGAAACTGATCAATAGTTTAGAGTTGAAATGAAAGAAAAAACAGTTTCATATCAGATTTGATGAATGAGGACCACTGTCTCTATACATCTAGTAAGAATAATAACAACAAGCATCTGGCTGATCTGATTGGCTGACTGTTCTCTCTCTGTCTTTCTGTCCATTCTCCTCTCACAGCTTCACTGAGAAATGCAGCAACAGAGAAAGATGAAGATTACAGGAAATACTGGATCTTTGTTTTGATAATAACTGTGTTTAGTACAATACTGATGAACTTCCGACCTCAGACCTCTGGTCAAACCCTCACTTGATCCCCTCCAGTTTGCTTATCAACCCCATACTGGAGTGGATGACGCCATCATACATCTGCTCCATCGCGCCTACACCCACCTGGACAAGCCTGGGGGCTTAGTGAGGATCATGTTTTTTGATTTCTCCAGTGCATTCAACACCATCCGGCCTGCACTGCTGGGAGAGAAATTAAAAAACATGCAGGTCAACACTCCCGATTTCCTGGATCATGGACTACCTCACCAACCGTCCACAGTATGTCTGACTGCAGAACTGTGTGTCTGAGACTGTGATCTGTAGCACAGGTGGTCCACAGGGGACAGTTCTGTCTCTATTCCTCTTCAGCCTGTACACCTCAGACTTCAGGTACAACTCAGAGTCCTGTCATCTTCAGAAGTTCTCTGATGACTCTGCAGTTGTAGGATGTATTAAGGGTGGAGATGTCAGAGTATCGTGGAGTGGTGGACAGTTTTGTTGACTGGTGTGGACTCAACCATCTGCAACTCAACATCAACAAAACAAAGGAGCTGGTGATGGACTTCAGGAAATCTGGGAGTCCTGTCATCCCTCTCTCTATACAGGGGGAGGAGGTGGAGGTTGTGTCCGAATACAAATACCTGGGAGTGTACTTGGACAACAAACTGGACTGGACTAAAAACTCATCAGCATTGTACAAAAAGTCCTGAGGAGACTCAGGTCCTTCAACGTCTGCAGCACCATGCTGCGGATGTTTTATGAGTCTGTGGTGGCTAGTGTCATCTTTTATGCTGTGGTCTGCTGGGGTGGCAACATGAAGGTGGCAGACACTAATAGACTAAATAAGCTGATTAGGAGGGCTGGCTCTGTTCTGGGGGTGGAGCTGGACCCTCTACATGTTGTGGCTGAAAGGAGGATGCTGTCCAAACTCCTCTCAATCCTGGACAATTCCTCCCACCCACTGCACAGTGTGTTGGCTGGACAGAGGAGCACGTTCAGCCAAATACTTATTAACATTAAATGCTCCACAGAGCGCCACAGGAGATCCTTTCTACCTGTGGCAATCAATCTGTATAATTTCTCTTCCCCCTCTGTAAGAGGTGGGGGAAGTGAAAGTGTCATATACTTGCTGTGAATCTATATATTTTGACCCAACTTCATTTATCTATTTTACATATTCTGTATATATATTGAGTTTTCCTGTATTGATGTTATTGTGTATTTATGTTTGTGTTGGATCTTTCCTGGTTGTGGTTCCTTTTCTTTCTGTCTGTTTTGAGAACAATGGTTATGAGGCAAAATAATTTCCCTCTGGGATTAAGTTAAGTTTTTAAGTTTTTTGAATATTGAATCTTGAAAGTAGCATGGACTGACTTCAACACTCAACTGACCTCAGACTCTTCAGTCTACATTGTGGACTCTCCAGAAAACCACACAGCAGCTTCACTCCTGAATCCTGCAGGTTGTTTCCACCCAGGTTCAGTTCTGTCAGATGGGAGGGGTTGGACTTCAGAGCTGAGACCAGAGAATCACAGCTGATCTTTGACAAACTGCAGTCCTCCAACCTGAATAAAGAATAAACCATGTAGATCAAATCATTATTAATCAATCAGATATGTCCTAATCAATGATGTTTCCTCTAAAATGAGTAGAGTGACTTTGTCTCTCTGTTATTGTGGATCATCATAATGTCAGATTATTACCAGCTCTGCACCAGTGACTCTCCAATTCTCCTGTTGCTCTGAAATCTGATTGAAGTTTCTCACACTGCCTGTTTGACTCTGCTTTTTGTTATTGATGTTAAGTTTGAAGCATACAACTCGACTTAGTGGTGATTTTTTAAAAACAGAAGTAGAAGCTGCAAGTTGTTTCGATGCCTCACTTTACCAAGTAAAAAATTACATGACCATCCAAAATGAAGCTTCATTACATCACAGTTGTACTTAGAGAGGTGTGGTGCTGATTTGAATCAGATGTACTTCTTATTGTGTTTAATCAGAGTGTATTTTACAATAAACCAATTTCATAATGCAGCAAGTATTTATCAAAAATACTATTAACAGCAGGATAAAACTGCTTTTATTCTAATTGTGTCTTCTTGTTCTCAGATTTATTTCACTGATTGAAATGCAACATCACATATTTGGTCAGTAGATGAACTCATTGTTGACTGTGTCAAAAGCTTTAAAATACTTCACATTAATTCATTTAGTCATGTTGCAGATGCTTTTATCCAAAACGTGGTTCAGAAATTTTCGGTTTCTTCACCACTATTTTTTAGATCTCCCTCTGGTTTGTTTAAGCATTTCATTTAATTATAAAGAGGTGAATTTAAGTTTTACATGGAGAGGAGCATTTGTTATTTATCAAGAGGAGAGTCTTTCTATTGTTTAGGAAAATGATGATGAACATTTTTTTTTCTGGAGGATGTTTTGTTTGATTGTGGATTTTGTGGTCTTTGAAGAGGAATATTCATGAAGAGGAAAACCCACCGTATTCTTGTTTCTCGTTGTGTCCCTAAGGATTTCTGGATACCGCATTTTTGTCAGTGAGCCAGTTTCTCGCCTGTGGTCTCCATTAATACCTACCACAGTGCAGACACTGAATCCCCTGCTCTGCTTGAAGTTGTGACAAAAACTGTTTCTACCAAAAACTGATGAAAGACGCATCACCCAGTTTATCTACGACTACAACAGTTTCTTTCAGGATAAAAGAGCAAAAACTATACACTACATGTATTCCAATGGTAATGACAAAAGTTTGTTTTTGTCAAACCTAAAGGTTTGAGGCAATTTACACTAAATAATCATAATAACATTCAAAAGAAGCTTTTGTCATATAGAATACTTTAAAGTGGTCCTCGGTTCGAACTGTGCTATATTTAAACTGACACTTGATGTGATGAAACCAGGACTCAGGCAGTTCAAAGACAATACATTAATGTATATTTATGTTTGTAAATATTTCTGCTTTTCACCACTTTAAACACCTCCCTAATACCAGTCTAACCAGTAAAATGCAGCTTTGTCATCACCAAAAAGTGATTAAAGCCAGTATCTTTACTGAAAAGCCTTTACTGCCTCAGTATTTCACACTTCTGGGTTTTATTTAAACTGTTACTGTATTAAACATGCAGTCCACTTTACCAGTTCAAACACCTCTAAAGAGCCATTATGTGTTTCATGATCGTTAAATATCACCCACAAGAGTAAAATTAAGTTAAACTGAAGAAGAAAATCAGTAAAAGTATATTGTCTGTGATCACTTTGACAAATACAATAGTACAGGTTCAACTGGCTGTTTAGAGGTGGATATGGTGTAGAAATAATTATTAAAATAACACAGAAGAGTGAAATTAAGCTACACTGAGGCAGAAAATGCATTTCAGTTGAGATATTGCTGTAGATACTTTGTTGGTAACAAGAAAAATTCTTTTTTATTGGTTAATCTGGTCTGAGGTGTTTAAAGTGATAAAAAGTACTGGATGGTTTATATTACACAGCACAGAGCAGGAAAAATACACAGACTCATTAGAACGTCTGCAAAATTGATAATCATCTTATTTTATAAGTAGTCCACATCAGTGAAGTAGTTTCAGTCAGACAGAAGCAGAACATTGACACACATTAGGAAACCTTTACAAAGATAAGTTTACATTAATTTAATGTGGCGTCTTTGGACTGTCTGAGTGACGGCTTCATTACATATATGTTTAAATAGAGCACAGCAAAGAACAAGGACTGTTTTAAGATATTCTAAATGACAACAGCTTCTTTCTTTTCTTCTCTACTTTTAGGTTTATTTAGTTAACACGTCCTCAAACCTTCAAGTTCCTGTGCATGTTACCAGAAGAATACATGTAAAGTATAGATCTTGCACTTAATGAAAGTGAAAAAACAGCTGTAGTCATAGATAAACTAAGTGATGTGTCTTTAACAGTCTGTGTGCTCCTGCTGACATCAATCAGTTTCTGGCAGAGAGTCACTTTTTGTGAAGACACCTGTCAGTGCCCTCTTGGATCTCAACCTGTACTTAACCAGTGCAGCTTTTCTCCATGATGAGTCTGTTGTCAGTTAACCCACTGCAGTAAAATCATATTCTTCACTATTAATTCTACTCTCCTACAACCCTCATTTATCTTGGTCTCTGTGTTTAGATACTCACTGTACCACCCACCAATAAAGGGAACCTGTCAACTCATGAGACTTCCTGAACTCAGCCTGTCAAGTCTGTGTCAACCTCACTACTTCACTACTTTTATATAGTCACTGTTGCTCTTTAATGGAGCAAATTTATTTTTATCTGACTGCTAAATTAATCAGTGGAATAATTAATTTATTAAATAATCAATGCAGCTCTAATGTGAAAGAAATCGTTTTGTATAATGTTCAACAGAAATGTTAAATAAATACATTTTACAGTTGATGGACTAGAAATAAACGAATATTACCAAAATGTTTAAAGCCTATCATCAGAAAATATTAGTTCTGTCTACCAATAGTATTATGTGTTTACTAATACAGCTCTATTCATTTAAAAGGACAAACTGAAAATTAGAAAAACTGTGATCGTAACACAGATGAAGATGTACCTTTTGATGAAAAAAAGGATTTCCATAAATTCCCAAGTGTGTCCAAAGATTTGACTGGTAGAGTAAATATAAATTAATTTAAACCAAATCTTAATTCCGCATATTACCAAACAACTATTTAAAAACATTAGACGAGAAATTCAAGTTCTGGAGGTTTAATTTAACTGAAGACACATTATTCATAACAACTCACTAAAATAAACTAAAAACAAAAAAGACAGACAGTAAACTGACCTCACAGTCTTCACAAGATCAGAAAGCTGCTTCATTCCCGAGTCCTGAAGGTTCCAGTTTCCTCTCAGGTCCAGTTCTGTCAGATGGGAGGGGTTGGACTTCAGAGCTGAGACCAGAGAATCACAGCTGATCTCTGACAAACTGCAGCCACTGAGTCTGAAAAAAGAAGAAACCATGTATATCAAATCATTAATAATCAATCAGATATGTCCTAATCAATGATGTTTCCTCTGAAATGAGTAGAGTGACTTTGTCTCTCTGTTATTGTGGATCATCATAATGTCAGCCTTCTACAGACATCATCCAAATGTCACCACAACATTCATACAACTATTCATGTCAACACTGATTCATAACATGCTGCTGACCTCAGTCACATCTGGAATTACAAGATAAATATCAAATCACATATGACAGACTAAAAACTTACTACAATACTTTTACTTATCACTGAAATGGATCAAACTTTAAAGAACCACAACTGATCCAGTAAAAAGGTCGAGTTTGGTCCTGGTCTGGATCCTGCACATCAGGAAACACAGAACTAAACAGAGATTAAACTGAACAAAAACTGTATTAATCCCAAATTACAGATGATTTAATGAAAACTAAAAATGAAAATTTAGTGTTCCTGTACAGGGTGTTGAAACTCTGACTAAACACGGAGCTGACCAGAAGTCAAATGAAGAGGATTCACTTCATTAAAGTGTCGTTCTATTGTCTTCTCTTCACATGAAAGTGCATGTGTTTATGTGGTAAAAACTGTAAAAACACAATACAAAGAAAAACATTCAGTCTTTGAATGATAGCACCGAAACGTATACGGATTCCCATGGCGCCTGCATGTGCCTACGTTCTCCCGTATCCTGTAGTAAACAAGTAATTACATACGGGATTTCCCGCAAAACCGCAAGTAACATTGCACATATCGTGAGATTATCTGAACTTACAAATTAGCAATTTATCCTAACAGAAACATTTTAATATTACTATACACATAATTATAAATATTTTAGCTGAACACTTTGCATGAAACAAACTTAATACGATTTTAGGAAAATAAGCAGCAATTAAAGATTGCCCTAAAGGCAACACACCAACACTTTGGTTCTTTAAACCTTTTCAACACATTTAACAAGTAAATTCAACTCTAGGAAAAAATACTATTTTCCAAACACACTTATTTTAAGTCATCAGTCTGTCATTTGGAGACAGAATGAGATGTTTGTATCAATTATATTTCAACTGACTTAAACTAAATCTTAACTTCAACTAGGACCAGGACTGCTTTGCATACACTGAATGGAGTATTTTTGAACACCAGGATCTGACAGCATTCACAGAGACTGTGATGGAATACATCACATTCTGCATGGGGACTGTCACCATAGTGAAACGCATACGGGTCTTTCCCAACCAAAAACCCTGGATGACCAGTGAGGTCAGGCTCCTCCTAAAAGGCCGTAACACTGCCTTTAGGTCAGGTGACAAAGAACTGTACAGTGCTGCTAGAGCTGACCTAAGGTGAGGAATCAGAAAGGCCAAGTTGGATTACAGGAGGAAAATAGAGGACCACCTCTCCAACAACAACCCTACAGCAGCTGACCAACTTCAGGGAACAGACCAGCACAGCTGTACACTCCAGCGCTGCACTGGTAGAAGAGCTGAACGCGTTCTTCTCGTGTTTTGAGACTACACCACTGCAGTCTGCAATCACACCATCTCTACCTCAATCTGCTCCCAGCTCCAAACCACTGACTGTGCAGGCATAGGATGTGGCACGGATGTTCAGCAGAGTGAACCCTAGGAAATCGGCTGGACTCGACGGGGTTCCTGGGAAGGTACTAAGGGTCTGTGCCGACCATCTCTCTTTCAACCTGTCTCTAGCACAGTCTTTCATCCCTGCCTGTCTGAAGTCATCCACAATTATTCCCATATCCAAAAAATCATCCACAGCCTGCCTCACTGACTACCGTCCAGTTGCACTCACCCCTGTCATCACCAAGTGGCTGGAACGGTTGGTCCTAGGACACATCAAGGACTGCCTCCCTCCAACCCTTGACCCCCACCAGTTCGCTTACGAAGCAAACAGATCGACTAAGGACGCCATATCCATCATCCTCCACACTGCGCTGAGCCATCTGGAACACAGAGACACCTACGCTAGGGTGCTCTTTGTAGACTACAGCTCAGCCTTATACAATACAAATACAAAGCAAACGAATTAAGGTGTGAAAGCGACCTCAGAAACAGCTTCTTTCCACAAGCAATCACCATACTGAACACACACATACACCAACTACACCCCACTCTGACTTGACTTTAATTTGTTTGCTTTGGTCCGAATCAGTTGATGAGTTTGTAACATTGTATCAGTTTCTCTTCGGTTCTGTTTCGTTTTACACCGAGTAAAAATCCAAACGAACCAAAACACGTCGCTTCAAACTACGCGAGAACGTCCTCTCCGCTTATTGGTCAGATTGTTTCTGCCGCGGGAAACAAAAAGTAAATACAGGAAGAAGGTGAAGTGTTGTTCTACTGTACGTTTGTGAGACAGTAGAGAGATTATTTTTAACTATAAATGTTAATGCAGATTGCTAATCCCGTTGATTATTGTTTATTACGTTACATCGCTTGCAGAGTCATCAGACCTGGTGTCTGTGAGACACTTCACCTCCTCACGTCTCCACGTTTGTCCTCCATTAATCAGACAGCATGTTTTTGGTGGACAAACAAAAAAAAAGCAGAATCTACACACTACCCAAAGACCTCAAATCATGCGATTCACAGCGTTTGGTCTCGTTTTGGTTCGGTTCGCGTTCTCACCAGGAGGACCGCACCGGAGTTCGCTAGATGATGCGAATCGAGACCACCTCGTTTTGGGGGTCTCTTTTTTGTTTGTCCACCAAAAACATGCTGTCTGATCAATGGAGGACAAAAGTGGAGACGTGAGGAGGTGAAGTGTCTCACAGACACCAGGTCTGATGTAACGTTCCGACTTCCGTTTCCGCTTCTTGGGTCACGCGCATGTTTTCTCGTCTGAGAGCAACAGCGGGATTTTTAAACTCTACACAACATTTCTACAACTCAGGTACGTTTAAGATGACTAATATTCAGCTTGTTCAGTGTGTGGAGTGCAGGATGTTTAGACCGTCTTCCTCCGTCGTTAGAGGTAATTTTATCTGTGACAGGTGTGTGTTAGTTAGCACTCTGATGGAGAAGATAACGGCGTTAGAGGAGCGCATCCAGACTTTAGAGAGGGTTAGAGAGAGTGAGAGTAGTGTTATTTCTGTAGTGGACAGTCTGGGTGCCGCGGGCGGAGATAGCCAGTCCCCGACTCCGGCATTAGAGCCCTCACAGCGGGGCGAGTGGGTGACGACTCGGCAGCATACTCGCGCAGCCAAAGCTAAGGCTAAGGCTAAAGCTAGCCCACCGGAGCACACCACCCCCGCACTTCACGTGTCTAACAGGTTTGCCCCCCTCAGTGATTCACCCGCTGAGAAACCTGGAAGAACTCTGGTTATAGGAGACTCCATCATGAGACACGTGAAATTAGCCAGACCTTTAGGTGCTCCAGCGGCTGTGGTCAGGTGTATCCCGGGGGCCAGGGCACCGGACATTAAAGGTAAACTTAGGGCCTTAGGACAGCATAGGTTTTCAAAGATAGTGGTACATGCTGGAGCTAACGATATACGCCTTCGTCAGTCTGAGGTTACCAAGAATAACTTTAAAGAGGTGTTTAAATTAGCGAAGGCGATGTCCGAAGTGGTAATCTTCTCTGGCCCTCTCCCAATGAGACGAGGTGACATAACCTACAGCAGGTTATGGTCACTGAACCGCTGGATGTCCAGGTGGTGCTCCGAAAACAACGTGGGCTTCATAGATAATTGGAGGACCTTTGAGGGCAAACCTGGCCTGTTAGGGCGGGACGGTGTCCATCCCACTCGGGAAGGTGCTGCTCTCATTTCTTGCAGTATAGCTCATAGTGTAGTGGTGGGAAAAACGAGTCTTTGAACTGACTCAGATTCGTGAGTCTCGAACTCTAAAGTGAACGAATCATTTCGTTCATTTCGTTCATTTTACAACAGGTTGCGGTGTAACCCTCTAGTGGGCGATATAAAAATGGCCGCGGTTCTCAGACACTATATAGTGAAGACAACATGGTTTGTTCAGCTGACAAATTATAATACACAAAATGCCACAAGCAATTCAAACCATGTGAAAACCTAGGAAAGCAAATACACACCACAATAAAGTGACTTGTGTTCCTGCATCCTCCCTGATGTTGTTGTTTAACAGCGCAGCAGTGACTTTGTAGCTGTCACGTGACAAATGAACGAGAGACCGTTCCTACTGCTGCTGCAGCCTGAGCTGTGAACGAAGAACGAGAGCTGTGAACGAAGAACGAAGAACGAGAGCTGTGAACGAAGAACGAAGAACGAGAGCTGTGAACGAAGAACGAAGAACGATGAACGAAGAACGAAGAACGAAGAACGAGAGCGAGTGAACTGCTGCTGCAGCCTGAGCTGTGACGGCTGGTAGAGGACGAGTGAAAGTTAAACTTATTGATAATGAGTTTAGACTTTTAAAGCAACAAGTAACAAGTTCCTGAAAATATTTACATGGTGCATTTATTGTGTCCAAAACGCGACATTATTATTATTATTATTATTGATGTTATTGTTGTTGTTATTAATAATGTTACACTTTATTATTTTATGTAGGAGAATAGCACAATTAACATGTTTATCATTTTCAAAAGTATTTATGTACAAACATAATTTACATTATTTACACAAAATCACTACACACATCTACAAGAATCAAAGACCACTAATTAATTATGATTCCATGAATAAATAATGTCTGTCGGGCTTCAGGTGACAATAAATGACCGTCAGATATCAGACATCATTCATTTCCTTGTTTCTCAGTCCACAGCTCTGTAGCGGAGCTCCAGCTGTCACGTGACAAATGAACGAAAGAACGAATCCGTAATGATCCGTATGAAGACTCGTGAACGAACTGTAGTGCTGCTGACACAGAGCCTGAGCAGCCTGTTGTCACGTGACAAAAGAACGAGGAGCTGAGTAGGGACTCACAGTGGAGTGAGTCGTGAACGAATGATTTCTGTTTCCTGTCCTGCTGACTGAGCTTATGGAGCTGCTGCCATGTGGCGAGAGAAGGTACTGCAATGAACTGGAAATGAACGAATCACTCACTGAGAGAACTAATCACTCCCAAGTCATAGCAAAGATTCGTTCTTATTGAACGAATCGTTCACGACCGAAACAACTCTATCATAGTGTAAGATCAGGCCTAGCTAGTCGCTGACTACCCAGAGTCCAGGCCAGGGAGCAGACAAACAGGCTAAACCAACCGTCTGCTAGCTGCACAGAGTCGTCACTCAGGGTTCAACATATTGAGACTGTGTCTGTTCCTCGAACTAAACAAAAAGTCAGAAAAACCCAGAAAGTATGTTTTAATAATTTAATTAACATACAGACCTCAAATTCAGAGCACACTGATTGTGCAGCCAGCACCTCTGATCTGAAGTTAGGACTGTTAAATATTAGATCTCTTACATCTAAAGCTCTTACTGTTAATGAAACTATCACAGATCAGGGGTTTGATATACTCTGTTTAACAGAAACCTGGATTAAACAGGACGAGTATGTAGCTTTGAATGAAGCAACTCCTCCTGGATACAGCTACATTCACCAGCCTCGTCTGACTGGTAGAGGAGGAGGTGTCGCAGTTATTTACAATGATAATCTGACTATCGTACAAAAACATGTACACAAATTTAAAGCTTTTGAATGTCTTTATAGTAACATAACAAGTATAGATACAAATATTAAGTCTGCTCAGCCGATCCCGCTAATTATCATTTACACACCCCCAGGGCCCTACTCTGAATTTCTTTGTGAATTTGCAGATTTCCTCTCTAACCTAGTTGTTTCTGTAGACAAAGCGTTAATTGCTGGAGATTTTAATATTCACTTTGAGAATCCAGAAGACCCTCTGAGAACAGCATTTATGTCCATATTGGACTCGCTAGGAGTAGATCAGTGTGTAGTAGGACCCACTCATAAAGCGAGTCACGCTTTAGATTTAATAATATCCTTCGGTTTAAGTATAAGAAATTTACTTACTCCCACTGTCTGAAGTTATCTCAGACCACTATCTTGTTTCAACTACAGTGTGTCATATTAATAATGTATACTCAGCGCCGCGGTATCGCATTCAACTACTGCACAGAGCTTTATTAGTAATCTCCCAGAGTTATCAACTTTGATTGGATCACCGTCTGACCCTACAGAACTAGACCAGGCGACTGAATATCTACAGTCGTCATTCTGTTATACCTAAGATAATGTAGCTCCAGTTAAAAGAAAAGTCAATAGAGATAAGAAACTCACTCCCTGGTATAACGATGACACGTGCGCCTTAAAACAGACTGCAGACTGAAAGTTAGAACATAAATGGCGCCAAACTAAATTGTTAGTATTTCAGAAGGCATGGAAGAAGAGCATCCTGGACTATAAAAAAGCTCTTAGTGCAGCTAGATCAACGTATCTCTCCACTCTTATAGAAAACAACAAAAATAACCCTAGATTTTTATATATATACAGTAGCCAAATTAACTAGAAAGAAGACCACTGCAGATATCTCCGCAACAACGTTGTGCAGTAGTGAGGACTTCATGTACTTTTTCAATAACAAAATTGTAAATATAAGGCATAAAATTCAAGCTTTAAAACTAGACAATTTAGTTGACGCAGGTGACGAGCTAACCACAGCAGATCAGTACCTAGATTACTTTACTCCTCTTGAAGAGAATGAACTAGTTTCACTCATCTCTTCTGCAAAATCTTCAACCTGTACATTAGACCCTATACCGACACACGTTCTAAAACAGATAGTGCCAGAAATAATAGAACCCCTGCTGACAATCATAAATTCCTCACTCAGCTGTGGGTATGTCCCAAAGTGTTTTAAATGAGCAGTTATTAAACCGCTAATCAAGAAAACTGATCTCGACCCTTGTCAGCTGTCCAATTACAGGTCAATATCAAACCTCCCCTTTATCTCTAAGATTCTCGAAAAGATAGTAGCTGAGCAGCTACGTATCTTCATAGAAATAACATACATGAACTCTATCAGTCAGGATTTAGGCCTCATCACAGCACAGAGAAGGCACTTGTTAAAGTAGTAAATGACCTCCTATTGGCCTCTGATCAGGGTAGTGTCACTATGCTTGTGCTACTCGACCTCAGTGCAGCTTTTGACACAATTGACCATAGTATTCTCCTTCACAGACTAGAAAATGTTGTTGGAATTAGGGGAACGGCCCTCTCCTGGCTTAGGTCCTATTTGACCGATCGTTATCAGTATGTAGATCTAAATGGCTATTACTCCACATGCTCTCCAGTGGAGTTTGGTGTTCCACAGGGTTCAGTTTTAGGCCCACTGCTTTTTTTCCTCTACATTTTTCCTCTGGGCAACATTATCTGTAAACATGGTATTAACTTTCATTGTTATGCTGACGACACACAGTTATATGTTTCATCAAATCCAGACGAGATCAAACAGCTTAACAAAGTTGAGCAATGTGTAAAGGATATACGAGACTGGATGCTAATTAACTTCCTTCTGCTAAATCCTGATAAGACAGAAGTACTAGTTATAGGATCATCTGCAGCTAGAAGCAAGATTTTAGATCACGCCTTAACTCTAGATGGCCTTTCTGTTACATCTAGTGCAACAGTAAAATACCTTGGTGTGACTCTAGATTCCAGTCTTTCATTTGAAGCTCATGTAGATAATGTCACCAGGACAGCTTTCTTTCACCTCAGAAATATTGCCAAAATAAGGAATATTTTGTCACTAAATGATGCAGAAAAATTAGTCCATGCTTTCATCACCTCTAGGTTGGACTACTGTAATGCCTTACTGTCTGGCTGTTCAACCAGGTGCATAAACAAGCTTCAGTTAGTTCAGAATGCAGCAGCGAGAGTCCTCACTAGAACCAGAAGATACGAGCACATCACGCCTATTTTATCTAAAATTTCGCATTGATTTTAAAATACTACTTTTGACATTTAAAGCATTAAATGGTCTTGCGCCATCTAAGTGTATCTAAGTGAACTGCTAGTGTCTTATGATCCACCACGCCTACTTCGATCAGAGGATGCTGGCTGCCTGTCAGTACCTCGTATCATAAAAACTACAGCTGGGGGCAGAGCTTTTTCTTACAAAGCCCCAAAGTTATGGAATAGCCTTCCAAATAGCGTTCGGGACTCAGACACAGTCTCAGTGTTTAAGTCTAGGCTGAAAACCTATTTATTTAGTCAAGCATTTTTGTAAATAGATTGGGGAAGGACTCATGGACGTAGAGCATTATGGTGAACTGATATGTTTAGATGCTGTCTTCCCCACTCTCACTGATCACTCAGGTTTGTTGATGGTGAAGTGTTCGGTTGCTCTACATCCCAGTGAGCCCTCATGTCTGTGTTTCCTTCTGAACCCACCCTTTTAGTTAGGCTGTCATAGTTAGTCCTGCCGGAGTCCCTGCTGCACTATTCCAAATATACATTCACCTTAAACTTTATCTGACTGTGAATACAACTAACTGCCATCTCTCTCTTTCTCTACCTCTCTATTTCCCTCTTCTTGTCTCTCTGTCGAGCTACACGTCATTCCACCCTTTGCCCTCTGGACCTGTCTGACTCGTCCTGATGCCCAACTTCTGGCTGGAGATCTCGTCACCTGGATCCACCGTTTGCCCTATGGGATGCGTTTGGAGACTGGATTTGGTCACAAGCTTCTATGAAGTCTGTCTTGGCCTCGGCGGACGTCGGAAGCTGTTTCTTGGAGGTCTCGCCTAAACGCTCGATAGTCAAGGAATGGAACAAGTCTGCTTGCAATTAACTAACTGGACTCCATATTAAAGATATTAACTGTTATACTGGACTGCCTGCTGCCTACACAGCATGTAATCACCCATATGAGGATGGGTTCCCTGTTGAGTCTGGTTCCTCTTCCTGTTTCTTCTCAGGGAGTTTTTCTTGCCACCGTCGCCCTCGGCTTGCTCATCAGGGACAATCTGATTATCATGATTCACACACATTCACTGTTCATGTACTGTTCTTTGGTTGTGTACAATTTACAATTGACAATGTCAATTGTAAAAAGCGCTCTACAAATAAAATTGAATTGAATTGAATTAATAAACAATAATCAACGGGATGACCAATCTGCATTAACATTTATAGTTAAAAATAATCTCTCTCCTGTCACACAAACGTACAATAGTCCACAACCCTTCTCCTTCTTCCTGTGTTTAGTTTTTATTTCCCGCAGCAGACCAATAAGTGGTGAGGAGGTTCTCGCGTAGTTTGAAGCGACGTGTTTTGGTTCGTTTGGATTTTTCTCGGTGTGAAACAAAACAGAACCGAGGAGAAAGTGCTACAAAGTTACAAAGTCATCAACTGATTCGGACCAAAGCAAACGAATTAAGGTGTAAAAGCAACCATAATCTATTCTATTTTATTCTATTTTTATAACTTTATTTTTTATTTGTAAACTTGTACATACTTAGATTTAGATTTATAGCACCACCACTCCAAGGCTGCTAGAATTTCGTTGTATTCTGTACAATGACAATAAAGGCTTCTGAAGTTGATTCTGATTCACCAAACATTTTCTACAATTTATTTAGAAACATTAGTAAGAAATTTGAGTGTTTGAGTTCTGAGGGTTTAATTTCAGTGAACAAACATTATTCATGACAACTCACTGAAATGAACTGAAACTGAAGAATTTAATTAATTTATTAAACTGTTGGTTCAGTTGTGGATTAAGGAATATATATTTCTACAATAGTAATAGTCAGTGAACTGACCTCAGAGTCTTCAGTCTACATTGTGGACTCTCCAGAAAACCACACAGCAGCTTCACTCCTGAATCCTGCAGCTTGTTGTTCCAGCCCAGGTCCAGTTCTGTCAGATGGGAGGGGTTGGACTTCAGAGCTGAGACCAGAGAATCACAGCTGATCTCTGACAAACTGCAGTCCTCCAATCTAAATACAGAATAAACCATGTAGATCAAATCATTAATAATCCCAAATTACAGATGATTTCATGAAAACATTGGAAAATGTTCAGCAGAAATGTCAAATAAATCAAATGTCAAATAAATATAATTTACAGTTGATGGACTGAAACTTGTAAAACCAAAGGTTTGGTTCTTTAAACCTTTTCAACACATTTAACTAAGTATTAAGTAAATTCAACTCTATAAAAAAATACTTTTTCCAAACACACTTGTTTTAAAAGATTAGTCTGTGATATTAAACAATGATATATTTTTATCAATTATATTTTAACTGATTCAAACTAAATCTTAATTTCAACTAACACAACCATTTTCTACAATTTATTTAAAAAAAAAAGTGAGAAATTTGAGTGTTTGAGTTCTGAAGGTTTAATTTCAGTAAACAAACATTATTCATGACAACTTACTGAAATGAACTGAAACTGAAGAATCGAATTAATTTATTACAGTGTTGGTTCAGTTGTGGATTAAAGATATAAGTTCTACAATAGTAACAGTCAGTGAACTGACCTCAGAGTCTCCAGTCTACATTGTGGACTCTCCAGAAAACCACACAGCAGCTTCACTGCTGAATCCTGCAGCTTGTCGTTGAAGTTCAGGTTCAGTTCTGTCAGATGGGAGGGGTTGGACTTCAGAGCTGAGACCAGAGAATCACAGCTGATCTCTGACAAACTGCAGTTGTTCAACCTGAATAAAGAATAAACCATGTAGATCAAATCATTAATAATCAATCAGATATCAATGATGTTTCCTCTAAAATAAGTAGGGTGACTTTGTCTCTCTGTTATTGTGGATCATCATAATGTCAGCCTTCTACAGACATCATCCAAATGTCACCACAACATTCATACAACTACTCATGTCAACACTGATTCATAACATGCTGCTGACCTCAGTCACATCTGGAACTAGAAGATAAATATCAAATCACATATGACAGACTAAAAACTTACTACAATCCTTTTACTCATCACTGAAATGAATCAAACTTTAAAGAACCACAACTGATCCAGTAAAAAGGTCTAGCTTGGTCCTGGTCTGGATCCTGCAGATCAGATCAGGAAACACAAAACTAAACACAGATTAAACTGAACAAAAACTGTTTCAATCCCAAATTACAGATGATTTCAAGAAAACTTTGGAAAATGTTCAGCAGAAATGTCAAATAAATCTAATTTACAGTTGATGGACTGAAACTTGTAAAACCAACAGTTTGGTTCTTTAAACCTTTTCAACACATTTAACAAGTAAATTCAACTCTGGGAAAAAATACTATTTTCCAAACACACTTGTTTTAAGACATCAGTCTGTTATATTCCCCAATGAAACGTTTTTATCAACTATATTTCAACTGATTCAATCTAAAACTCAATTTCAACTAACACCAAACATTTTCTACAGTTTATTTAGATAAATTAGTGAGAAATTTGAATGTTTGAGTTCCGAAGGTTTAATTTCAGTGAACAAACATTATTCATGACAACTCACTGAAATGAACTGAAACTGAACAATTGAATACATTTATTACAGTGTTGGTTCAGTTGTGGATTAAAGATATAAGTTCTACAATAGTAACAGTCAGTGAACTGACCTCAGAGTCTCCAGTCTACATTGTGGACTCTCCAGAAAACCACACAGCAGCTTCACTCCTGAATCCTGCAGCTTGTCGTTGAAGTTCAGGTCCAGTTCTCTTAGATGGGAGGGGTTGGACTTCAGAGCTGAGACCAGAGAATCACAGCTGATCTCTGACAAACTGCAGTTGTTCAACCTGAATAAAGAATAAACCATGTAGATCAAATCATTAATAATCAATCAGATATGTCCTAATCATTGATGTTTCCTTTAAAATGAGTAGAGTGACTTTGTCTCTGTTATTGTGGATCATCATAATGTCAGCCTTCTACAGACATCATCCAGATGTCACCACAACATTCATACAACTATTCATGTCGACACTGATTCATAACATGCTGCTGACCTCAGTCACATCTGGAATTAGAAGATAAATATCAAATCACATATGACAGACTAAAAACTTACTACAATACTTTTATTCAACACTGAAATGGATCAAACTTTAAATAACCACAACTGATTCAGTAAAAAGGTCTAGCTTGGTCCTGGTCTGGATCCTGCAGATCAGATCAGGAAACACAAAACTAAACACAGATTAAACTGAACAAAAACTGTTTCAATCCCAAATTACAGATGATTCCAAGAAAACTTTGGAAAATGTTCAGCAGAAATGTCAAATAAATATAATTTACAGTTAATGGACTGAAACTTGTAAAATCAACAGTTTGGTTCTTTAAACCTTTTCAACACATTTAACAAGTAAATTCAACTCTAGGAAAAAATACTATTTTCCAAACACACTTCTTTTAATACATCAGTCTGTTATATTCCCCAATGAAACGTTTTTATCAATTATATTTTAACTGATTCAAACTAAATCTTAAATCTAGCCACAGGGGTTGCAAGCCAGTGACTTCTGTGCCGGTCCCAAGCCCGGATAAATAGAGAGGGTTGCGTTAGGAAGGGCATCCAGCGTAAAAATTGCCAAAATAACCATGCGAATCATCCACAACACTTTCATACCCGATCGGTCGAGGCCCGGGTTAACAACGACCGCCACCGATGCTGTTAACCTACAGGGTGTCGGTGGAAATTTGACTACTGTTGGTCGAAGAAAGAGGGGAGGCAGAAGGGTTCGTGGTCAGAGAGAGAAGGGAAAAGGCAGGAACATAGATCTGAAAATAGGGACTCTTAACGTTGGCACGATGACAGGGAAAGGCAGAGAGCTGGCAGACATGATGGAGAGAAGGAAGGTAGATGTACTGTGTGTGCAGGAGACAAGGTGGAAGGGCAGCAAGGCACGTAGTATTGGAGGAGGATACAAACTGTTCTACCATGGTGTGGATAGGAAGAGAAACGGGGTAGGAGTGATCCTGAAGGGGGAGTTCGTAAACAGTGTTCTAGAGGTGAAAAGAGTCTCAGACAGGGTGATGAGCATAAAGCTAGAAATTGAAGGGGTGATGATGAATGTAGTCAGTGGGTATGCGCCACAGGTTGGCTGTGAGTTAGAAGAGAAGGAGAGATTCTGGAGTGAGTTTGATGAGGTCATAGAGAGTATCCCCAGAGGAGAGAGAGTTGTTGTTGGAGCAGACTTCAATGGGCATGTTGGTGAGGGCAACAGAGGTGATGAGGAGGTGATGGGCAGGTTTGGTGTGAAGGAAAGGAATCTGGAAGGACAGATGGTGGTGGACTTTGCTAAGAGGATGGAAATGGCTGTAGTCAACACTTACTTCCAGAAGCGAGAGGAACATAGAGTGACATACAGAAGTGGAGGTAGGAGTACGCAGGTGGACTACATCCTATGTAGACGAGGTCATTTGAGAGAGGTTAGTGACTGCAAAGTGGTGGTAGGAGAGAGTGTAGCCAGACAGCACCGCATGGTGGTGTGTAAGATGACTCTGGAGGTCAGGAAGAAGAAGAGAGGGAAGACAGAAAAGAAGACCAAGTGGTGGAAGTTAAAGAATGAAGAAACTTGTGAGGAATTCAGACAGACGTTGAGACAGGTTCTTGGTGGTCAGGATGAGCTTCCAGATGACTGGGAAACTACAGCAGAGGTTATCAGGGAAACAGGTAGGAAGGTGCTAGGTGTGTCATCTGGAAGGAGGAAAGAAGGTAAAGACACTTGGTGGTGGAATGAGGAAGTACAGGAATGTGTCAAGAGGAAGAGGTTGGCTAGAAGGAAGTGGGATGTAGAAAGGACTGAGGAAAGTAGACAGGAGTACAAGGAAGCACAGCGTAGAGTGAAGAGGGAGGTGGCAAAGGCCAAACAGAAAGCTTACGATGAGCTGTATGACAGGTTAGACACAAAGGAAGGAGAGAAGGACTTGTACAGGCTAGCCAGACAGAGAGATAGAGATGGGAAGGATGTGCAACAGGTAAGGGTGATTTGGACAGAGATGGAAAGGTACTAACAACCCAGGAGAGTGTGCAGAAAAGATGGAAGGAGTATTTTGAGGAGCTGATGAAGGAGGAAAATGACAGGGAAAGAAGGGAGGAAGATGTGGATGTTGTGGAGCAGGAAATAGAAGAGATTGGAAAGGATGAGGTTAGGAAGGCTCTGAAAAGGATGAAGAGTGGAAAGGCTGTTGGTCCTGATGACGTACCTGTGGAGGTGTGGAAGTGCTTAGGAGAGACAGCAGTGGAGTTTTTAACCAGTTTGTTCAACAGGATTCTAGAAAGTGAGAAGATGCCTGAGGAATGGAGGAGAAGCGTTCTGGTTCCGATCTTTAAGAACAAGGGTGACACGCAGAACTGCAGCAACTATAGAGGAATAAAGTTGATGAGCCACACAATGAAGCTGTGGGAAAGAGTAGTGGAAGCCAGGCTTAGGAAGAAGGTGGAGATTTGTGAGCAGCAGTATGGTTTCATGCCCCGTAAGAGCACCACTGATACCATTTTTGCTTTGAGAATGTTGATGGAAAAGTACAGAGATGGTCAGAAGGAGCTGCATTGTGTCTTTGTGGATTTAGAGAAGGCGTATGACAGGGTGCCGAGGGAGGAGCTGTGGTACTGTATGAGGTCGTCTGGAGTGGCAGAGAAGTACGTCAGAGTAGTTCAGGACATGTATGAGAGAAGTATGACGGTGGTGAGATGTGCTGTAGGTCAGACAGAGGAGTTCAAGGTGGAGGTGGGACTACACCAAGGATCAGCTTTGAGTCCCTTCTTGTTTGCTATGCTGATGGACAGGCTGACAGATGAGGTCAGACAGGAATCTCCCTGGACAATGATGTTTGCGGATGATATTGGGATTTGCAGTGAGAGTAGAGAGCAGGTAGAGGAACAGTTGGAGAGGTGGAGGTTTGCTCTGGAAAGAAGAGGCATGACAGTCAGTCGTAGTAAGACAGAATACATGTGTCTGAACGAGAGGGATCAAGGTAGAAGCGTTAGGTTACAGGGGGCTGAGGTGAAGAAGGTACAGGAGTTTAAGTACTTGGGGTCAACAGTTCAGTGTGATGGAGAGTGTGGAAAAGAGGTGAAGAGGAGAGTGCAGGCAGGTTGGAGCGGGTGGAGGAAAGTGTCAGGAGTGTTGTGTGACAGAAGAGTGTCAGCAAGACTCAAAGGAAAGGTGTACAAGACAGTGGTGAGACCAGCTCTGCTCTATGGGTTAGAGACGGTAGCAGTGAGAAAGAGACAAGAGGCTGAGATGGAGGTAGCAGAGATGAAGATGTTGAGGTTCTCCTTAGGAGTGACCAGGTTAGACAGAATAAGGAACGAGTACATCAGAGGGACGGCTCACGTTGCCTGTGTTAGCAACAAAGTCAGAGAGGCCAGACTGAGATGGTTCGGACATGTTCAGAGGAGGGATAGTGAGTATATTGGTAGAAGGATGTTGGAGATGGAGCTGCCAGGCAGGAGGACAAGAGGACGACCAAAGAGGAGATATATGGATGTTATAACAGAGGAGATGAGGTTGGCTAGTGTTAGGGTAGAAGATGTTCATGATAGAGTTAGGTGGAGAAGGATGATTCGCTGTGGCGACCCCTGATGGGAAAAGCCGAAAGAAGAAGAAGAAGAAGAAGAAGAAACTAAATCTTAATTTCAACTAACACAAACATTTTCTACAGTTTATTTAGAAACATTAATGAGAAATTTGAATGTTTGAGTTCTTAAGGTTAAATTTCCGTGAACAAACTCACTGAAATTAACTAAAACTGAAAAATTGAATTTATTTATTACAGTGTTGGTTCAGTTGTGGATTAAAGATATACGTTCTACAATAGTAACAGTCAGTGAACTGACCTCAGAGTCTCCAGTCTACATTGTGGACTCTCCAGAAAACCACACAGCAGCTTCACTGATGAATCCTGCAGCTTGTCGTTGTCACTCAGGTCCAGTTCTGTCAGATGGGAGGGGTTGGACTTCAGAGCTGAGACCAGAGAATCACAGCTGATTTCTGACAAACTGCAGTTGTTCAACCTGAATAAAGAATAAACCATGTAGATCAAATCATTAATAATCAATCAGATATGTCCTAATCAATGATGTTTCCTCTAAAATGAGTAGAGTGACTTTGTCTCTCTGTTATTGTGGATCATCATAATGTCAGCCTTCTACAGACATCATCCAAATGTCACCACAACATTCATACAACTATTCATGTCAACAGTGATTCATAACATGCTGCTGACCTCAGTCACATCTGGAATTACAAGATAAATATCAAATCAGACATGACAGACTAAAAACTTACTACAATCCTTTTACTCATCACTGAAATGAATCAAACTTTAAAGAGCCACAACTGATCCAGTAAAAATGTCTAGCTTGGTCCTGGTCTGGATCCTGCAGATCAGATCAGGAAACACAGAACTAAACACAGATTAAACTGAACAAAAACTGTTTTAATCCCAAATTACAAATGATTTCATGAAAACTTTGGAAAATGTTCAGTAGAAATGTCAAATACATATAATTTACAGTTGATGGACTGAAACTTGTAAAACCAACAGTTTGGTTCTTTAAACCTTTTCAACACATTTAACAAGTAAATGCAGCTCTAGGAAAAAATACAATTCTCAAAACATATTTATTTTAAGACATCAGTCTGTCAGATTCCACAATGAGATGTTTGTATCAGTCATATTTAATCTAAATCCTAATTTCAACTAACACCAAACATTTTCTACAGTTTATTTAGAAACATTATTGAGAAATTTGAATGTTTGAGTTCTTAAGGTTAAATTTCCGTGAACAAACTCACTGAAATTAACTAAAACTGAAAAATTGAATTAATTTATTACAGTGTTGGTTCAGTTGTGGATTAAAGATATAAGTTCTACAATAGTAACAGTCAGTGAACTGACCTCAGAGTCTCCAGTCTACATTGTGGACTCTCCAGAAAAAACACACAGCAGCTTCACTCCTGAATCCTGGAGCTTGTAGTTTCTACTCAGGTCCAGTTCTCTCAGATTGGAGGGGTTGGACTTCAGAGCTGAGGCCAGAGAATCACAGCTGATCTCTGTCAACCTGCATTCTTTCAATCTGAATAAAGAATAAAAGATATACATAAAACAATTAATCATCATCATAAATGACTGTTTAAAGTTTCAGGAAAGAAGTTTGAATAACAAATGCAGGCAAATTTTTCAGCATCACATTGAGACATGATGGTCTTAATTTATCTATATCTTTCAATTGGAAGAAGGCAGTTATAGAGATTTCATTTATTTAATATGTAAAAGAGATAACCTAGACAAAGATACAGTGGAAGAAAAACTTTGTGAACCTTTGGGAATTTCATGGTTTTCTGCATTAATTTGTCATAAAATGTGCTCTGATCTTCATATAACTCACAACAATAGAAAAACACAGTCTGCTTAAAATAATAGTACACAAACATAATATGTTTTCATGTTTGTATGGAACATAACATGTAAATGGAAAGGGTTACAAAAGTATCTCCATGATGTTCATGTGTCCACAGTAAGACAGACTGTCTATAAACTCTAGGCGTGGTTGTCCTATAAAGATGACTGCAAGAGCATAGCGCAGAATGCTGATTGAGGTAAAGAAGAATCCTAGAGTGTCAGCTAAAGACTTACAGAAATCTATGGCACATGCTAACATTTTTGTTGACACATCTACAATTAGGAAAACATCAAACAAGAATATATTAGATGGGTGACATTGTAGCACAGTTGAATTTTGCAAAAGAGCACCTGGATGTTCCACAGTATTCTGTGGACAGATGAAACTAAAATTGAGTTGTTTGAAGAAAAAACAAAACAAAACACACAACACTATGTGTGGAGAAAAAAAGGCACAGCACACCAACATCAAAACCTCACCCCCACTGTAAAACATGGTGGATTGAAATGCTGTGGCATGACCTTAAAGAGTTATTCACACCAGACATCCCAAGAATATTGCTACACTGAAACAGCTTTGTGAAGAGGTGTGGTCCAAAATTACTCCAAATCATTGTGCAGGTCTGTCCTGCCAAAGAAGGGTCAACCAGTTGTTAAGTCCAAAGGTTCACATACTTTTTTCACCCCGCATTGTGAATTTTTACATGTTATGTTCAATAAAAACATGAAAACATATAATGTTTGTGCAGTATTATTTTAAGCAGACTGTGTTTTTCTATTGTTGTGACTTAGATGTAGATTGGAGCACATTTTATGACAAATTAATGCAGAAAACCATGAAATTTCAAAAGGTTCACAAAGTTTTTCTTGCCACTGTAACTCTGAGATTGAGCACAGTATTAATTGAAAAAGTGTTTCCTAATAATATTGCCTGAAGGGGACATATATAGAGTGAAAAGAATCAGTCCAAGCACAGATCCCTGTGGAACTTCGTAGCTGACTTTTCTGTGCATCGAAGACTCATCATTAACATGTACAAACTGAAATCTATCTGATAGATACGATTTAAACCACTCTAGTGCTGTTCCTTTAATCCCATTGACATGTTCCAGTCTGTGAAATAAAATGTTGTGATCTTTAGTGTTGAATGCACCACTAAGATCTAACAACATGAGTATAGAGACTAGTCTATTGTTTGATGCTAATAGAAGATCATTAGTGACCTTTACCAGTGCTGTTTCCGTACTATGATGTACTCTAAATCCTGAATGGAAAACTTCATAGAGGTTATTGCTGCGCAGGTGGTCACATATTTGCTTTGAAACTACTTTAAAAACCTTTGGTATGTTGCCTGTTAGTAAAGACAGATTGATCTGATCTAATATGGACGTGCTAATCAAAGGTAAAACATTTGAGCAGTCTAGTCGGGATGTGGTCTAAGAGACATGTTGATGGTTTCTATGAATTAATTACTGACATTAACTAAGCATGATCTACAGCAGGGGTGTCCAATCTTTGTACTCAAGGGCCGCTGTCCTGCTTGTTTTGTAACTAGCCCTGCACTTCCAGCTTCTGATTGGCTGAACACGCCTGATCCAGGTAATCAGCAGTGAGGAGGGCAGAGATAGGAAAACTAGCAGGATGGTGGCCCTCGAGGACGTGTTTAAAGTTCTAAACCATTTCTTTGGGTAATAAGGAAACAAGTTTGAATGCACATCAAAAACCTATTTACTTTGAATCTGCAGCAGATGAGCAGTGTGATATGTCTTATGCCAGAGACATGTTCCACATAACTGTATAATGACAGAAGACCCTGTTTCTTCTTTTGTATTTTTTTTTTGCTGTCTGTGTATCAGTACTGACAGAGACAAGAGAAACTCAGAGACACAGACACATCAGAGCTCCTTTTTCACAGCACTAACCGCAAATTTAAAATGCAGTGGAAAGCAACTGATTTAGACTTCTTTAGGAGACTTTAGGACACCTTGTCTTAGGTTCAGTTTTAATCTGACTTTGTGCAGACTTCAGTTTTAAAAACAAGGTATCACTACATGTAAGTATCTCTCTGTTCCTTAAAACTAACTCCTAAGGCAAGACCTCCTCACCCTCACCCTGCCTACCATTGTAACTTGTAAGTCGCTTTGGATAAAAGCATCTGCTAAACATAAATGTAAAACTTTCACTCCTCTGCTTTTCCAGTCTTCTGTCCTGCACAGACCACTTGTAAAAAGACAATTAGAAACCATGATACAATTGTCTTCTGAAAAAAATTACATAGATCTGAGTATCATACATATGTATCATACACTGTTACTTGTTTTCACAAGAAATCATAATAAATTTAAAGTGAAACATGCTGCTGAGTAAGTTGCACTGACAAAAGGCTAAAATGTTAAAAGAATCAATGTCCAAGAGAGAAACACTGACCTCAGAGTCTCCAGTCTACAGTTTGGACTCTTCAGTCCATCACACAGCAGCTTCACTCCTGAATCCTGCAGGTTGTTTTCACTCAGGTCCAGTTCTCTCAGATGGGAGGGGTCGGACTTCAGAGCTGATGCCACAACTTCACAGTGAGTCTCTGAGAGTCCAGAGACAGAAAGTCTGTGATGACAATATCACCATTAAAATGTATTTAAAACTGTTTTAACTTTAAATAACTCTTATTGATTTTGATCACAAAGCAGATTAACAGGAACAGTTGTAGGTCAGGCCAGTTGGCCTCTAGGCCACATGTCCTTGAGCAACATATAGAGAGAAGAGAGACAAGAAATATTTGTATTGTGTCTTCTAAATGACCTAAATACATATTTAGATATTTTGATCTTTATGCTATAAGATGACACTGACACAGGAAGGACCAGCAACTCAACCTGTGTTTTCTACAAGACGGAAACCTATACCCTCAAATGAATATTAGATAATTTAAATAATAGCATAGAGTCCTGGACTTCCTGTGGTGCCATACGAGCTTTGATAGGTGTTATGACACTGCAGATAATACTCAGATTCATTGATTTCTCCAACACACAGAGTAAAAATCTAACTGGTACATTTATGCAAATCACTGTTTCAACTGTTGTTGTTTGAGTCATTGATAGTAAATATATATTAATATTAAAATAATCACCCAACAAAGACACTGATGTGAACTGAAAAAGTTCAGTGGATTAACAACACGTGGCTGCAGATGTGAACTATGTGATTGTCACAGCTGAACCGTCACAGTGTTAGTATATTTTCAGTATTTTCCTTTAGCATAGTTAACAATCACCAAGTAATGACCACACTTAGTCTTTTATTTCATACAGCACATTTTATTTTGACAGTTTGTTTGGTAATTTCAGTGAACACAGTTTAATTAACATTCTGTCTTAATGTTTGTTTGCCCATTTAAATTGTTTAATGTTTCTTCTGTTTTTCCACGTGGCCAAAAAATTGGGCACCTATTGAGAGAGCTTCTTATACCCACAGGAAGGCGAAGAGGACAACTGGGTGTGTCCAGGAGGGGAGTCAGACAGATCAGATTTAATTTCATTGGATTTGAGGATTTGTTTGCTTGATGTATTTGCTTTGATAGTTAGATTTGTTTTGTAAAGACATTTTTTTACTTTATATTTGTATTAAGATTAAGGTTAATGTTTACTATTAGATTGAATATTTACTGTATGACTGTTCTCTGTCTGTCCAGTACAGCTGACCTTTGTCTTTTTATTTCTGTTTGTTCTGTTTATGTTATAGGGCCTTTATTTTGAAACAAAAGCCGATTTAGTCCAGTAAACTTAAACTTAAGCAGAAACTTAAGACCAGAAGTTGTTTCTGCTGAATTTGTGTTAAACCTCCATCAACCAAAGACAGAATTTAATGTTTTAATCTAAAGGACACAGACTGAACTCTCTTTAATGTTGCATGTAGTGGTCATGAAACAAGTGATATCTAGAAACTACACTGTTAAATTCCTGGTTAACAGTAGAAGAAATAATTATCAGATCTGGACTCACCGAGCCTTTCTGCAGTTCCTCACAGCTGGAATCAGTCTCAGTCGTCCCTCTGTTGATGTGTTGAACTTCTTCAGGTCCAACTCATCTAGAACCTCCTCTGACATCTGCAGCATGTAGGCCAGAGCTGAACAGTGGATTACAGAGAGGTACTTGTCTGATCTGTTCTCTGACTTCAGGAACTCTTGGATCTCCTGATGAACTGAGTGGTTGTTTATCTCCATCAGACAGTGGAAGATGTTGATGCTTCTGTCAGGAGAGATTTTCATCTTGCTCTTGTTCTTGTTCTTCAGCTTGTTGATGACTCTCTGGATGATTTCTGGACTGTTCTCTGTCTGACCCAGCAGACATCCTAAGAGTCTCTGGTTGGACTCCAGAGAGAGGCCATGAAGGAAGCGAACAAACAGGTCCAGGTGACCATTTTTACTTTTGAGGGATTTTTCCATGGTTAAGTTTAAGAAGTCATCCAGAGAAGAGGAAATGTTTATTTTTCCCAGGAACTCCTCCAGTACCTTTCTTTTATTGTTGTTGTAACAGTGGAACATGTAGACTGCAGCCAGAAACTCCTGAATGCTCAGATGAACAAAGCAGTAGACTGTTTTCTGGAAGATCACACTCTCTCTTTTGAAGATCTCTGTACAAACTCCTGAGTACACCAAGGCCTCTGTGACATCAACACCACACTGCTCCAGGTCTTCTTGGTAGAACATGATGTTTCCTTTCTCCAGATGTTCAAACGCCAGCCTCCCCAGCTTCAGGAGAACTTCTCTGTCAGCCTCTGTCAGCTCCTGTGGACTCTTCTCATGTCCCTCATCATACTTGTTCTTCTTCCTCTTTGTCTGAACCAGCAGGAAGTGTGAGTACAGGTCAGTCAGGGTCTTGGGCAGCTCTCCTCTCTGCTCTGTAGTCAACATGTGCTCCAGAACTGTAGCAGTGATCCAGCAGAAGACTGGGATGTGACACATGATGTGGAGGCTCCTGGATGTCTTGATGTGTGAGATGATTGTGCTGGACAGCTCTTCATCACTGAATCTCCTCCTGAAGTACTCCTCCTTCTGGACGTCAGTGAAGCCTCGTACTTCTGTTACCCTGTCAACACATGTAGGAGGGATCTGATTGGCTGCTGCAGGTCGGGAAGTTATCCAGACCAGAGCTGAGGGAAGCAGATTCCCCTTGATGAGGTTTGTCAGCAGCACGTTGACTGATGACTCCTGTGTGACATCAGACACAACCTCCCTGTTGTTGAAATCCAGTGAAAGTCTGCTTTCATCCAGGCCGTCAAAGATGAACAAAGGTTTACAGACAGCCAGCTGCTCTGCTGTGACCTTCTGTAATGTTGGATAGAAAACATGGAGCAGGGTGAGAAGACTGTACTGCTCATCTTTGATCAGGTTCAGCTCCCTGAATGAAAGCAGAACCAGCAGACTGACATCTTGGTTTTCCAAGTCCTCTGCCCAGTCCAGAGTGAACTTCTGCACTGAGAAGGTTTTTCCAACACCAGCGACACCGTACGTCAGAACCACTCTGATGTGTGTCTGTTGGTCAGGTAAGGCTTTAAAGATGTCGTGGACCTTGATTGCAGTGTCATGGAGGGTCTTCATCTTGGAACCTGTCTCCAGCTGTCTCACCTCATGTTGGGTATTAACCTCTTCACTCTGTCCCTCTGTGATGTAGAGCTCAGTGTAGATCCTGTTGAGGAGGGTTCCACTTCCTGTTTCATCACTTCCTTCAGTCACACATTCACATCTCCTCCTCAGACTGATCTTATGTTCATCTAAAACCTGCTGCAGACTAATATCGGCTGAAAGAAGAGAAACTATGTGAGACTGAAAAAGATAATCTGATGTATTATTTTCATCAGATACAAAAAAAAACACTAAATATAACAAAACATTCCCTCCATGTTATTTACATTTAGTCATTTATCAGACAGTTTTATCCAAAGTGACTCACAAGTGAGGTATAAGGCAAAGACAGGGTAAGCATAAGGAGGTCTTGCCTAAGGACCCCTATTACAGGTAGACCACAGCAGGGACCCCAGTCTTGAGCACGGAGGGAGGTGATCTTACCACTACACTATCCAGCCACCGTTGGTATTTTTAATCATTTTCTATGTCAGTGCTTAGTAACATACTGTAACAAATCTCTCTGACTTCAGAAATGATTCCATCAGCAGACAGATGTTCAGTCTTACTTTGTTCAGTGTTGGTCTGACTGACTCTCTGCAGTCCAGGTCTGGTTCTGGATCTTTTTCCACACTGGGGACAGGAGGAGTCTCCTGATGAACCAGACTCCCAGTATGAGGTGATGCACTGTCTGCAGAACCAGTGTCCACAGCTGGTAGAGACTGGATCCTTCAGGACGTTCTCACACAAAGCACACCAGGACAGCTGCTCCTCCATTAAATCATGACTCCTCCTTTTTCTGTAAACATGAACAGTAGTGGAGCTGAAAACAACTCACATGCAGCTCTCTCCCTAGATTTGTCTTAATGACCTGGTGTTTTTTTAACTCATGAATCAAGGTCCAGATCACCTCCCCTACCTTGTAACTGAATGGAGCTTATGACCATGATGTTTAAAAAACCTCACAGCTCTCTAATATAATAGATGATAACATTGTCTATGATCACGATCTGTGAGCAGTTAGTTAAAAAAGTTACATGACCACATAATTCATGTTTATAGTTCATGTGTAAGAAGAAAACATTTATTCATACACACCGACCCCTACAAAAGTGTTGGGAAGGTGAGGTCAGTTCCTTTATTTTTGCTGTAGACTATATAACATTTCCGCTTTTATTTTGTTTACCATTGGATCTGATAAACAACTTAGAAGATAGCACCTTTTGTTTGAACCCACACATTTTTTATTTAAGCAAAAGTCTTGTAAAATGTAAAATTAAAAGAATTATAGTGAATAAGACTTAATATTTAGTTTTAAATCCTTTGCATGCAATAAGTCCATCTAAGTTATTGACCTCACCAACGATTTGCATTCCTTTTTTTGTAATGCTTTTCTAGGTTTTCACTGCAGCCTCTTCAGTTGTTTGTTTTGAGTAGTTAATCCCTTTAGTCTCTGTCACAGTTAAAGGAAAGGGACGAACGGGTAGGGATGAACGAAAACTGGATTTAGTCATAGAAAAACGCACAAAACGGGGAACTAAGGGGGGTGTCAACGGACACTACATAAACAGGCTAAATACAAAAACAAAGTAACAACGTAAAACTACCTGAACGACAACAAGAAACCAAAGTACAAAAGAAAATAACTGCTCGGGGCAGGCAAACAACTCACAGAAACGGGTAACTAAAGTCCAGAGTTCAGAGGGGCATATCTGTAATGATTTAACTGTAATTGTTCTGATCAAATATTTAAAAAAATCTATTAATCCCAGAGGGAAATTGTTTTTCCTTGTTACAGCTGTTCTGAGTTCAGACAATAAGAAAAGAATCACAACAGAAAACATCTATACCAACACAAATACAAAATAACATCAGTGAGAACATAGAATATCTAAAGGTGGATGAAATAGCTCAATAATAGTCTGGGATGGAAGGTAGAATAGGTCTCCCGTAGATTTAGAACTATGTTTTCTATTTCTCAGCTTGTAAGCCTGATATAAGTCATCACAGTCAAAGTGGAAAAACAAAAACTGAATGACAAACTGGTCTACCAGTGGTGGTACAACTAGCATGAATGAAAAACAACCACTTCCCTAATCACTGTCTTTGCGTCCTGGACCAATAGTGCAGAGGTTAATTGAAGGCTAAGTGAGCTAGCTATGTGATTATAATTTATATAGTCGATGACAGTAGCAGAACATTAGCTCATTTTCTCAAAGTGAAACTCTGGTGACCAAAGAACTTTTATTCAGGACTTAGTTCTATGTTATATTTAATCTAGCCACAGGGGTTGCAAGCCAGTGACTTCTGTGCCGGTCCCAAGCCTGGATAAATAGAGAGGGTTGCGTCAGGAAGGGCATCCGGCGTAAAAATTTGCCAAAATAACTATGCGAATCATCCACAAGACTTTCATACCGGAACGGTCGAGGCCCGGGTTAACAACGGTGGAAATTTGACTACTGTTGGTCGAAGAAAGAGGGGAGGCAGAAGGGTTCGTGGTCAGAGAGACAAGGGAAAAGGCAGGAGCATACGTTGGCACAATGACAGGGAAAGGCAGAGAGCTGGCAGACATGATGGAGAGAAGGAAGGTAGATGTTCTGTGTGTGCAGGAGACAAGGTGGAAGGGCAGCAAGGCACGTAGTATTGGAGGAGGATACAAACTGTTCTACCATGGTGTGGATAGGAAGAGAAACGGGGTAGGAGTGATCCTGAAGGGGGAGTTTGTGAACAATGTCCTAGAGGTAAAAAGAGTCTCGGACAGGGTGATGAGCATAAAGCTAGAAATTGAAGGGGTGATGGTGAATGTAGTCAGTGGGTATGCGCCACAGGTTGGCTGTGAGTTAGAAGAGAAGGAGAGATTCTGGAGTGAGTTTGATGAGGTCATAGAGAGTATCCCCAGAGGAGAGAGAGTAGTTGTTGGAGCAGACTTTAATGGGCATGTTGGTGAGGGCAACAGAGGTGATGAGGAGGTGATGGGCAGGTTTGGTGTGAAGGAAAGGAATCTGGAAGGACAGATGGTGGTGGACTTTGCTAAGAGGATGGAAATGGCTGTAGTCAACACTTACTTCCAGAAGCGAGAGGAACATAGAGTGACATACAGAAGTGGAGGTAGGAGTACACAGGTGGACTACATCCTATGTAGACGAGGTCATTTGAGAGAGGTTAGTGACTGCAAAGTGGTGGTAGGAGAGAGTGTAGCCAGACAGCACCGCATGGTGGTGTGAAAGACGACTCTGGAGGTCAGGAAGGAGAAGAGAGGGAAGCCAGAAAAGAAGAACAAGTGGTGGAAGCTAAAGAATGAAGAAACTTGTAAGGAATTCAGGCAGAGGTTGAGACAGGTTCTGGGTGGTCAGGATGAGCTTCCAGATGACTGGGAAACTACAGCAGAGGTTATCAGGGAAACAGGTAGGAAGACGCTAGGTGTGTCATCTGGAAAGAGGAAAGAAGGTAAAGACACTTGGTGGTGGAATGAGGAAGTACAGGACTGCGTCCAGAGGAAGAGGTTGGCTGGAAGGAAGTGGGATGTAGAAAGGACTGAGGAAAGTAGACAGGAGTACAAGGAAGTGCAGCGTAGAGTGAAGAGGGAGGTGGCAAAGGCCAAACAGAAAGCTTACGATGAGCTGTATGACAGGTTAGACACAAAGGAAGGAGAGAAGGACTTGTACAGGCTAGCCAGACAGAGAGATAGAGATGGGAAGGATGTACAACAGATAAGGGTGATTAAGGACAGAGATGGAAAGGTACTAACAACCCAGGAGAGTGTGCAGAAAAGATGGAAGGAGTATTTTGAGGAGCTGATGAACGAGAAAAATGACAAGGAAAGAAGGGAGGAAGATGTGGATGTTGTGGAGCAGGAAATAGAAGAGATTGGAAAGGATGAGGTTAGGAAGGCTCTGAAAAGGATGAAGAGTGGAAAGGCTGTTGGTCCTGATGACGTACCTGTGGAGGTGTGGAAGTGCTTAGGAGAGACAGCAGTGGAGTTTCTAACCAGTTTGTTCAATAGGATTCTAGAGAGTGAGAAGATGCCTGAGGAATGGAGGAGAAGCGTTCTGGTTCCGATCTTTAAGAACAAGGGTGACACGCAGAACTGCAGCAACTACAGAGGAATAAAGTTGATGAGCCACACAATGAAGCTGTGGGAAAGAGTAGTGGAAGCCAGGCTTAGGAAGAAGGTGGAGATTTGTGAGCAGCAGTATGGTTTCATGCCCTGTAAGACCACCACTGATGCCATTTTTGCTTTGAGAATGTTGATGGAAAAGTACAGAGATGGTCAGAAGGAGCTGCATTGTGTCTTTGTGGATTTAGAGAAGGCGTATGACAGGGTGCCGAGGGAGGAGCTGTGGTACTGTATGAGGTTGTCGGGAGTGGCAGAAAAGTACATTAGAGTAGTTCAGGACATGTATGAGAGAAGTATGGCGGTGGTGAGATGCGCTGTAGGTCAGACAGAGGAGTTCAAGGTGGAGGTGGGACTACACCAAGGATCAGCTTTGAGTCCCTTCTTGTTTGCTTTGCTGATGGACAGGCTGACAGATGAGGTCAGACAGGAATCTCCCTGGACAATGATGTTTGCGGATGACATTGTGATTTGCAGTAAGAGTAGAGAGCAGGTAGAGGAACAGGGAGGTGGAGGTTTGCTCTGGAAAGAAGAGGCATGAAGGTCAGTCGTAGTAAGACAGAATACATGTGTCTAAACGAGAGGGATCAAGGTAGAAGCGTTAGGTTACAGGTAGCTGAGGTGAAGAAGGTGCAGGAGTTTAAGTACTTGGGTTCAACAGTTCAGTGTGATGGGGAGTGTGGAAAAGAGGTGAAGAGACGAGTGCAGGCAGATTGGAGCGGGTGGAGGAAAGTGTCAGGAGTGTTGTGTGACAGAAGAGTGTCAGCAAGACTCAAAGGAAAGGTGTACAAGACAGTGGTGAGACCAGCTCTGCTCTATGGGTTAGAGACGGTAGCAGTGAGAAAGAGACAAGAGGCTGAGATGGAGGTAGCAGAGATGAAGATGTTGAGGTTCTCCTTAGGAGTGACCAGGTTAGACAGAATAAGGAACGAGCACATCAGAGGGACGGCTCACGTTGCCTGTGTTAGCGACAAAGTCAGAGAGGCCAGACTGAGGTGGTTTGGACATGTTCAGAGGAGGGATAGTGAATATATTGGTAGAAGGATGTTGGAGATGGAGCTGCCAGGCAGGAGGACAATAGCAGCTGGTTAGTGTAGTGGTAACATCACCGCCTCCCATGTGGGACCTCCTCATGCTGCCCTGCCTACCAGTGTACCTTGTACTGACTTGTAAGTCGCTCTGGATAAAAGCGTCTGCTAAATGACTAAATGTAAATGTAAAATGAGGACGACCAAGGAGGAGATATATGGATGTCTTAACAGAGGACATGAGGTTGGCTAGTGTTAGGGTAGAAGATGTTCATGATAGGGTTAGGTGGAAAAGGATGATTCGCTGTGGCGACCCCGGATGGGAAAAGCCGAAAGAAAAGAAGTTCTATGTTATATTTGCATTATTGTTTGTGAAAGACATTTACACACACACACACACACACACACTTAGTCAAATTACTTCATTTCCATTTGTTTGTTTCTATTTTCTGATAATTGTTCTTGAAGCTATGTGTAAGACAGCAACAACAAAATACCAGTAAAGCTTGTTGTCATAATCCTTTTATGAGTTTTATACCTTAACAACAAAAACAGCTGGAGTCATAAATATTGGTATAAATCCTCAGTTTTATAAACAGACACTAATCATCTACAAACTAATCATCAGCAGTTCAAATATCTCATCATGGATCTTAATAAAAACCTCTGGACTGATGTTCTGCTTTACTGTGAAACGACTTTCAAAGGACAAAAACATTCCTCATTTGTTTTAATGTTTGTATAAAATAAAAATGTTGGTTTAACTCTTCGTCTTTTTGATAATATAAAGATAAATAGACATATGTGTAATGTGTAAATAATAACATTATTTTAAATGCATATAAATCTAAATCTATGATAACTGAGATCAGACTACAGTTGGTGAAAAGTCTATAAGTGGATCTTTCTGTACTGGGAATAAATGTAGATCAGATCAAATTATTTAGTGTTATTTCAAATCATTAACTTTCAAGGTCTCAGCTTGTTGACAATATTATTAAGAAAATAGGAAAGAGCATAGCTCAACTAATTAGTCATAAAAGGCATTAGGTTTATTTTAGAGGTCATTTGGAGCAGGTCTACAGCTCTGAAGGTAGATTAGTGTTTAGATGTTCACAGATTATATTTATTTATTAGATAATTTGACCAGGCAGAAATCTACTGTATTTTTGTTTATTAGGGTTTTGCCCTTTTTCCAAGTTGGTTTTCACTGTTCTTTGTATTTATGGTAATTGTACTAGAGATTGAGGAGGACACAGTAAAAAGCAGAGTTCTGAACCATGTTACTGGACTCTAGGATTATTATTGACAGTCCGACCTTCACAGATCTGTTTGTTCACATTCTGAATAAACAGGGTTAAAACCTTCACTACAACATCTCTGGTTTAATGCATCATTTGATCTGTATTTTCAGTTTCTGTAACATTTATATCTGTTATAGTTTTTCTGCAAGATCTTTAGTCACTTAAAGTGTGTCTTACTGTCTGCATGTGTCTGAGGGTCCAGGTCCATTACTGAGGTCTGGAGGTCTGTCTATGGACCAGTCACTCATTATAGACAGACTGTTGGATCCTGGAAACCCTGCTCTCTGTCTGTAGTTCTGAAATCCATTACTGAGGTCTGGAGGTCTGTCTATGGACCTGTCACTCATTATAGACAGACTGCTGGATTCTGGAAACCCTGCTCTCTGTCTGTAGTTCTGAAATCCATTACTGAGGTCTGGAGGTCTGTCTATGGACCAGTCACTCTTCATAGACAGACTGCTGGATCCTGGAAACCCTGCTCTCTGTCTGTGGTTCTGAAATCCATTACTGAGGTCTGGAGGTCTGTCTATGGACCAGTCACTCTTCATAGACAGACTGCTGGATCCTGGAAACCCCGCTCTCTGTCTGTGGTTTTGAAATCCATTACTGAGGTCTGGAGGTCTGTCTATGGACCAGTCACTCATTATAGACAGACTGTTGGATCCTGGAAACCCCGCTCTCTGTCTGTAGTTCTGAAATCCATTACCGAGGTCTGGAGGTCTGTCTATGGACCAGTCACTCTTCATAGACAGACTGTTGGATCCTGGAAACCCTGCTCTCTGTCTGTGGTTCTGAAATCCATTACTGAGGTCTGGAGGTCTGTCTATGGACCAGTCACTCTTCATAGACAGACTGCTGGATCCTGGAAACCCTGCTCTCTGTCTGTAGTTCTGAAATCCATTACTGAGGTCTGGAGGTCTGTCTATGGACCAGTCACTCTTCATAGACAGACTGCTGGATCCTGGAAACCCTGCTCTCTGTCTGTGGTTCTGAAATCCATTACTGAGGTCTGGAGGTCTGTCTATGGACCAGTCACTCATTATAGACAGACTGTTGGATCCTGGAAACCCCGCTCTCTGTCTGTGGTTCTGAAATCCATTACTGAGGTCTGGAGGTCTGTCTATGGACCAGTCACTCATTATAGACAGACTGTTGGATCCTGGAAACCCCGCTCTCTGTCTGTAGTTCTGAAATCCATTACTGAGGTCTGGAGGTCTGTCTATGGACCTGTCACTCATTATAGACAGACTGCTGGATCCTGGAAACCCCGCTCTCTGTCTGTAGTTCTGAAATCCATTACTGAGGTCTGGAGGTCTGTCTATGGACCAGTCACTCATTATAGACAGACTGTTGGATCCTGGAAACCCCGCTCTCTGTCTGTAGTTCTGAAATCCATTACTGAGGTCTGGAGGTCTGTCTATGGACCTGTCACTCATTATAGACAGACTGTTGGATCCTGGAAACCCTGCTCTCTGTCTGTGGTTCTGAAATCCATTACTGAAGTCTGGAGGTTTGTCTATGGACCAGTCACTCATTATAGACAGACTGTTGGATCCTGGAGACTCTGCTCTGTCCTCTTCTTCCTCCACATCAACACTGATCTTCTGGACTTCAGTGAGTCTGAGACATAAACCAGTAACACTGACTGTGAGCTCAAAACAAGAATCACAACAAATACATCTGTTCAAGAGTGAATCACAAGACTGAGAGAACCATGAAGTAACACACACAGATACAAACACACATTCAACGCACACAGACAAAGAGTTAAACAGATGAGGTTTGATTTCTCTTTTATTCCACAGGGAATTATTTGACTGTAATAATAATAATAATAATAATAATAATAATAATAATAATAATATCGTATAAACAATCAGCTCCAGTGTACCTACTTCTCCTCTCTTCCCCTAAAATGGAGACTGAACTAACTGTTTGTTATGTTATTAACCACCCAGTTAAATTAGAGTGATTAAATAAATCTGCAGCTGGAAAAAATAAAGTTTCAGACTCATAATGTAATAAGCAGTACTGTCTTTAATGTGACTTATGTTAGAGTTATTTATGTCATTATCTATTGCAGTGGTAATATAATAGTAGTAAACAAGTGCATACTAATAGTAGTAATCCTACATGAGCTCATTGAACTTCAAACATTTTAGTATATTCCAGGTTATTACATGTATTATTTTGACTTTCTTTAATAATCATGCAGAATGAAGCCTTAGATACAAGTTACAGTAGAATAATAATAATGTTTTATTAACACTCAGCTTCACTTTTCTTTGTTCTTCTTGGTTTTATTCTAAACAGAGTCTGAACTAACTCATTGAAACCTTCAGTGTTCCCTCCTTGTTCTCATCTACCTGAATCACCTGGTGACTGTAGCTCCTCCCCTCTCACATGGAGCTGAGGACAGGACGAGATCAGCTGCTGTCTATATTAATTATTTTACATAAAACAAGAAGAAAACTACAAGTGTCATCAAGTCAGTTTGCTGTAGAAGTGAAAACAGAACTGTGAAACAAACTGTCTTTAAATTTACTGATATCATTTTACTAATATCACTGCAGAGAGAAAGTTTGAATCTGGAGTTCAACAGGAAGAAATCAGCTCTGTTTTAAAACTTATTTACAGAAACTGAAATAAAAAAAAAACTCTGGGAGCCTTGAAGAAGTTACTGACTTTACATCAAACTAATATAATAGAACTGTTTCTTCCACCTGAGGAATATTGGATAAAATTAGGAGCATCCTGTCTCAAAGTGATGCTGAAAAACTAGTTCATGCATTAGTTACTTCCAGACTGGACTATTGTAATTCACTATTAATATTTAAAGTGTGTTTAAATTATGTATTTTGTAATATACACGTTGAGAATTAATTCATTCCAATTCATATATCTAAAAATGTATATAGTGACAAATCACAACAGAAATCATTTCAATGCACTTCACAGTGTTTGAGGTTTAAAACCTTATAAAATATAACTGTGTACAGAATGATATATAAACCTCAACAACCCCACTGAGCAGCACCAGGAGACAGTGAAGAGGAAAAACTCCCTTTAGAGGAACAAACCTCCAGCAGAACCAGGCTCAGGGTGAACATCTCTATCTATTAGCTTTGATATTTTACATTCAGTCTGTAATTCACAGGAGTTCATGACGCCCGATGACTAAAGTTAGACTAACATTAGTTCATCCTGCTTTAGAGAAACACCCCGGACCAGCTGCTCTCTCCTTCTCTTCTCTTCATCCATTTACACAAACTAGAGTCTTAAACTCCAGCACTTGGTCTCTGCAATTAATCTACTTTATAAACCGGAATAATTAAAACAAATCGAAACTAAAAACGTAAAACGGATAAACACATACACAAAGAGAACAAAAAAATGTATTTCAGAATTTTTATTTTAGCCTCTAAACCTGTTAAAAGAGTCAAAGACTGAGAAACAGGAAGTGAGATGTCACACACACACTGATCAAACTAATACAGAGAATTAAACAACTTCACTCTTCTTTCCTTTTAGTCCACAGCGTCTGGTTTTACTGGAATAACAACAATAATGCTGTGTTAACACTCACCTGTCTTAGTTCAGTAAATCTGTATAATCTGTTTCTTCGACACAAAATGGAGAAAAACTAACTACGAAGTTTTTTAGTTTCAGTTTCTACATGACACGACACGAAGCCTCAGTGAGCATGCGCAGTCGACGAGCGGAAACGTAAAATAAAAGCTTCATTCTTTATTTTCTAATATCATGTTATCTCTTGTAGTAATATAGTAATAATTTTGTAGTCATATTTTCATATATTTATCCTCTAATAGTTTAAATATGAGACAAAAACACTCTGTTGTATGTTGGAGTCTCAGCTCAGTGTTGCTGCAGCAGCACCACCTGCTGTTCAAAGATACTAACTACAGCTGAAGTCACATCCTCTGCTTTGAAATCACATATCAGACATCCTTCATGTTCACTGCTGTACGTGTCTTGTTGTTGCTGTTTTCCCATATTTATTTTGTAAAGTCTTGAACCTTACAATGTGAAGTGCCTGGAGATGACTTCTGTTAGGATTTGGTTTGTATAAATAAAATTAAACTGAATAACATTTGTGTCATTTAAACAGCTTTTAAGATAAGATAAGATATTCTTTATTGATCCCACATTGGGGATAGAGATTGATTGATAGAGATTAGTAACCACTCCAACATATTTTAATCTTTCCTCTAATATCTGCTCAACAACAACAGGTCTACACTCTGAAACTAAACACATTAATCAACAAAACAGGAAGTACTGTATGTTTTAATTGTCTTTCTCTACAAATGTCTCAGTATAAACAGAAGAAGTAGATTCTGTCTCTTCTTCTCTCCACAGAGACAAAATGACTAAAATAATAAAGTTGTGCTGGATCAACTCCCTATTTACAAGAAACCAGAGGAGTGAGTCTGTGATATTTCCAAAGATCTGCTTTAACATTACATCCAAACCCCATCAGACACAGCCCCACCCAACAGCCACACTTCATACTGATCTACCAGAACAACAACTGTTCTACTGTCCTTTACTTAATCAGGACTAAAACTGAAGATCAGAACAAGAACCGTCACAAACAAACCTGTTAAAAGAGTCAAAGACTGAGAAACAGGAAGTGAGATGTCACACACACACTGATCAAACTAATACAGAGAATTAAACAACTTCACTCTTCTTTCCTTTTAGTCCACAGCGTCTGGTTTTACTGGAATAACAACAATAATGCTGTGTTAACACTCACCTGTCTTAGTTTATTATATTCAACACAAGAACTTTTCTAACTTCTGTTTCTTCGACACAAAATGGAGAAAAACTAACTGCGTAGTTGTTAATGTTTCTGTTTCCACCTGGACTATTCCGTCACCCCTCTGAAATGGTTTGTTCCGATCAGAGTATGAGGAAGCTGTAGATACAGTGTTTGTTTTGTATATTTATGTTTCTGTTATTAATATTATGGCTTTTCGTTGTTCGCTGCCCTGTTTCTGCTAAATTGGACCAATTAAATGTAATTGATCTTTGCACATATTTTAAACTGCTTCTTACAGCTCTTTGATTTGATATATATATTCTGAATTTATCTGTATTGTTGATTTGTAGTTTGTACAAATATCAAGTATCATTTGTTATTGACATGGTTTATTTTACTGGTTTAACAGACTTTAACATTTACTTTAGCTGAAACAATTTACTATGAAGAATTGTTGTGGTGTGAGGGCTCCATCTTGTGGCAGAGATATGTAAAACATGTAAACTATATATTTCAGTGATGCAGAATGTTAAGAGAAAACTTCTTGATAACAAGATGTCATTGTTTCCACCTATCTCTGATGTTGGATTTTTATATTTCTGTCAGAAACAACACAAACACAATTGTTGGAATAAAGCTTTTGTTAAAGGAACTTCTTTTTTTCATGATCTAACAGTCACTTCAGTGGAGGACTGTGAGTCATCTGAACCACAGAACATGTGAGAAACCACAGTGAGCATGTGTGGTCGACGAGTGGAAATGTGTTTAAAAAGTGTTTAATTCCTTATTTTCTAATATCATGTTTCAGACTTGTGAATATTCATAACCTGGATTATCTACTAAACTAAAGCCAAATCTGAATCAATCTGATGATGAATTTATGAGTCTGGGAGGAGCCATGAAGGAAAAGACTAAATCGTAAAACACAAATTGTTAAATAGAGAGCATACATTAAATAATGTTTGGTCTTTACAGGATTTACTTTAAGAAACAATTTTAATTAATCCTCTTGATTTATTGTATTTTGCGTCATTCAGTGCTTTGTGTCCCTCTGACAGGTCCAATAAAAAGCATTATAAATAATTTTACAGGTCAACTAACTCTTTACCAGATGAATCTTCATCTTATTTTGTATAAAGGTACAACATAAATTATTTCTCGTTTACTTTAACATTTTTGAATCAAAACTGAACCAACAAACTTCAGGGATGTCAGTGTGTAAAATCAGCCTCAAAGCCTGATAGAGCTCACAGGTGAAGTGTCCGTGTCGGTTTTCTGTGTGTAAGTATACGTCATGGTTCATCACAGCCAGAGGTAAACATGGTTTAATTAAGTTTAAATATACTGTCGACTTAGTTTACTAACATTTTGTAATTCAGGATGTGGTGAACAAACAAAAATACTAATTGTTTTAATGCTCATTGGTGTTATAGTAGTGTAGAATTAGGCCGTCGTACAGATGAATTCATTTGTGTTCTAGATTTTGTAATTTGTACACACAGCTCTGTAGAACTTGGAGACTGAAGTTAAGATTATTTTATCTCTTTACCCTTTACACACGATACTGTTACATAATTTACACAATGATCTGTCTGAACAGCTGCAGTAAACATGATGACATCACCAATGTACCACCCCAACATATTATTATATCTAGAGATGGGTTGATGGTGGAGAACACATAACGTTCTTCTCACAGACCCAGACACAACTTTGCATAATTTGGTTTAGAACATAACTGTGACACAACTGCTCTTTAAATAACCTCCTGATAAATCAATATGTATATGACATCACTTCATCAGGTCATCAGACCCAAACTTTAACTAAAGTCCCAGTGATTCTAAACCTCCTCATGCACAGTGTCACTACACAAATTTTATATGTCCATAATATCCATGATACAAAAACCAGTATTTGAAAATAGCTTAGGATAAGATTGTTATTGTCATAAAGAGTTAAATATAAATAAAAGTTCTGTTATAGATTTGTAACTAATATCTGGATGAGGTCCGTGTGGTCAAGTCTCTCTGGGCTGTGGGTAGTAAGCAGGCTACAGTTTCTCTGGTAGTAATATGGTATTAATTTTGAAGTCATATTTTCAACTGTTGATCCTCTGGTAGATAACAACATGATCATCATTGATGTGATGTATGTAACCTTTGGTGTCTGACACGTCCTGTGTTTTGTTTGGCTGCCTCACAGTGAGCAGTGACATCATTTGTCTTATTTCAAAGTATTGGTAGTAATATTAGGGACAGTTATAGTATAACAACAACAGTTGTTGTTGTTATACTATGAACTATTATCCTGTGGAAATTTGAATAATCTTTTATTCTTCATGTGTCTGTTAAGAGAAGTCCTGTATATGTGTTAGATGTTAGTGCATTTATTGATCTGTATTTAATTACTTAGATATTCTGCAAATATTATGCTTCTTTGGTGTCTTATTATTTACATTATATCTCCATGTGCAATTTCTAGACACCAACAATATTCACTACTGGAATCTAATATTATTTACATCTGAAGAAAATAAAACTGAAAAAGCATTTCTGGGTTCTCTTGTGTTTAATGGACACACCATTCTGGAAGAACCAAACACTAACCAGCCAAATACCTCCACATACTTTTACAGTACTATATTCTGTGTGATTACGTGTTTAGCGTGTTTGTAATAGATAATAAAACACAGAAGTTTCCCTTTAGGATTAATGAAGTAAAGAACTTTTTATGTTTAGTAGTAGAAAATAGTAATATAATAATAGTAAAAGTAGTTGTAGCAGTATTACTTGTAATGAGAAAACACTTAACACAGACACATTTAGAGAGACATAAATTACATCATTAAATAATCTGTAAAACTTGTAAGTTGGAGGAGGTGGAGGAGTGTGGAGCAGAAGGAGTGGTGGACTTTCAGTGTGTCTGCAGAGACTGTGTAGAAGGACAGAGCAGTTTAGATCCACTGATGATCCTCTGTTGAATCCAGAGGAACACACCTGTCAGTCACTGCTGGATGACGCTGTCCTCTCCACTCTGCCTCCCAGTAACATGGTCCAGTCAGAGATTCTCTACACACAAGCTGCTGCTGCTGCTGCTTCAACATCTGGATCTTCAGGACACAGATCGTCCTCCCTCAGTGTGGTTCTGTCACTCATATATAGAGAACTTCCATCTGTAGAGACAACAGAGGAGGTAAATGCTGTTTACAGAGACTCCATTCATCAGCTGTTGGTCAGTGATGCAGCACGTCCAGTAGAAAGTAACAACAACACTGAAACCTTATAATAATAAATGACTTCAACCATATTTCTGTTAACAACCAATTTAATTTATTGTTGATGTGGACTCCAAGATATCCTCTCTCAGGATAGTGAGTGACACTGAGATTTTCATTATTACTCCTCATAAAGTCCACAACAAGTTCTTTGGTTTTATTGATGTCAACAACTTCAAACAGTTTGTGGACTGTAACAGGAGAAAATAAGATTTCTGATTTGTTGTAAACCAACTTGAAGGGAGCATACAGCTCCTCAGACCTGTCTCTGCCTCTTGGATCAAACCACAACCTAATTCACCTGGTACCAGCAAACAGGCCAATAGTAAGACAGCAGCCAGCTTTTTCCATGGAGGATCATGGTGAGGACACTGAAGCTCTGCTTTTAACATCATGCAGCCTCATCTACTTATTGAAAAGCTGCAGGAAATGCAGGTTGACACCGACACTGTGCAGTGGATTACAGACTGCCTCACTGGACGACAACAGTTTGTTCACTGTATCTGAGGTGGTGATCAGCAGTACTGGCGTGCCTCAAGGAACTGTTCGAGCATCATTCCTACTCTACACTCTACTACAACTCCAGAACCTGCTCCTCCAACACTTCTCAAATGTTCTTTTCCTTATTAATTATGATAATGTGGAGAACAGACACCTGATAGAGAGCGTTGTTATGTGGTGCAGGAGCAACTGATTAAAGCTCCACATGGTCGTGGATTTCAGGAGGACTATGAAGATCCCAGTCCCACTCACTATCCTGAGAGAAGACATCAACAACCAGTTAAACTGGTTAAATAACACAGATGCCCTACACAAGATAAGACTGAGTAGACCGTTCTTCCTCAGGAGGCTTTAGTTCCTTTGACCTGTGCAACAGGCTACTGAAGTTGTTCAGTCTTCAGTAACAGATGCTCTGATATTTGCAGTTGTGTGCTGGGGAGGTGGCATCAAGGTTGGTAGTAAACTGAATAAACTGGTCAAGAAGTCAAATCTGAAGTTGGAGTGGAACTGGAAGTTTGGAGGCTTTGACAGAGGAGCATGGTGGACAAGATCAGTGCCACCATGGACAATGTGTCTCACTTGCTCTATGATGAACTGTGGCAGATGGGAAACTCATTCAGATACAAACTGATTCCACTGAGAAGTTGAAGTGGAGCTGATGTGTAGCGTAGCCAGCTGACATATTAATCACCAACAGTGACTTTTCAAATAAAAGACCACAAAAGAATATGAAGTTATGAGTTCTTAAGTTAGTCTCAAATAATTTTACATAGAGCTCTTAAACTAATGAGTTTATTTGCTGTGTTACTGATTAATATTAAATAACTCTCTAGCATGTAAAATAATATGTATTTACTCACATTAAGGTTTAAATCCACAGTTATTAACACAAAGTACAGTTTGATGGACTGAATGCAACTTTACTGCACATGTCAGAGTCAATATTTTAGACAACATCTAATCTGGTTTCACTTGTTACTAAAGAAACATCAGACTTGTTTATGTCTTTTCTAGGTTATAGTGTTTTACTCTGTTGTCCAGCTTTAGTTGGAGATCTCTCACAGATTAAACAAACAGTGAATACACTGAGTTGACCAAACCCACCAACACTTTTACTGACCTAAGAGTCTCCAGTCTACAGTGTGAACTCTTCACAAGACCAGACAGGATGTTCACATCTGAATCCTTCAGGTTGTTTTCACTCAGGTCCAGTTCTGTCAGATGGGAGGGGTTGGACTTCAGAGCTGAGACCAGAGAATCACAGCTGATCTCTGACAAACTGCAGTTCTTCAATCTGAATAAAGAATAAACCATGTAGATCAAATCATTAATAATCAATCAGATATGTCCTAATCAATGATGTTTCCTCTAAAATGAGTAGAGTGACTTTGTCTCTCTGTTATTGTGGATCATCATAATGTCAGCCTTCTACAGACATCATCCAAATGTCACCACAACATTCATACAACTATTCATGTCAACACTGATTCATAACATGCTGCTGACCTCAGTCACATCTGGAATTAGAAGATAAATATCAAATCACATATGACAGAATAAAAACTTCAATACTTTTACTCATCACTGAAATGGATCAAACTTTAAAGAACCACAACTGATCCAGTAAAAAGGTCTAGCTTGGTCCTGGTCTGGATCCTACAGATCAGATCAGGAAACACAAAACTAAACACAGATTAAACTGAACAAAAACTGTTTTAATCCCAAATTACAGATTATTTCATCAAAACTTTTTTTTATTACTTTATTGTTTGTGCACAGACATGATTTATAGTGTAGACGTTTGATGGTGGTGCCAGTCAGCTTTTGACAGATTAAATTATATTAGTCTAAAACTACAAGGATAAATAAATATTCTACATCATAAAGACTTTACAGAATTTGTCTTTATAAAAAGGAACAAAATATCACACAAAACACCAACAGAAGTTTCTCTTGGTGTTTTTCCCCAATTTAACTGTTAATCTTGAATGAAAGCACACGACCAGTTTCTGACTCTGTCTGGTTTGTGGCTGCAGTGGAGTTTTCTGTGACTTGGTTCTGTTTGTTTGAAATGAGAACATGTACTTGGGTCTAATCTTTTCATCGACTATCATAGTGAACTGACCTCAGAGTCTCCAGTCTACATTGTGGACTCTCAAGAAAACCACACAGCAGCTTCACTCCTGAGTCCTGAAGGTAGTTTCCACTCAGATCCAGTTCTGTCAGATGGGAGGGGTTGGACTTCAGAGCTGAGACCAGAGAATCACAGCTGATCTCTGACAACCTGCAGTCCCACAATCTGAATAAAGAAAAAACATGAAACGTTGGAAACAAAGTTCCTGATTGTAACCATTCAGTGTTTCATCATCTGCTCTGACATTAGGAAATGATGGACTATGATGATGGCAGATGATATTGTGAACTGTGGGAGAGCAGGGAGAAGGTGGAGGAAAATATAGAGAGGTGGAGGTGCTCTGGAAAGCAGAGGAATGAAGGTTAGCTGCAGCAAGATAGAATACATGTGTGAATGAGAAGGAACCAAGTGGAACAGTGAGGTGACACGGAGCAGAGGTAAAGAAGTATTTAGGGTCAACAGTTCAGAACAACAGAGAGTGTGGAAAAGAGGTGAAGAGGTGTGTGGAAGCAGGAAGGGGTGGAGAAAAGTGTCAGGTATGTTGAGTGATAAAGGCGAGATAGAAAGGAAAGGTGTTTAAGACGGTGGTGAGACCAGCGATGCTGTTCGACTTAGAGACAGTGACACTGAAGAAAAGACAGGAGGCAGAGGTGAAGGTAGCAGAGCTTAAGATGCTGAGGTTCTCTTTGGGAGTGAAGAGGGTGGATAGGATCAGGAATGAGTCCATCAGAGGGACAGACCATGTCAGAAGTTTAGGAGATAAAGTCAGAGGCCAGACTGAGGTGGTTTGGACAAGTTCAGAAGAGAGATCGAAAACAAATCATTAATCGGATGCTGAGGTTGGAGCTGCCAGACAGGAGGTGTAGAGAAAGATCAAAGAGGAGATTTATAGATGTAGTGAGAGAGGAGATAAAGTTAGTTGGTGTGAGAGAAGAAGATGCAGAGGATCAGTTTAAATGGAGGCAGATGATTTGCTGTGGACAACCCTGAAAGGAAAATAATAAAAAGCTACAAAACCTAACGTGTAGAAATTATTATATCCTCTGAATTCTACTCATTTTATTTTTTCTAAAAATTAAAAACATTTAATGCTGTGTTCTGTTCTGAACCTGCTGATTATTCTCTCATGAAGATTCTCTTCTGCTGCCTCATGTCTTCCTTTTTAAACATGGAAAATTGAAACTGAAGAATTGAATTAATTTATTACAGTGTTGGTTCAGTTGTGGATTAAAGATATAAGTTCTACAATAGTAACAGACAGTGAACTGACCTCAGAGTCTTCAGTCTACATTGTGGACTCTCCAGGAAACCACACAGCAGCTTCACTCCTGAATCCTGCACATTGTCGTTGTCACTCAGGTCCAGTTGTGTCAGATGGGAGGGGTTGGACTTCAGAGCTGAGACCAGAGAATCACAGCTGATATCTGACAAACTGCAGAAACTCAATCTGAATAAAGAATAATAACATGTTATTGACCTCAGTCAGTAGCATGTAAAACAAAGCTAATTAATGATAAATATTTAATATATAAATAAATTAATAAAATGTTAGTTTAATTAATTTATTTCATTTTATTCATGTAAAAAGAGTATTTAGTAATTCTGTCGCTGTTTAGACTGTTTCACACTAACGTCGCTCACTTTTAATTGAAACAAATAGTTCATACATTTGTACTGACAAACTGAACCTTTTATTTTGACAGTAACATTTTCTAGGGAAAAACACTGACCTCAAAGTTTCCAGTCTGCAGTTTGGACTCTCCAGTCCAGCAGACAACAGCTTCACTGCTGAATCAGTCAGGCTGTTGAAGCTCAGCTCCAGTTCTTTAAGAAGAGAGCGGTTGGACTTTAGGGCTGAGGCCACAACTTCACAGTGAGACTCTAAGAGTTGAAAGGTAGAAAATCTGACAACAAATACCACAAAATGGTAACGACTCCACTGATGATAGACAATATCAAGATTTAATTTTAAAACATTGTAGGTAAACTCCCCCTTATCTTAACAAAGTGATCCCACAGAAAACTAAAAATCACAGGTCACATGGTTTTTTGTTTTTAATGTACAGACTGATGTGGGAAAGAAAGAATGTATGTTCATCTGGAATAACTTGCAGAGGGAAAAGCAAACTGTGCAAATTGGCTCCACACTTTGGTGAATGATGCCTTTTCTGTCTGTCAGTGTTTCTAGTTTACATCAGACTTGTAAATACAACTATTGTGCATCTTGTGCTTCCCCTTGTTCTTTCTGTGAAACGGCTCAAAACTAGTAAATTAAATATCAAAGTGACTAAAATCTAAAATCTGGTCTAATACTAATTTAAGAACAAATTTAAGGTGTGTTGATTTGATATTTTGTTTTTGTGTTTATATCTTTAACACACGCATTCTGCTTTATAATTTTAGTGATCACATCTGGACTCACCGAGCCTTTCTGCAGTTCCTCACAGCTGGGATCAGTCTCTGTCGTCCTTCTGTTGATGTGTTGAACTTCTTCAGGTCCAACTCATCTAGAACCTCCTCTGACATCTGCAGCATGTAGGCCAGAGCTGAACAGTGGATCTCAGAGAGTTCCTCCTCTGATCTGTTCTCTGACTTCAGGAACTCTTGGATCTCCTGATGAACTGAGTGGTCGTTCATCTCCATCAGACAGTGGAAGATGTTGATGCTTCTGTCAGGAGAGATGTTATAACTGTTTATCTCCTTTAGGTTGTTGATGACTCTCTGGATGACGTCTGGACTGTTCTCTGTCTGACCCAGCAGACCTCCTAAGAGTCTCTGGTTGGACTCCAGAGAGAGGCCATGAAGGAAGCGAACAAACAGGTCCAGGTGACCAGTTTTACTTTTAAAGGACTTCTCAATGACTGCCCTCAGGAGGTCATCCAAGTTGGAATCAACATGGTCTTTCCCCAAGAACTCCTCCAGTACCTCTGTTTTCCTGTTGGTGTAACAGTGGAACATGTAGACTGCAGCCAGAAACTCCTGAATGCTCAGATGAACAAAGCAGTAGACTGTTTTCTGGAAGATCACACTCTCTCTTTTGAAGATCTCTGTACAAACTCCTGAGTACACCAAGGCCTCTGTCACATCAAGACCACACTGCTCCAGGTCTTCTTGGTAGAACATGATGTTTCCTTTCTCCAGATGTTCAAACGCCAGCCTCCCCAGCTTCAGGAGAACTTCTCTGTCAGCCTCTGTCAGCTGCTGTGGACTCGTCTCATGTCCTTCATCATACTTGTTCTTCTTCCTCTTTGTCTGAACCAGCAGGAAGTGTGAGTACAGGTCAGTCAGGGTCTTGGGCAGCTCTCCTCTCTGCTCTGTAGTCAACATGTGCTCCAGAACTGTAGCAGTGATCCAGCAGAAGACTGGGATGTGACACATGATGTGGAGGCTCCTGGATGTCTTGATGTGTGAGATGATTCTGCTGGACAGCTCTTCATCACTGAATCTCCTCCTGAAGTACTCCTCCTTCTGGACGTCAGTGAAGCCTCGTACTTCTGTTACCCTGTCAACACATGTAGGAGGGATCTGATTGGCTGCTGCAGGTCGGGAAGTTATCCAGACCAGAGCTGAGGGAAGCAGATTCCCCTTGATGAGGTTTGTCAGCAGCACATTGACTGATGACTCCTGTGTGACATCAGACACAACCTCCCTGTTGTTGAAATCCAGTGAAAGTCTGCTTTCATCCAGGCCGTCAAAGATGAACAAAGGTTTACAGACAGCCAGCTGCTCTGCTGTGACCTTCTGTAATGTTGGATGGAAAACATGGAGCAGGGTGAGAAGACTGTACTGCTCATCTTTGATCAGGTTCAGCTCCCTGAATGAAAGCAGAACCAGCAGACTGACATCTTGGTTTTCCAAGTCCTCTGCCCAGTCCAGAGTGAACTTCTGCACTGAGAAGGTTTTTCCAACACCAGCGACACCGTTCGTCAGAACCACTCTGATGTGTGTCTGTTGGTCAGGTAAGGCTTTAAAGATGTCGTGGACCTTGATTGCAGTGTCATGGAGGGTCTTCATCTTGGAAACTGTCTCCAGCTGTCTCACCTCATGTTGGGTATTAACCTCTTCACTCTGTCCCTCTGTGATGTAGAGCTCAGTGTAGATCCTGTTGAGGAGGGTTCCACTTCCTGGTTCATCACTTCCTTCAGTCACACGTTCACATCTCCTCCTCAGACTGATCTTATGTTCATCTAAAACCTCCTGTAGACCAACATCGGCTGAAAGAAGAGGAAACAATGAGAGACTAAATATTCAGTAAGAATGAGGTGAATATTTTAATTAGCGACATTAAAACAACATTTTTTGATACTTTTTGATTCAATGAACACTAAATATAACAAAACATTCATTCAGTGTTATTTATATTTAATCGACAGATATTTAACAGACGCTTTTATCCAAAGCGACTTACAAGTGAGGTATAAGGCAAAGACAGGGTAAGCATAAGGAGGTCTTGCCTAAGGACCCCTGCTTCAGGTAGACCACAGCAGAGACCCCAGTCTTGTGCATGGAGGGCGGCGATATTACCTCTATACTATCCAGCCATTGTCGTTATTTGTAATCATTTTATATCTCAGTGCTTAGTAACTTAACAAATCTCTGTCATGTCAGAAATGTTGACATCAGCAGACAGATGTTCAGTCTTACTTTGTTCAGTGTTGGTCTGACTGACTCTCTGCAGTCCAGGTCTGGTTCTGGATCTTTTTCCACACTGGGGACAGGAGGAGTCTCCTGATGAACCAGACTGGTCCCAGTATGGGGTGATGCACTGTCTGCAGAACCAGTGTCCACAAGTGTCTCTGTGAAAAACATTTAGTTTAGAAATAAAAATATATTTTGTTGAGAAATCTCCAGATGAGTCCAACTGAGTGAAGAAGATTAAAAAGTCACAGAGAACAGTAAAAGTTCAGCTACTGCAGAGGTAGGAGTCATCCACCAATCATTAGATCAGGGGTTTGATTCCTGGCTCCTCCTGTCATATGGTGACGTGTCCTTGAGCAAGATACTAAAGCTCAAGTTGGCCCCAGTGAGTCAGGTGAGCTGCAGCAGCTTCGTCATCGGTGTGAGTTTGTGTGAGTGAATGAGAAGCAAAAATCCTTTGACATGGTGGATAAGCAATATATAAATACAGACTATTCATCATTTATAATTGGAAATACAAATGTCTCTGTTTAGTTTGTTTTAGTCAATATGATGTATTTAAGGTCATGAGTAAAAATAAGTGGAAATACAGTAATAATGGAAAACATTTTAAATCAGAGAACGTTTCCATGACACAATTTTGTTTTTGACCTTTGAAAACTAAACATGGTGGAGAAAATCTAAAGTCAAGACACCACCATCAGCTGCCATCAGGTTAGTTTACAGTAGAAACTCTCTTACTTTGAGTTCAATGGTCCAGGTTCATTACTGAAGTATGGATTACTATCTTTGGAGTGGTCACTCTTCATAGACAGACAGCTGGATACTGCAGACTCTGCTGCGTCCTCCTCTGTCTCCACACAAACACTGATCTTCTGGACTTCAGTCTGTCTGAGGGTTAAACCAGTAACACCGACTGTGAGCTCAGAACATTAGACGTACCTCCTTTGTTGAATTAATCAGTCTGTAGTGAAGTTTATGCAGCGAGTGAAGACTCGTGAAGTCTTCACTCAGTGAAGACTGAGAGGTTTCGTGTTTTCCAAGTGAAGTGATGATTGTTTGTTTGTTTGTTTTTCTTTATTCACTTGTATTTATTTAGCTGTAAATACAAAAACAGCTGCTGCTGCATATAATCTTTAAAAGTTATAATTTATCTTTCTGTTAGTTTTTAGATTTTTGTTAGCAAACACATTTTATTAGCAATTTTAATAAACAACAACACATAGTGTTGACAAAGAAATGTGGAAATGAGCGGTGAACACGTTAGTAGCAGTTCTCTCACTTTGTGTCCGAGGGTCCAGGTGCGTTATTGAAGGTCAGAGGTTCTTCTTTAGACCAGTCGCTCTTTACAGACACACAGCTGGATGCTGCAGACTCTGCTCTGTCCTCCTCGTCCTCCACACACACACTCATCTTCAGGACTTCAGTCAGTCTGAGAGATAAACCAGTAACACTGACTGTGAGTTCAGAACAAGAACCAGGACAAACAGGGACGACAGAACAGGAGTTAAAACACACAGTATCATTTCCTCTTTTTCTTTCAGCGTCTGTCTAAGAACAGAAGTAGATTCGGTGTCTTCTTCCCTCAACAGGACAGTGGGAGACACTGACTCAGAGACTCTGACAGTAACACCACCCTGCCTCAGCTTTAGTTTCCTTCCTTTTCTGACATTCACTCTGAACAAAGTCTGAACTAACTGGATGAAACTAGTTATGGGTCAACTCTGTGTCAAAGTGGCCGAGTTACATGATTGTTTGAAGAAATGTTTCAGATCAGGATGATTTGTCACTAGAGCAGGTGAATCCTGGACACACAGAGACTGACCTGTCTGAAAGTTCAATACGTTTAAAAGGAGCAAAGTCTTGCAGCTCCTGAAAATGTTCCCACTTTGTGACAAATTCTTTTAATAACTGTGTAGATTTATTAAAACATTTGTAGCATCTTCCTGCAGATGTCTAATGACCTCAGTCGCCTTAGGAGGAAAAGACGTCTCTGAAAATCCACCACCATCTCTTTGGTTTTAGAGGTGTTCAGTAGGAGGTGGTTTTTGTGACTCCAGTCTCTGAAGGAATTTTATCAGTCCTCTGTACTCCTCATTCTTTCCATTCCTGATACAACAATTGCAGTATGATCAGAGTACTTCTGAATATGTCAACACTCAGAATTGTACTTGAAGTCTTCTGTGTACAGTTTGTACAAGGATGGAGCCAAAACAGTTCCCTGTGGAGCCCCAGAGCTGCTCAGGACTTTACCAGAGATCACAAACTGTGGTCCTTCTGTCAGGTAATCAGTGGTCCAGGAAACAAATGATTGGTTGGATGGTGTTGAATGTATTTAAAACATTTAACAACATCATCCTCACATAACTTGCAGGTTCTTCCAGTTGAGACAAAACAATTTTATGGTGTAAAATAAGTAATTTAAAATGACTAGACTTAGGATTTTATTATAACAAACTCAGTTTAACTCTTGCAAGCATAAAAACATTTTCTCTAAAAAAAAAAAAAAAAGTGAATTTTTGAATTGTCTTCTACTTCACATTGATGCCTGTTTCCTGTGAGCAGGAAATATCAGCAGCACCACCTGCTGTTCAACTAACTACAGCTGGAGTCAAATCTCTCCATAGGGTTTGAAATCACATATCTGACATCATTCCTGTTTATTGCTGAGTGTTTCTTGCTGTTGCTGTTTGACAGTCTTAGAGCAGACATGCACATTGTCCTTCAGCTACACTCACTGAACAAAAGAGAGGAAACACTGAAGTTTCTGTCTTATTCACTACATTTGAGATGGAATTTACCAGAACTGAATAACAAAGTTTCTATCACAGACTCTGATGAACTAATGTTTGGTCATCAGTGGATAAAACACAACTAGAAACTAAAAACACTCATTAGTTTAGATGCAGCTGCAGCCTTTAGTGGTTTGTCATCAGTAGAAACTCATCATATTCAGGCTACATATGAAGCTGTAGAAGACCTGGTTTGTTTGGTACCTCCTCCAATGAAATGACTCAAAATGAAGTCAACAGACAGATAATTCAGCAAAAAAGGATCTAAAATAACATTAATAAAGTAATAACAGTAGTGACTAAGTGATGAAACCATGTTGAAGCTTTGCAGCTATGTGAACCGAAAATGAAAAAAGCAGCGGTCTCTGTTTTTTCCTGGTCTTCTGCTTGGTGGTCACAGCTCTACAGGAAGTCTTCAGTAAAAAAGGCTGTAACATTTTGATGGTGCTATCAAAGTCAGGTCTGAATTCTGAGTCATGGTAATCTGTTGTTGTCTTATAAGTGGTCAAGGTTGAGCATAACTTATAACATAAAAGCATAACTAACTCACTGTGAGATCTGTTTGTGTTTCTCATCTAAGATGACATTGAATAAACCAACTAGACTCTTACTTTGAAATCTTAAAACACAGTGGAAATATAAAGATACTAAAGTATTTTGGTTTTCAGTGAGTCATGTGACTACAACAAGACAGGACATGAGCAAGAAATGTTTTTGCTTTACTCTAAACCAACTTAACCTGTTCTGTACAATCAGAGGAAGTTGACTAGATAAAGTTTAGTTCAGTAAAAGCAACTGTTCAACATGGGAGCACCAAGTGATTGATGATCCTATACAAGTGTAGTGTGACATTGAAGGACAAAAATTTGACCGCAGCATCACAGTCTTCGAAGTGTGGAATAAAGGTGATTACTATACATGCAGCTACCCAAACAATGTGATCTTCAACAGTAGTAACACAGTTCATGTTAATTCAATGTAAATCACTGGAAACCTGAGTCAGAACAACTGCACCAGTCGATTTTCTAACGTACTCCCAACAAGTCATAGTTGATTAGTATCACTGTGATTTATGTCATATATACTGTATATGAAGATAGTGATTAAAGTATTTCGTTTTACAGTTCATCATGTGACTGGAACCAACTGAACCTGTCCTTTACAATTAGAGGAAGTTGATTTTAATGTTAATTACAGCAACTGTACAATAAGGTAAGTTTATTATTTAGTTTGTTGGACTTCCATTGTTTGTATAAAATTTATCCATTGTCTCTTCACATCACTGCTGCTTGTTTTTTTGATGGGAACGCATTTGGTAAGACTTTATCAAATTTGACTTTTTGTGTTATATTACGCTACTTTACATCAGCATGCAGTGAAATGATATAATATGATCATTTGTCAGGGCTTGGTTATTTAACTTCATGTTGTTGGTGTTTCACAGTTCTGCACTGTAAAATAAAACTTGTTTCATTTAAAATATGAATGAACATGCTGCTTTAACATTTACATCAAAGCAAAAATTTAGTTTGATTCAATTTGTTGAACTGTTGATGTAGTTATTTGAACAGCTTCAAACGTGTTCTGGAAACCTCAGGCTTGTTGATTTGATTTGATTTGATTTGATTTAAATGAGTTCATTTGTTAAACTTCTGTGAATCTGAACATCCAAAACAACTGTTAGAGTTCATTTGAAGAGTTAACTCTTCAGTTTAACTTTGGTGCTTATTAAATTGCAAGTATACTTGGGATTGAATAGAAATATTCACTGTGGGCAGAGCTATCAATGAGAGCAAACAACCATCAATTCATTTGACGTTAATTAAAGACACAGCAAGTTTCCATCGTCTGCTTTCTTTACACTAGAACTGAAAGAAGAACTAAAGAGTTAAATTACACTCATCAGCCACAACTGTAAAACCTGTAAAACACTAAAAACACTTGTTCACATTAAGATGGTTAATAACATAGTGTCTACACAGTAAAGTGTTGTACAGGACAAGTTCCTGCTGTGTGTATGAATGTGAAGAAGAAATTGAGGTTCATGTTTTCTAAAATCTCACTGTATTGTTGTGTTTGTGAATGCAGCTGATGAGTTAGATGACAGTCCTGTCTGTAGACATGGTGACAGTCAACATGTTACTGAGTGTCTTCTTTCTTCCAGGTGAGTTTGTTGTTCAGCCACTTTTATTAGGAGACATGTTTAAATTCAATTCAATTCAATTCAATTTTATTTGTAGAGCGCTTTTTACAATTGACATTGTCACAAAGCAGCTTTACACAACCAAAGAACAGTACATGAACAGTGTATGTGTATGAGTCATAATAATGTGATTGTCCCTGATGAGCAAGCCGAGGGCGACAGTGGCAAGGAAAAACTCCCTGAGAAGGCAACAGGAAGAAACCTTGAGAGGAACCAGACTCAACAGGGAACCCATCCTCATATGGGTGATTACATGCTGTGTAGGCAGCAGTCCAGTATAACAGTTAATGTCTTTAAGTTAATATGGAGTCCAGTTAGTTATTGCAGGCAGACTTATTCCATTCCTTGACTATCGAGCGTTGAGTCGAGACCTCCAAGAAACAGCTTCCGACGTCCGCCGAGGCCGGGACCGACATCATAGTAGCTTGTGACCAATCCAGTCTCCAAACGCATCCCAAAGGGCAAACGGTGGATCCAGGCGACGAGATCTCCAGCCAGAAGTTGGGCATCAGGACGAGTCAGACAGGTCCAGAGGGCAAAGGGTGGAATGACGTGTAGCTCGACAGAGAGACAGGAAGAGGGAAAAGAGAGAGGGAGAGGGAAAGAGAGAGAAGAGGAGAGATTGCAGTTGTATTCACAGTCAGATAAAGTTTGAGGTGAATGTATATGTAGAATAGTGCAGCAGGAACTCCGGCAGGACTAATTATGACAGCCTAACTAAAAGGGTGCGTTCAGAATGAAACACAGACATGAGGGCTCCCTGGGATGTAGAGCAACCAAACACTTCACCATCAACAAACCCGAGTGATCAGTGAGAGTTGGGAAGACAGCATCTAAACATACCAGTTCACCATAATGCTCTACGTCCATGAGTCCTTCCCAGATCTATTTACTCAAATGCTTGACTAAATAGGTAGGTTTTCAGCCTAGACTTAAACACTGAGACTGTGTCTGAGTCCCGAACGCTATTTGGAAGGCTATTCCATAACTTTGGGGCTTTGTAAGAAAAAGCTCTGCCCCCAGCTGTAGTTTTTAGGATACGAGGTACTGACAGGCAGCCAGCATCCTTTGAGCGAAGTAGGCGTGGTGGATCATAAGACACTAGCAGTTCACTTAGATAATGCGGCGCAAGACCATTTAATGCTTTAAATGTCAAAAGTAGTATTTTAAAATCAATGCGAAATTTCACGGGGAGCCAATGAAGTGTAGATAAGATAGGCGTGATGTGCTCATATCTTCTGGTTCGAGTGAGGACTCTCGCTGCTGCATTCTGAACTAACTGAAGCTTGTTTATGCACCTGGTTGAACAGCCAGACAGTAAGGCATTACAGTAGTCCAACCTAGAGGTGATGAAAGCATGGACTAATTTTTCTGCATCATGTAGTGACAAAATATTCCTTATCTTGGCAATATTTCTGAGGTGAAAGAAAGCTGTCCTGGTGACATTATCTACATGAGCTTCAAATGAAAGACTGGAATCTAGAATCACACCAAGGTATTTTACTGTTGCACTAGATGTAACGGAAAGGCCATCTAGAGTTACGGTGTGGTCTAACATCTTGCTTCTAGCTGCAGATGATCCTATAACTAGTACTTCTGTCTTATCAGGATTTAGCAGAAGGAAGTTAATTAGCATCCAGTCTCGTATATCCTTTACACATTGCTCAACTTTATTAAGCAGTTTGATCTCATCTGGTTTTGATGAAACATATAACTGTGTGTCGTCAGCATAACAATGAAAGTTAATACCATGTTTACGGATAATGTTGCCCAGAGGAAGCATGTAGAGGGAAAAAAGCAGGGGGCCTAAAACTGAACCCTGTGGAACACCAAACTCCACTGGAGAGCATGTGGAGTAATCGCCATTTAGATCTACATACTGATAACGATCGGTCAAATAGGACCTAAGCCAGGAGAGGGCCGTTCCCCTAATTCCAACAACATTTTCTAGTCTGTGAAGGAGAATACTATGGTCAATGGTGTCGAAAGCTGCACTGAGATCGAGTAGCACAAGCATAGAGACACAAATGATGGTACCTTCACATGTTTTTATTCACCAATAAGAAATTAATTATTACAAATTGAGAAAAAAATATTAAACAACACGCTGCTATTTTTTTTATAAAGTGAGTTTTCTAACCCTCTCCTCAAAGAGATTATGTTAATTCTAAACCTGGTTTTACAGGAGCTTTGGCTGCTTGTTCTTCACCAATAAACCTCAACATTACTGCACCACAGAAGACTGAAGCACTGAGTGGATCCTGTTTGATCATCTCATGTAACTTTAGCACAATACTGGGAGTAACAACATTTAGCAGCAGCAGACAAATCTTTGGAGTTTGGATTAAAAATAATTCAAATTTTGCTAACCATTCAAACAATGTGATCTTCAACAGAAGTAAAACAGTTAACATCTATCCAATGAATATTACTGGAAACCTGAGTCAGACAAACTGCACCACTCTATTTTCTAATTTAACCACAACATACACAGACACATACTACTTCAGAATCGAGAATGGACCATTCAGAGCAACAGCTGATTGTGATCCTCTTCAAATAACAGTAAAAGGTAAGAACGATTTTCAGACCTGACTTTTAAAAGGTTTATTAAAAGACAAGGAAATAATAGATTGTTGGTTCAGGAAGTGAAGTGGGGACAGGAACAGGTAGGGATGGAAAAACTGGAGCACCCTCTGCAGAAAGGGTAGGTGGAGTGATCCGCAAGTACAAAAGAACAGAAGGGTAAGTACTTGACGCAATCCAGACGTAGACAATGAGATCATTTTCATGACTTGACTTCACAAGGGCTTGAGGGATTCAGGACAAGATGAGATGGAGACTAGAGTGCAGGTTGAAACAGATCCAGGTTATCTCCTCCCTCTACGCCTCAGAGATGATCCAGATTTCCTTCCACAAAGAGTTCCTCAGAATAAAGATAATTTCAAGTACAACAACACGTCCACAATAAACCTCCTTTCTGATATCCTTAATCTGTAAGCAAAGAAACTAGAAATGAGGTTTCTAAAAATAAAGAGCGAGATCAAGGGACTTACAGAGCCGAGGGTCGAGCAAAGCTAAGTATCTTTTGCTGCACTTGTCATTGTTTTGTGTTTCTGAATCTTATAGTAGTATTTGACTAAAATTATACCTTCACAGAGCACAGCTGTCGACTCTTGTTTGACATGAGATACATAACATACTTTACGTGTGGGCCTCATCAGTCTGCTAAAGACGGTTTCTATCATTAAGATATTGGTCACTTTTATGTGAATGTTCCTCATGGTTACATTCAGAGAGTCACACAACCAATCATGTGTATCTACCATAGACACAACATTGGACAGTACATCAGGTGAAGTATAATACAAGCTGGTAGGGGCAGAGCTATGATCTGGGGTTGCTGCAGTTGGTCAGGTCTAGATCTACCTGATCCATCTCTAACTATAAGTTTATGAAAAAGGAAAGTTTTAAGTCCAGAACCTGAACCTAGATGCAGCAACAACTGGCTTTGCACTGTTTTATCTATTTTAAGAACCCACCAGTTTTTTCCAAGTTTACTACTCATTCTTCCAAAAATAATTTGCTGTAGCAGCTTTTACAGGAAAGTGATCAGTCAAGAAACCAGCACATGTAGAAGCCAACAGATCTATTAACAAGGACAACATGTCTCTAAGAGGCTTTATACTTGTTACTGTGTTTTGTATTTATTATTATTTTATGTGTTTTAAAACCACAGATTCTCTGAGTCCCAGAATTCAAATCTCTAAAGTCAATCTGAAGGAGAAGGAGTCTGTCACTATCAGCTGCTCAGCTTTCACTCCCTGTCCACACTCCCCTCCTAAACTCACCTGGAGTCTCCAACAAGACCCTCACAACAACAGAGAGGAAAACACAGATGGAACCTTTACAACTCAAATCCAGGAGACCATCACTCTGTCAGACAAACATGATGGATACAACATCAGCTGTTCTGCCACATATCCTGTGAATGAAGGAAGAGACGTCAGGACAGAGACACAAGAGACTCTCAGTGTTTCATGTAAGACAACCAGAGTTTGTTGTTGGATCCTGTCAGCACATGAAGCTGATTTTAATCAACACACTTAATGTGACATTTTCCTCAGATGCCCCCAAGGACACCTCAGCCTCCATCAGTCCATCAGGTTTGGTGTCAGCAGGTAGCTGGGTGAACCTGACCTGCTCCAGCAGAGCCAAGCCTCCTGTCAGCAGCTTCACCTGGTTCAAGATCAGCACAGACGGAGACAAGACTGTATCTGAAGGAGACTTTTACAGATTGAATGTAACAGATGGAGGAGTTTATTACTGTGTGGCCACTAATGAGCTTGGTAATCAGACATCACCAGAGATCCATCTGAATATTGAAGGTAAATTATTGAACTGTACTGCAAATGTAGAACCGGCAGGTATCAAGCTGCTCTCATGTGGAACTAGCTCCCGGTTCAAGTTAAGGAGGCAGACAAACATTGATGCAGTCACCCAAACAACTTGCAGAGGTTTTCTAGTATGTATTTAATCACATCTTTTTGGTTCACAACCTCAGACAAACAACAGTGTAGTGTAGGTCTGGGGTTAAAACTTCTTTGATAATGACAAAAAAACATGTGGGCATCACTAAGCACTACTGCATCAAAGGCCATTGCTTACGTCTTTCCCTCTTGGCATTGTGTTAAACACCTAAATGCACCATTTTGGTTTTGTTTTTGTTTAAAGAATATTGGGACAGTGGAAAAAGGTTATGTGTTTGTAATACTTGTTGTATTTGCAGAATATTAAGACCCACCAAGACATGGTGCGTTTTAAAACACAGAATTGTAAAAACCCTCCACAAGTCTAAATGAAAGTCCTATGAAGATAAATAAGGTGTCTTATATAATTTACAACAGGTATGTGCTCAGTAAATACACACATCATCAGCCTGATTGGGTGATCTTAGTAATCTTTTGGCTTTTAAAATCAAACTGACTCATCGCCAGAGTAACGTTACTCTAAGAAGTGTTAAATATCAGTGGATCCTGGTTTCCGTTCTATTGTGGATGCAGAATTGTTCTGAACTTTCTGCTGTCGAGAGGATGTAGTTTGATATTTGGAGATTTGCGATGTTGCAGCGTTGTAGCATTTTCCATTAAGCAGAAGGTGATGATGCTGTGTTACAGGTGATTAACCATCTCAACTGGTTAGTGTCGAAGTTATGGTGAAAACCCTGGGAATTGTGCGGCTCGTCAGTACATTGATTATCTTTGAGTGGTGAGACAAAGTCTTTTATATAACTACAGACTAAGTGGTTTTATATGTTACATGAGATAAATCATTATCATCATCACAGCATTAGAAATGAATTAATTACATCTTCTTTAACTTTCAGCTGGTTCCGTTCAAGATCGATCCCCAAACCAGTTAAGGTAAGTTACTAGAGCAGAGGTTCATCAGGTGAAATGTACCAGGTTCTGTCAGCACTGTAATAAACAGCCAGGCTGTAGAAACAGTCAAGTTCTTGTGAGCACAAATTGTGGCAGTACTGTAGAACACAGGAAACTGCTGTTGACCAGAATTACAGAGAAAAACAGCATAAAAATGATCTAAGTAATGGAAAACAGTATAACTACGTTATTTTGACCATTTTGGAGGATAATCCAACAAACACAACACTGACATAAAGTATTATTCAAACAGATTCAATGTTCAATTTTAAAATGTATGTGTAGAAATTTGAACTTGTAGTTTGTGTGGATACTAGTAGGTGTTGTGATTAAGTTCTCCTCTAATGACGTGTAGCAGCCGTTGTGTAAAAGCTACTTGAAGCTGAATTGTGACTGAAACTCTTTCAGCTGCAGTAAATTCACCACAGAGCACTGACACCACTCTCTCTGTGTTGGTTCATGTCCACAGGACAAAGCAGCAGCAGCAGCAGCAGCAAAGTAGCAGCAGACGACATCAACACATGGTTTGTTGTCAAAAACCACACGAAGAGAAAGTTTTCAGTGACTGTAAATAGAACAACCTGTCATCTATCGTTATCTATTGTGTCTTAATTTCTTAGCTTTAGTTTGTGTGTGTTACTGTGCAACTTAATGAAAAGTAGAGCTATTATAATTATATAATATAATATTAAATTTAATCTATTTATTGTTGTTTTGTTTAAGTCTTTTCTGCTGCTTGTTTTGGTTTTCAAAATTAGCAAAACACAAAAGTAAAAACATCTTTAATAAGTGATTAATATAAATACGTTCAGACCTAATTCATTTGCTTTACTACTGGATGCTTCTAAATGTGTTAGGTAAAATAAAATAAAAAATTAAAGAAAAAAATGGGAAAGAAAAGTTTCATACAGCAGAACAATTTAGGAGAAAAGTATTCATCGTCACTGTTACACTCATTGACAATGAATTAAAGGTGAATTCACTGGAAATAAAAAGGAAACATGAGATTTAGTTTAGATGTTGAACTGTGAACAGACATGAGGCAGGAAGACAGTGATCATTATCTTAACACTAACTTTGTTGAAGTATAATAATATTAGAAAGAACAGAATGAAATGAGTGACAGCTCTCTGGAACTGAAGTGAGGTTTATTATACGACAGCGTCTTCACGTTAACTCATAATTAATAGTGGATCCAGAAAGTTTTCACAGCGCTTCACTTTTTCCACATTTTGTTTTGTTACAGTCTTATTTTATATTTGATTAAACACATTATTTTCCTCAAAATTCTACAAAAAATAGTTTGTTTGAAATCTTGAAATTTATCAAAAATCAATGATCCCCTCCATCTTTTTATGACCCTCTGCTATTTAAACCTCCCTCAGTTTCTATGTCTTTGTCAGATTGTTGTGTTGTGTCTTTTGTTTCAGTTTAGCTTCAATACTATTCTCCAGCCACTCTGTTTTTAACCCAGGCCAGTTTCTTGCCTTGTGTGCGTTTCCTGACCATGTTTTGATCTGGACCTTGTCTCTGCCTCACCCCTTGTTCTTCAGTTGTTGTTTTTGTCTCTAGTAATCGAGTTTCTACATGCTACTTTGTATTATCTCTTGTTTCCCTTATTTTACATTAGACCCTTTATTTTTACTTGTATCTGGCATTTTAATTGATTCCTAAAAACCGTCACGCCGACAAAGGCTGTAATATAACAAAATGTAGAATCAGTTAAGCACTGTGAACTTTCTGGATGCACTGTATATGAACAAATGTGCATCCATTTACATAAGACACAAGATGCACACAGCTTCCAACTTTTACTAACATAATAATCTGTCTGTGAAGAATAAATGAAACTGTAGCGTGCAGTGAAACATCTACACGGTGGAGAAACAAATGTGTCACAAATATTGTCCTCACGCACTGTGACCACTGCATTAGAATCACAGCTGTTTTTATGGGACTGTGTCAGTAATAATGAACTCAGCAGCAACAGCTAAAATAGCTGTGGATTTGGATTTGGTTCATTGAACTGCTGAAGACAAAGTCCAACCAGTGGTGTGGACTTTGAATGATTTAAATACACCAATCATTAACTGATACTGACAAGCAGCCAGTCTTATGTCGGTTAAACCAAGTCTGTGCTCTGCTACTGAACGAGAGACAGCACTAACAACTAGTAAAGCTGTCAACAGAACAATAGTAATACAATAAAATAATCTCACTGTTGGAATTACGGCTTTGAAGTGACTTAAGTGACTTAATGAATTTACCAAAGTCATTGAGAACTGGGCTTCATCCTCCACTAGAACACGAAACCTTTGTGTCTATCAAATAGACATATGACTGTATTAATACATGTTTATTATTAAACATTACCCTATAATTACTGATATTAATGTGATGTAAGGTTTTCCAGACAGCACACCCACCTCCCTCCTCCAACATCCTCCTCACTCAGACACCAACTGAATCTGTACAAACATCACTGTTAATAGTTAATCTAGGCGGGTGGTTCTCTACTAACTGCTGCTTATAAAAATGATTGTTTCAGTCCACTAGTAACATCAAAACAGAACCTGTTCAGAGCCATGGAGATATTAGAACTTTTTCTCCAGTCCTCCACTTCTATCGTCTTGTTGGGGGTGGTCCTACTGTTGGTCTACTTTGTGTCCTCCGCCAGCTTCAGCTACCAGGGACGAGGCAGGGAACCTCCAGGACCGAGACCACTTCCTGTGCTTGGGAACCTGCTGCAGTTGGACCTAAAGAGACCGTACCAGACATTACTGGAGGTGAGACACTAAGTGGAAAAATGGACTGATTTAATCGTTTGTTGTGTTGGTGCTCCAGTCAGACACAGCACAGATGCACTACTTACTGTAAATCACATTTCCTGTTTGCAGCTTTCCAAGAAATATGGATCAGTGTTCACTGTGTATCTTGGATCTCGCAAAGTGGTGGTTCTGTCAGGATACAAGACAATGAAGGAAGCGCTTGTCAACTATGCTGATGTGTTTGGAGAAAAAGATCCCCCAGTAATAGCACAGGAATTCAGTCGAGGCCACGGTAAGAAAAGAAAACGGCTTTTACCTCTGTGTGAGTGGGTGTAGCACAGGAGAAAAGCAGGTAACAAATAAACCCAAACTAAAACTACGAGCTGGACCATTTATACATGACCCTGTTGAATCCTAGGGGTTATATGGTCGAATGGAGATTCCTGGAAAGAGATGAGGCGCTTTGCCTTAGCGAACCTGAGGGACTTTGGGATGGGCAAGAAGGCATGTGAAGACAAAATCATTGAGGAGTGTAATTTTCTCATTGACGCATTGAAGAACTTCAGAGGTAAAAAACTTTATTTATATACACTGCCCCTTTTGAATATTAAAAAGTCATCTGTACTTGTTTTTGTGTCCCTTGTTAAAGGAGAGCCCTTCGACATGACCAAATCAGTGGGCTACGCAGTGTCCAACATTATCTGCTCCATAGTCTACGGCAGCAGGTTTGAATACAGCGACCCTCAGTTTACGTCCATGCTAATTCACATGAACAAAAGACTTCAGCTCATGGGCTCCCGATCAATACAGGTGAACCTCCCAGCACAAGACTTTAATCACTTACTTAATAAGAACAGCATTATATTAAATGCTTGTGTTTGCGTGTAGACATGTGTACACTATGCTGTGTGTAGTGCAATATAACTTGAAAGTTTTAAAACAAGACCTAAAATTAAACGAATGAAATGATCCTCTCTTACATATTTGCATTTTTTTATAGATTTACAACCTGTTCCCATGGATTGGAAAATGGGTTGAAAACAGAAGAAAAATCCAAAAGATTATTGACGCTCTTAGAATACAGAACTTAGAGCTGTTCCAATGTTTGAAAGAGACCCTCAATCCACAGATGTGCAGAGGATTTGTGGATTCATTCATGATCCAACAACAACATTTAGAGGTTTGGAAACTTATCATCTAACAAACTGACAGAAGTTTGTTGTGGTGCAAAGCTCACCCTTTGAAACCAGTCAGGGAATTCCACTTACTCTGTCTGTCTGGTTTTCTGTTTACTGCACTGATACCTGAATGGGTTGGTAGAATGTGGTGAATTGTAACTAGGAGGTGGGATAGAGTGATTTTGAGTCTTGTGTTACTGCCTTATTCCTGAAAAGTTGCACATTGTAGCTTTAAGAGTCCTACAATAAGGTCTGTTAAGTCTACTGGTGGTCTGCATGAAAGGCACAGAACAACTTGTCATGCTCCTTGTATCTAAAGTTGTCATGTGACCTGAAATACAACATTAAAATCACAGTTGCATGTTATTTCGTTTTAGACCCGAATGTCTCTGAACACTTGTGCTGATACGTTTTTTACCTGCAGGAGTCTGGGAATCCTAACAACCATTTCCACAGTGAAAATCTTATGATAACTGTGCTGAATCTGTTTGCTGCGGGCACTGAATCAACAACAACTACACTCAGATGGGGACTTCTTTTTATGGCCAAATATCCAAAAATACAGGGTAAGGAGACGTGGATGTTGACAACTGACACATTTAAACCAACCCTGTCCCCTAAAAAATGAGCTTCCCATGCAACTGAACAACAAATGGGGTGTTTTGGTGTTTGGGAGGGTAGGATGACCTTTGACCTTTCACCACTAAAATCTAATCAGTTTAATTTTGAGTTCACATGGATTGGTGCTAAATATGTGGGAATTCCCTCAGATGCTTCCTGTATGATTGCATTCAAATGGGATGAGGTTATTGATTCTAAAGTTTATTTTATTTCCATGTTTTACTTCTGATGTTCATCCTAGAACCCACGTATTCCTCTGTAGAACACAATATCATAGATATCAACTCTACTTTCTTGTCCCAGACCAGGTCCGGGAGGAGCTGAGGAGGGTGATAGGAAGTCGTCAGGTGCAGGTTGAGGACAGGAAGAACCTGCCTTTTACAGATGCTGTTATCCATGAGACACAGAGAATGGCCAACGTTCTCCCAAGTGGATCTCACAAAACCAGCCAAGACATCACCTTCCAGGGTTACTTCATTAAGAAGGTTAGACTGAATTAAACAACTACTGTTTAAGTCAGTGTAGCATCAGACTCTCACGACTGAGCCATGCTGTCACAGTGCAGAGTGTGGTTTGTCTTCTTGTTGATAATATTTCTCCAGTTCACTTTTATAAGACTCTCTGGGATGCTCCCCTCTTTATACCCAATCTTGATACTGTTCTGTTATTTGTGAGCTGTTCCCCCAGGTAGAGCATAAAACACACAATTAAACGTCAGTTTCAACATTTGTTGTGTTCTTTGTTCTATTTTTAATCAAATATAGATTTGAAAATATTTGCAGATCATTGCTTTTTTTTTTTTTATTCATATTTTATACAGTACTAGTTGCAGAGGTTTTTCAGTTTCTGTCTTACCTACAGGGAACCTCAATTAATCTTCTCTTTGGATCTGTGCTATTTGATGAGACAGAGTGGGAGAAGCCTCACTCCTTCTATCCCGCCCACTTCCTGGACAAAGATGGGAAGTTTGTCAAGCGAGATGCCTTCATGCCGTTTTCAGCAGGTTTGCAAGCTCAGTCTTTGTTTCCTGTTAATGTTGCATTCAACCATTACCTGCAGCTTTGCTATTCATAGCATTCGCTACTTTTACAGTGTTAGAGGTGTGGGTGAAGTGGGTGGTGAAAATCGTACTGGAGTGCATTATGTTAAAAGGTGTTTCTAATGTGTTACATTACCATACTCTAGAGTTTCCTTGCTTCTCTCTTGCAGGTCGCAGGATGTGTCTCGGGGAGAGTCTGGCCAGGATGGAGCTCTTTATCTTCTTCACTAGCCTCCTGCAGCACTTTCGTTTCACTCCTCCACCTGGAATTTCAGAGGAGGAGCTGGATTTGACACCATATATTGGCTTCACCCACAGCCCTTCACCTCATAAACTGTGTGCAGTCTCTCTAATGTGAAGACTTAAAATTGTCAACTTGTTTATATGCACTGCATTATATTAGAATCTGTATAGCTTTATACCACATGCCTAATAACAACACTGAATATATTCAACACCAACATATAAATGTGTTTTAAACTGCTGTTTTAAAAAGAATCACTTTCTTAATAAGGTCCCTGCACCCACTATGACGAAGATCCTTTAATGCACTTCATATTGAACTCACAACATCTTATCAACCTCTTTAAAACATATTGTCATTGACAGAATAATGTGACACCCAAAAATAAAAAGGTAAAAATGAATCAACCAGATGACTGCTTATGGTACTGAAGTATATGTCTGCACATGTGTTGAACAGCTGGTAGCAAAATGCTATTTAGCTATTTATTAATCTCCCAAACAACCTGTCTACTCTGTGCCTCTGTTCAGTCGGTTTTTCCTCATTCTATTTGTGGATCTTAGGACAGAGAGTGTCACTGTTGTTCACATTGTAAAATCCCTTTGGGGTGTTGTTATTAGGTATTTGTGATATTAGACTATGTAAACACACAACAAATTGTACCAAAGTGCAGTAAACAATCAAAAAACTAAGTGAATATATCAGAGCTGAACCTGTTCTTTGTGTTGATCTGTTTTAGTTGTGTCCAGGTGACAGGTGTGAACCAGTTTGTCTCCCTGTGTGTGTTTGTCTGAGTGCAGATGAGAAAAAAAAACACACTGTTGTATGTTGGAGCATCAGCTCAGTGTTGCTGCAGCAGCACCACCTGCTGTTCAAAGATACTAACTACAGCTGAAGTCAAATCCCGTCTGATAGCATTTAACTGCTGAGATCTATTTTAACTGAGATTTTGAATAAAGTACTTTTATTTTATTAAGTTTGCCGTATTATACATCAACACAAACATGACCATACCCCTGGCCTTTGAGACGGCCAAACAAAGGCTCACAGCCCTGGCTACCCGGCTGAAGAGATACAACAGAGAAGAGAAGATGAAACCAGGAGAATAAACAGGATGTCTGAGCCATCCAAGGTGTACTCACAGTTGCAGGGTAATAACATGAGAGCAGACTCGAGATTGAAGAATAATGGAAAAGCATATGGGAGAAGGAGGCATCACATAACAGCAATGCCCAGTGCATAGCTGCATCATAGCAGCTAAGATGAGCACGCACATGGATGATTACATGAACAGTGCCCAGAAAGGAAGCGGTAGTAACACCAGGGGAGCAAAGCACCAGATACTGGTAGACAAAGCAGTCACCAGAGACTGTAACACCAGACATACCAACCTGTGCACTGCCTAGATTGACTACAAGAAAGCCTATGACTCAATGCCTCACACATGGATCATGAAGTGCTTGGAACTGTAAAAGATCAACAGGACTCTAAGAGCCTTCATCCAGAACTCAATGGGAAAGTGGAAAACAACCCTAGAGGCCAACTTCAAGCCGAATGACCAAGTCAACATCAACTGTGGCATATACCAAGGAGATGCTTTGTCCCCACTGCTGTTCTGCATAGACCTGAACCCCCTCAGCCAGATCATCACCAAGACTGGATACGGATACAGACTACGAAATGCCACAACCATCAGCCACCTCCTCTACATGGATGACATCAAGCTGTATGGCAAGAGCGAACGAGACATCGATTCGCTGATACATACCACCAGGATATACAGCCAAGACATCGGGATGTCATTCGACTGGATAAGTGTGGTCGGATGGTAGCAAGGAGAGGAAAGGTAGTCAGGACTGAGGGGATAGAACTACCAGAAGGCAAGATAGCAGATGTTGAGGATAGCTACAAATACCTTGGAATCCCACAGGCAAATGGTAACCACGAAGAGAAATTATATATATATATATATATATATATATATATATATATATATATATATATATATATATATATATATACACATAAACAATTCTGTATGAAGGGTAATCGCAAGTTTCTTCTTCTTGTTCTTCTTCTTATTATTATTCTCTTCTCTCTCTTTGCACCAATTTGGGACAGTTCACAATTTCGTGTGATTGTGCAATGACAATATATATTTATCTTATGTTATGTTATGTTATCTTATGTTATCTTATCTTATCTTATTGTGCAGCAGAAACAACAGAAAAGACATTATTAGTAATTATAAGGTATAACCCCTGTGCAGGCTAATCGTAATACACATGTGACCCAAACTGTGGCGAGACTTAATTAATTAATATAAATAGGAAAAAAGATACTCGTCAAGAATTCCTTTCCAAAAAATTCAGACATTAAAATTTTACATTTAACCAAACTTTTATTTTGAAAAGCAAAGCCCGGAAGTGTTGTTGCTGTTGTTTTAGCTTGATGCTAACAGGTGTGAAGATGTCTGCTGCTCTCAGATGTTTCCAACTCCGTTTCTCGGTTCTCTCTCCGGTTGGTTTGACTTCACAGCTGCTGAAAAATCATCCGGTGTCATGTCCCGTCGCTGGACGTTGGTTGTCACACACACAAACAGGTACGAGCTAAAGCTAGCTGGCTAATGCTAGCCGAACAGTGGTGTTTTTAGCCTTCAGCTCTGGCACAGGAATCAGTCAGTTAATCAATAAAATCTCCTCACATGATAAAATAAAGCAGAAAAAAAGAGCTGTCGTGTTTAAAATGTGGATTAAATGTGTCGTCGTTGTTCCTTGGACTTTGATTCATCCTGTTAAGTGTCGAGGTAAACTTTAATTAGCTGTTCTGGTCAAAGTCTGATTCAGGTTAGTTAAGTTCCTGCAGAACAAATTAAAGTTTTACTATTAGAAGCAGGTTCATGATATAAGTTAAAAAGACAGTTTTACTACAAGAACTGACCCATTAAATCAAGGTATTAAACTTGATTTAATACCTTTTTTATGAAGATTAATTCAAATCAAAAATTAATTTGCAGATGATTAAGAAGTAAATATGACAACTAATAACTACGAGCAATGAAACATAAAACTATGAGACTAATACACAAGGAAGAAAAATAACTAAATAACGCAATGGATTAAAAAAAAATTAATAAAAATTGAATGAAAGCTATAAAAAGATAAAATAAGTTCATACATGTTTATATAAATGTAAATAAATACACAGTTGTCTGTATTTTAATCAGAAGCCATGAATTAATCGAATCAGGTTTGTCATCTGTAACTACTTCACGTTTGTCTCGTTCAGTTCAGAGCTTTGAGGAAATTCAAGTTTTATCCTTTAAACTCAAACTGCTGACGGTCACAGTTACTGTAGAATTACACATAAGCTTTATATAATTCACGGTCATAATGTATTTTAATTGTTTCTTTGTTGAAACCTACAGATGTTTGCAGATGTTTACAGTATTTAGTGGATGTTTTGAAGTAAAAATAAACTGTCACTCTACTGAGTCAGTGTTCACCGTACTAGTGATCAATAACTCTTAATTAGATAATTATGATATTTAGAAATGCAACGAGTATCTCCATTGACTCACTGAGAAACAGCATTTTGAAGTAATTTTCCTAATTGATTAAGGCAGGTCTGCCCTTGTTGTTTTACAACATGAAGGTATCTTCCTGCTTCTGACTGACTAAACACACCTCAACACAAAAACTGGATGGTTCCTCTGAACAGACTCTCCATTTGTAGCTACAGGTTTTGCTTAGGTTGCCTATTGTCTCCAGGTTTTTATCCAGTCTCCAGTTAATTTTTATCTGCCGTGAAAAGATTCAAACTGACTGACATCATCTCTGTTTCTGATTCATCATCTCAATCTCATTTCTGCAGGAGCAGACCTCCGACCACTGGAGGGCGTCAGAGTGTTAGACTTGACAAGGTAATTTTAAACAGGCTACATTTTTACTTTTTTTTTTTTTATCTCAAGGTGACCCACAATTAAAGAAATAAAATGTTTGAAATTGTTTTAGAGTTCTTGCTGGTCCATTTGCCACCATGATCCTGGGAGATCTGGGAGCAGAGGTGATCAAAGTGGAGAGACCAGGTGAGCCAGTGTCTTCCTTCCTCACTCACTTGACCCTATTTTCTTCACTGTAGGATCTGTGAGAGTGTTTGTGTGTTTTTTAATGAACAGGAGCAGGCGATGACACCAGAGCGTGGGGTCCTCCATTCGCCGGCTCAGAGAGTGTGTATTACCTCAGCATCAACCGCAACAAGAAAGTACGCCTGTGTTTATGACTTGAAAAATGTGTCCACAGTTTGGACTGACAACCAGAGATTTCACCACATTTCTGTCAAGACTGTGTTCACTTTAATAAGAACTTAATATCTGACATCTGATATTTGAGCCAGCTGTTGAAAAACAGTTTTAGAAACAACCAGATTCTTGTTTGCTTATTATTTGTGACCTGGAGTTGATTCTCTTGATGTGTGAATGTTTTGTGGCAGTTGTCGACTCTCACATACAGTCTTGGCAGATTGTTTTTTTTTTTTTTTTTTTAGAGTTAAAGCTATGAGAAATATATCACAGACATTAATTTTTAAAGGTTTGATTGGGGCCTTATTTTTCTAACCAGTCAGAGATAAGAATCCTCCTGTTTGGTTCATTTGCATCCTGTCAGTAAACATAATAATGATTCTCTGATGCTTCTTCTGGTTGTAACTTGGACTGAATCATCTGATTTCAGAGCATTGCTGTGGACCTGAAGCACCCCAGAGGAGCTGGCATCATCCAGGAGGTACAACACAAAGCTGCAAGGTTCTAATACTGATACCTTATGTTCTACACAAACACAAAAATGATCTTTCTAGACCTAACAGAAACCATGAAATAAAATTAAGCCAGTTTTTTAATGAATCTGTAAGTTATTGTGTTTGACATCAGCATCACTCTTTAACACTTCTCAACACAGGAAAACTGAGCTCATTAATCTTCATCACAGTCACATGCAGTCTCTTAGAAGGAACATGTTCCACGTGAATATAAACATCTTTGTTGGTCTCTTTCAGGTTCATTTTATTTAGATGTTGTCTGTGTCTCAGCTTTCAGGAGTGTGTGACGTGCTGGTAGAAAACTACCTACCAGGGAAGCTACATCAAATGGGTTTAGGATACGAGCAGCTGAGCAGATTAAACCCACAGCTCATCTACTGCTCCATATCAGGTACTAACTACTAACTACTACTAACCGACTGTAACTAGGAATGTGGTGTTTTATATGAGGCAGAGATTTTAATCTATCAAGTGTAGGACTTCGATTTTTTGCTTGAGTGAAGTCTGTATTTTTTAAGTGTGGTAAACAGTGTTCAGTCAGACCGTGCGGTACAGTTTCTCTTCTCTCAGCTGGGTTACTGTAGCTGGTACATCCTCAGATTTGTTATTATGAAGCAAAGCAGCTGCTTTTTTGTCTTTTAGGTAACAGTTGCTTTAATGTTGTGAATTTTCAGTCAGCTTGTCTTTACCTGTTGATGAGCTCCTGGATGTTTATTGATGAACTTATTTAACTCGTGGATCAGTAGGATAGAACTACTGTGACACTGCAAAGCGCCCTCTACTGGGCCAGAAGAAAAACGACAGTATGGTATCTGATCTGTTTTTCAAATACACATACATTTTTAATTAAATTGGAAATTAAATAAATAATATTAAGTCGAAATAATAATTTTTCTCGACATTTGAACATTTGGTTGATATTTAAATAAGAAGTTTGAGTTAGCGAGCAGCCTTTGTTTATTATGAAAATTAAAAGTATAGTAAGGTAAAAATATTTCAACCACGTATTTTTTATACACTAATTTAATTTGATGAATCTGAAAACCAGCTCTTTGAAAGTGCTTTGAATTTTGTAGTAGTTGTACTGGGCATATTCAGTGATGACTGAACTATTTCCATTTTCAAGACTCAAGCTAAAATGTAAAGTTTGGTTTGGGTTAGAGAAAATATCATAACAGCGCTAACATGTAACAGGTTTATTATCTGAGGGGCAGAAATGTGTTTGGGATATTTAATGGAAATATGTCCAGTAGTTAAAACCACTGATGACGACTCCCACCATCTCTAGCTACCAGAGGGAAAGTCTTCACAGCAGCAAAGAGAAAAGCTTTTATGAAGCTGTTTCGCTGCTGGGCTTGAACGCGTAAAAGGAATCAAAGCTAAGCTGGTACCTCAGTGAAAATGAGTCTGATTTAAAAGTTTCTAATTACGGACGAGAAGCTTGTGTTCTCTTATTTCTATCTCTGCGCTGCCAGCTGTTGTTCATCTCGTCTCACTTTACTGATGCGTGTTTTCAATTGCGTCTGAGGCTCGTTTAAAGGCCCATTACAGTTAACAGGCGGCTGCGGCGCGCTCTCCTCAGCGGGAAGTGGCTCTGCAGGCAGGACTGCTGTGGCGGCTGGATAATCTGCAACGGCTGCACGGGAAAATGAAGTTTAATGGGGAAAGTTGCTGTGTCTGTTGACTAATGGGCAGTGGGATTACAGTGTATGTTGACTCAGGTATGAGAGAAAGGCAGGACCGGACCTTAACAGAACCATCAGTATCATTAAAGTCTGCACTGAAACCGTTTGTTGATCATTGGTTTTATTAACGTCCGTGACAGGAAACTGATTCATCTTCATCCTGCTGACGTTCTAATGTCTTACCTTAGTGTCTTCTACACAAACCTAAGTCTTCAGTACTGTTTATGGCTGTCAGTCCAGCCTCTGCCCTCTCAGTGCTGCAGTTCTCAGGCTGAGCCATTAGATGTCGGCGGAGTCCACAGAAAGACCGTGTGAGCAGCTCAAGTTTCCTCTTCGGCAAACCCACTGAGCTGCTCCCACAGCTCAGTTTCCTTTGCAGGCTGTGAACTGAAGCCACTTCGCTCACTTAATAACATCCAGCAGTGACACACGGCAGATTATGCCGCTTGTTTCCCTTCACAGTGTGTCATGTTACTGAGGCTGTGACAGCGCTGGCTGCTGTCCAGAAATACACATTTCAGTGAGGCCTCTGTGATCTGCAGTGTGTTCTTAGTGTTCTTAGTTTGCTGCACATCGGCATCTTTTTCTTAATTATGACACAAACACACACCAGTAAAGACTATCAGCAGTGAAAGCTGACTGATGGTTCTGGACCAGCAGAGCTGCAACTTGAGAGATATGTATTGTAGCTCTTCTGAAAATACTTCACCATTAGTTACTTTACATATGCAGGTTCTTAAAACAAACAGTTGCACTAAAATTACTAATAATACTAATTAGGTAAAATGAGTTTATCATCATTTTCGCCTCTGAGACTTTGGTTGTAGTACAATTTAGTCATTTAACGTTTAAAAACTTTGCCCAGAGAAAGCTTAGTGGTGTGTTTGTCCTTTTGTACTTAAAGTACATTTTAGAGCATGCAGTTAGTATTTTAAATTGCCATTTCAGCTTATAAAGGAGTACTTTTGTATGCTAGTACCTTTGTGCGAGTGTTACATGTGTTAACAATACGAACACTGCAGTATCCTGCTGGCAGCCCCAAGAGACCACAGTGTTCATTACATTGACATTAGAAAAACATTCAGATGACTTATCTCCACTCAAAACCAGGTGTTTCTGGACGTGTTTAGTTGAGGATTTTGAATCTCTACTGCTGCACATGTCCACACATCGTTTTGGAGTCCTGGTTCTTTAAGTTACATTAAGTTATATTAAAATCTTGTCATAGATGGCACTGCTGGTAGAGCTAGGAGTCTTGAATTGTTGAGAAAAGAGCCAGTACATACGATTCACAATACAAATCAGCCTGCTGTTTCATTTGTGTGTGTAGATGGACAGATGAATTTCTTCAAATCTGTCCACTTAAACTCAAGGATGAACTGATTAAACAACAGTCAAAGTTAGTGTGTCTCCATAGATAACGCAAGATTATCCGGCAACTTGGACTCGTGTATAATCTTATTACAATGTGAGGCCAAACATGTAAACGTGCGTGCGTGTAAACTGCAAGTTCACTGGTTGGCGCAGGCAGACGACCACAATGCAGTAATTCTACCTCTCTCTGCGTTTCTTTCTTTCTATCATGTTTCTTTTTTTTCCGGTCTGTATTGTCTCATCTTTCCCTCTCCGCTTTTGCGTTTTTTACTCTATCTCTATTTTGGTTTTATCATTTCCACATTTTTGTCCTCCCTTCCTTCTCTTCCTCCTGTCCTTTAGGAAAAAAGACTACATTACCCAGGAGGCCTCATTAAGCTGCAGCAGCTGGATGCAGTGGGCAGATTTACAGTCTGGTTTCGTCCTGAGCTGTCTGAAACAGAGCAGGACGCTTCATGGATTGATGTCCTGATCCCCAGAACTGTAATAACTATCACTTTGTAACAACAGGAAAAACGCTCATTTCCACAGCGGAAAGGTTTTTAATGGACCTGAATCTGGATTTTGTGAAGCGTTTGGCCTGAAAGTGATTAAGAGACCGACAACATCCAATGTGTTTGTGCGTGCTTTCACTTTTTAACTGCAAACTCACCTGGATGTCAGTTCTTTAAGATCTTTGTTCAAATCGTCCATTAGTGTTGAGAATAGTTTCCTTCAGCCATTAACTTCACTTCACCTGTGTGAGAATCAGATAGTTTAGGATTTTACTACATTATTGAGGTGCTTCTATTTATATGACAGTAGGTATTGGTTGCTACTACCAACCCTGTACAAATATACACTCCAGATTCCTGCATATGATACTTCAACAGTCCCACTAAACAAAGTTTGAGCTTATTTAAAACAAGTTACCTTGTTTTTTTTCATCCGATACCAATTCTTTTGGGAGTAGTTCTTTGTTACAGTCTTTAGACAATTTTATTTTGCTGATTTTGAACGTATTACCTTCTTTTTTCCACTGATGTTCTGCCGTTGTTAGTTCACCTGGTGAATACTGTGAATAATGTTTTCATTTAGGATTTAGGAGTCGAGGTCTGCGAGTCTGATGAAGACACTTGTTTGTTTATATGTGCACATTTGTTGTTCATTCACACTTATTCAAATTCACGTTTCACACAGCTCAACTGTGTTCACTGCTAATTTGCATGTAAACAAACATTGTTTGGTTGGAGGAAAATATGATTTTGTTGTTTAAAAAGATGAATCCAGTTGGCAAGCTGCAATGCAAACACATTGTAATTTACTCTTCACTAGCGCAGAGACAGACTTCAGACTGTTCCCCTGTTTACTGCTGTGATTTCACTCTGTTGCTCATCACGCCACTCATTTCTGTGTGTTTTCTATTTCAACATGCGAGGCAGGGTTAAAAGCTGTGTGTCCAGCCAGACTGGTTATCATTTTACAAGCATTTATGGGAATGTTTTTTGTTGATATGAAATGAACACAGTCTGGACTCTTTAGGAAATCAATCTGGTTGTTTAGTCAGAGCAGCAGACTCAACATGCAGCTGGAATGTGGTTTTCCTGGAAGAGGAGACACTGAAAGGTTTGATTCCCTGCTGCGTTTCCTCTCAGCTCTGAGAGAAACCATCCCACTGGCACAGAGGCAATAATGTGTGTGTGTGCGTGTGTCTGTGTGTGTGTGTGTGTGTGTGTGTGTGCGCGCGTGTGTGTGTGTGTGTGTGCGTGTGTGTGTTCAGGTTATGGACAAACCGGCCCACAGTCTCAGAGTCCAGGCTACGACTCCATCGCCTCCGCTGTGTCCGGGATGATGCACATCACCGGGCCGGAGGTCAGACTCTATTTGATTGTCCTTTTTTGACCAATGTTTGAGACGTCTCAGCGGTTTCCTGGAAGATATTTAAAGAAAATCTCTTGATCTTTTTCCTGCTCTTCAGAGACTGAACTCTTTACATTTTAATGACTCAGACTTTTCTTGTAGTGTCACCTTCAGGACAAACCTTTCAGATCTACATCTGGTTATGATCTAAGAACAGATAAACATTAGTACTATTGCTTCCTCTTCACAACTTGTCCTTTTATAACATTGTGTTGATCATGTTTTCTTGGGCCTGACTCTTAAAATATAGTTCAAATATCAGTCACATCAGCTGAACTTGTCTTGATCTTCACAGAACGTATTGTACATGTACAGCATGACTGTCTCAGAGATGTTGAGCATTTTCCTCACTTATAAGAGGTCTCAGTATTTATCTATGATATTCCTCAGTGTGAAGTGTTGCACTTTATGGAATCGGAAAATGCACTTGCTAACTCTACATGTAACTCTGTGTGGTTGTAATAATGATTGGTTAGGTGTCTAAAACCTCAATCTACCCAGTCCCAAGTCCCTCACTTTTTTATCCGTCTTCTCACCCTCACCACTCATAATGCCGTGTGTCAGCAGGACGGTGAGCCTGTGCGGCCTGGAGTTGCCATGACAGACCTGGCAACTGGGCTGTACGCACACGGAGCCATAATGGCTGCCCTGCTGCAACGACACAAGACGGGGAGAGGCGTTCACATCGACTGCAACCTGCTGTCGTCACAGGTAACATCAGAGTGTGTGTGTGTGTGTGTGTGTGTGTTGTTTGTAAGAGCTTCATAGTTTGACTGGAGCTAATACAGTTTATCATATGGCTGCTGAAATTACACAAAATAGGTCAAACTGCATATAAATCCTTGACAACAGCTACATGGGGTGGGGTGAGGAGTGAGAGACAGAAAACCAACAAACAAGATAAAAAAATAAAGTGAAACCAAAAAGAGGGAAGCAGCCACATGAATAGGCAGAGTCCTTATTTCATGTGGCTTTTACTTGTTGTTCACACAATAAGTGAGATTTAGTGAAACACATGCTAGTATTGTCCAGCAGCAAGAAATGTCGTCATCATCAGAACTTTAGTAATGTCCGTCAAAACAAGCCTGTTTGCTCCCGTTTAGTCTCCTATAGACAATGTTGGTGTGAAACTTTAAACAGGATCTGCTCCTTCTCATTAAGAAGTATTTTGTTTTATTCAAACAAAACAATACACACTCTGTGTCACTGCTTGATTTAAAGAAAACCTTTAAAGTCCTGCCTTAGTAAAGGAAGGAAATGCTCCAAACACCTTCTCCACTTTGTGCATGAAATGTCACCTAAACAGGACATAGTCTTTTTAACTGCAGGTACATGACCTGGTTCAATGTGTTGTGTTCAGCATCAGCTGGTAAAGGACGCCGCTGACGCACCCTGTCTGCTTCCATCCAGATCAATGGGGTGTTGTTGACACTAGAGATAAGCACAAGTGTCTCTGCAGCTCGTTTAAAGTGGCTTAAACTCGGCTAATAACGAATCCTGAAAACTCGCAGGTATTTAAACAAACTGTTGATTTATCCCGAAAAGTCCAAACAGTTTAAGCAAAGTAATCAATATTTCTCTGCAAGTTTTTACTGTTTAAACAAAGTGAGCGGTGCGTAATCCTAAAACCGTCTGGGACTGGAAGACGGATGGGATCACACGCTGTTCTGGACTCTGAAGTATTCGAGACACCCAGGGTGCGTTTGATTTGTCGTGTGAGGACATGCTGCTTGTGTGACAGTGTGGCTTTTAAAAACATGTTTTATGCTGTATGTATTCTCATTTTTCACTTCTTTTGCGGGGAGAGAGACTTTGAGACGACCCAGTTCAGCTCATTTCAAAACTTTATGGTGCTCCAGAGAGACATTTAGTTTTCTGACAGAGTTCAGAATAAAAATGTAGAAAAGTCTGTTTCCTGTTGAGGAAAAGTGGACATTTGCTCACCATCAACATAACAGAAGTTTAAGATGCTCCTCTTCTCTTTAGAAAACTAAAATCTATTTGATCGAATCTTTTCCCACATCCTCTTCCTTCTTCTTTGACCTCGTGACAGTGACACCTGCATTATGTGTAGACCTAGTCTGTGTCTTTTCTACATTTATTTTCCACTTCCTACCTGCTGGCTGAGTCAACCGAATCCAATAGACTTGATGGAGGATAGGAGTAGGGTGAGATTTGTATTCAATTTGTTGTAACACAAAAAAATAAGAATTGCTAAATCACAGCAGTGTGATTTAACAATTTTAGCTACAGTAAGTAGCATAACGATCTAATACAGATAAGAGACATGAACTTATCAGCACACTTAAATATTAATTTGCACTTGGATAGTAGAGGCATATTTTTAGGAATTATTTTTATGCTTTTAACAGCACAGTAAACTTGACTATTATAACTAGATCCAGTGGACTATAAATACATTTTTGTTTCCCTTTATATATAACAATTTTCTTTTCTCTTCTTTCTTTTTTTAACAATGAGTTTTAAATTCATTAAGACATAGACAAAGATAATATAAGCATAAAGTAAGCAGAAAGTATAAGCATATACTTTTACATTTAGTTATCTGGCAGATACTTTTATCCAAAGCGACTTACAAGAGAGGTTTAAAGCAAGCAAAATATCGAAGCCAAGGAGAAGAAAATTGGAAGCAATGTGCTCTAGAAAGAGCTGCTTTAGTTTCATGGGTTTAAATGCAATTTTTATTTTTGCAGAGAAGATTTAAGTGCTGAGAAAGGTTCGTAAGAGTTCTGTTTTGTTTTCTCCTGTTGTTTTTGAAAATTGAGAGTGAGTCAGCTGGGCGTGCAGAGAAGTGTAGGTAATTCCACCATTGTGGAACAACTGAGCTGAACAGTTTTGCCTGGGATCTTTTGAGAGGACCACAAGACGTTGTTCACTTGCAAAGCTCAGTCGGCGAGAGGGATTGTAGGAGTTCAGGTAAGCCGGTGCTGTTGAGTTGACAACTTTGTAGGCAATGTTTAGAGCTTTAAACCTGATGTAGCAGCTACAGGAAGTAGTTTGATGCAGGGGTTTGATGCAGAGATGTGATAAGTGGTGTAACGTGACCTTTTTGACTAATCAAAAATGAGATGTGCTGCTGCATTTTGGGTCATCTGGAGGGGTTTGATGGTGCCTGCTGGTAACCCCGTCAGTAAAATACTGCAGTAGTGAAGCTGAGGTACGACCAGAGCCTGCAAAATGAGATGTGTTGTATAGTCTGAAAGGTAGGGTCAGATCTTTCTCATGTTGAAAAGGGCAAATCTGCAGCTTAAAAAATCTATACTAACACTTAAATAAACTTTTTTGTTACATAGTGGCATAATGACAGGCTATCTACATGATAAAACCATTATAATAAAGAATTTGATGGATAGTAGAGAAATGATACTTGCTTTAAGGTTAGGACAGATTGAGATATATGGAAAATAAAACCTGACTTCAACACCAAAGTGAAATGCAGGCTGTGGTTGTTTTTTTGGGGCTGCAAGGTCTTGATCTTCGTTGTCGACGCCCAGTGCTGATACACATAGAATGCCCACAGTCCACCTCCTGTATCCCCTCCCCATATCCGATGGTGCATTCCTCCATAAAGTGCTGCCACCACAGGCACGTCGACCACAGAGTGGTTAGATGGGGAGGGAGATGAACAATGAGAGCTCACAGCCGCTGTGGATCTGAATCCATGTGGACGGGTTTAAGCTGAGTTTGGTTTGGTTGTCAGGGGAAATTGAATCATGACAAACCAATCGCAGTTGACTGTTCTATCATTACAGGCTGCCTGCAGGTCCTGAATAAGCTTTAAACATCGGGAGAATCTCCACACCAAAGGATAAAAGTCATAACTCTTAAGTTCAGCTTAAAATGTCTCTAAAGTGTTGTGGTGTGTCGAGACCCAGTCATGCATAAAAATACAACTCTGGATTAGTCTTTACCAGAAGTGTCCTGTGTGGAAAGTTTCACTAAGATACCACTGCACCAAGGAGAAGATAGCTTTTATCCCAAACATAAAAAACTTCAATTAAAGCAGATTGTAAATCCTACCTTTCTGCAACTGAGTCAGATTGAGAATAAAGATATAGAGAGTTGATTTTATAATTTGGGTACAGTAAGAACCAGAAGTAAATTGACAGTGATGAGGTTTTGTGATGTTGCCTTTATTTAAATCAAAGACCTTTAGATGTTTTATTTAAGAGGTTTCACAAAAATATGACATTTATCATTTAGGAGTTATAATCATTTTAAGCAAAGTATCTCCATTTTCAGGGGCTCAAAAGTATTTGGACAAAGTAGCGTTATTGTAAAGCTAACCATCATTTTTTATACTTGAATGAACATCTGTGCCTGGACTGGCTACTGTCTTCACCAAGGGTCTTACTAGACTTTCCATATTTTCGTATTAACAGCCTTTATGATTCAGCATTGATTCTGCAGTATTTTGACACAGCACAAATCCATTTGCAGCTTGGAGTTTCTCTTTGTTTCTGTCTTCATTGTTTGTTGATGCATTTTGTCAGCACATTTTTACACAGTCATCTTCACTTTTCTTATTTTGTAATTTACCTGTTTTAGAATCATGTTGATCTCATTTGGTACAAGATAAATGCCAGAGTTGATTAAAGCTGATGTGTCCTGTTGCTGACTGACACTCAGTTTAATATAATGGCTGTGTCTTTGTGATTGTGTTACAAACTTGAGTCAAACTTCTTTCATATGTAGTGTCACTGTTCTTTAGTCGGCCCGGCCTCTCTGTGTTAGTGGTATATAATCTGTACAGCCCGTAGTTAAGTGAGGGAAAGGACCTTATGTGGGTTTAGGCAGGGAATATCAGTTTCTACACAAGAACAATGATTGACAGCACCACCCATCTATATCAGTCTCTCAGCTCTGTCATGTCAACATCCTTTAATGCGTTACGACCACCTCTGATGCTCTGCTGCTCCTGGTTTCCCTTCTAATCATTCATTTCTCCTTCTTCGTGTGTTTTTTCACTGGATTCATGTTGGGAAGTAAGAGTGAATCTTACATTAAACTACGTGACGTCCTCTACCAAAAAGGAATTAGAAAACAGACAAATATTTGCATTTATCACCTAAAAAACTTTTAAACTACAAATCTTCAAATATCAGCACAACACTTACTAATGATTTTTCTTGGTATTTAGATGATGTTTGCAGAGTAGATGGAGAATCAGTGTCTTTTGTAATGTGAAAAGTTTCTTTTCCAGCAGCAACAGCACTTCAGCAGCACCTCAGACGGATGAAACGGAGAAAGTCGATGCGTGTATGGAGAATATTGTATTGTAAGAGAACAGAATGAGGTGTTTTTGCCACAGTGCTGCCGGTGAAACAAAGGATGGGATTTAGCTTGGATCAAGACTCGAGGGCAATTTGTTCTCCAGCTATATTTGGAGATCCGTTTGCAGATTTTGAGCTGCCTGCAAATCCAGTGAAGCCACAGGGCTGAAGGTGAGCCGCTGGTTGTTCTCCAGTGGTTTTGAGGCAGCAGCGTCAGGAGGAAAGGGAGCCGGCTTGTGGTTTATATTCTTTCTGGAAGGAAGGGGCGACGAGTGAGCCCCAATCTCCAACTGCAGCACGGAGGAATGGGACTGATGACAGCTCCTATTTAACACCAGGCTCTCTCTCTCTCTTTAAGGTTTCCTGCCTCAGCCATATTGCTGCTAACTACCTGAATGCAGGGAAAGAGGCAAGGCGCTGGGGGACGGCCCATGAAAGCATCGTACCTTACCAGGTAACACCCTGATTGCTCAGCTACCAGTCTTACTGCTCCTTTATCCTTTGTTCAATCCCTACAAAGCAGCTTAGAAACAGTGTCACAAAGAGGAATTTTAGCCCTAAAAGACTTGCATACATAATTGTGTCCAGGACCAAGAATATTTAAGAACAAAGAGAAATTGATAACTTGTAGGTTTCTAATTACAAAATTATTAACCAGTAATTGTTTCACAGATAAAATCAAATTGCAACCAATTAATGTGAAATAAGTTTGAAATGTGTTTAATTTAATTTTCTATTTTTTTAAAGTTGCAATTATTGTGTAGTTAGTGTGCCTGTGATGAGTGCTACAGGTTCTAGAGTTATGATTTATTAGGCTTAATTCTAGCCATTTTAGACCCGGAGTGAACATAGAGCTGCTGGTCACATTCATTTATTAATTATGTGATTCTAAAAATATATTGTTATATATTTTTATATTTTTATATATATTGTTATATATTTTTAGCTTGGAAGTACTGACAAAAAAAAGGTAGTTCTAGACCTGTCCCTGATATCTGGCTCTGACCCACATGAAAAGGGTATTAGGTAGCATTTCATGTGTTAGGAAAAAGGGTTTTAATTTAAATGGTGCCCCAGAAACTCTTCACAAGGAGGACTTTATACATATTTAGGGCTGCTCAAGAGACATGGGAAATTTTGGAGAAGTCCTTAAAGCTGACATAAGTGTTCATGGGAAAACCAGAATAGGAGGAGCTGGGAGTCACAATTGTAAAACAATTAGGGACAATTAGTGTCAGCTAGTTTGAATGCTTTCATGTTGGTGTGTCACTGTTTCCTGTGTGAAAGTCATTTCATGTTGACACGTCATCCCTCATTATCTCCTCGTATATCTCCTACAACCATTGCGCTCTTTCTGTAAATCACTGCCCAAACCAAAGCATGCTTCATTATGTCCTTGTTCTTGTATTAAACTCAACTCCAAGTCACAGTTAAAGAGCATTTTGTGATCATGCTTTCTGAGAGTTGATACTTCTGCAAAGGGCAATAGGTGAACATTAGTTAACATTGATATTATTTTGTTATAAAATTTCTTGCTTTTAAAAATAAAATACAACAAAACATTGTAGTTACAGTAAATTTTCCTCCATCCTTGCTTTTTTTCCTGATCACATTAAGTTTATTAAAAACAGAAGGAACTTAAGTAAAAGTGCATTTCTCTTTTCCCTCGACTGCTTCGTGGTGTCGTTAAAATGTGAATTATTTACTTTCTGCACAGCACAAAAATTCAATGCACACAGGGGCGTTGGCTCAATACAGTATTTCACAATAAGAGCACTGAAATTAACACTGAAGATATAGAGTGAGCACAAATCAAACTGCAAAAGAAACACAGACAAATTCCAATAAAATATATAACTTAATCTAATTTTAATTTACATTTTGGCACAGCAGCAACTGCAGCTCAGTAGCTGTTGGAAAATAAGGTTTTATCACTTTTCCTATTGCCTTAGAGCTTTTGTTCAGCCTTGTTTGCTGTAGACAGATGTTCTTTTTACCACCTACCTTAATTCAAAACATTTCTTTCTGTCACAGTACAATCTTACTGTGATGGCACATGCTTGAAAGATGTGTTATTCATATTTTCTAAATATTTAAGCTCTTCTTATGTGACTTCTGAACAAAACCACTCTTATTAGGGTGAGGGATATAGATGCTGACCCCTGTTTATTGATATTATATATGGTGTTTAGTCATTGTCATGATGCTTAATAAACCCTAAGAAGATATACTTTGGTTACATCCATTCATCCTGTACAAGCAAATACTATAGGAAACTGTGATGGTATGAAATCTGTGAACTGAAGCTCTTTAACACACAAGTGGTTAAACCAAAATAAATTTTATGAAACAGGCAGTTCATGCAAGGAACAACCAACTCCCCTAAGCTGCTGTTATGTAGGAGAAATAGGCTAAAATTCCTCCAAGCTGATGTGTAGGGCTGATAAACAGTTACCAGATCTTAGTAGTAGAGGTTATTGCTGCAAAAATTAGTTACACCAGTATTTGTATTACACACATTGTAGTTTGTGTTTAATAACCATCAAACAGAACAATGAAATGAACTACTTAATTTAATTTTAAGAGCTGTTCTGACAAAGATGAATGACATGATAGCTCACCATATGTTAAGCCATCTTAAGCCTAGTTGTAGGCCATAAACCTGTTCCCTCATTTTCCAGCTCAGCTTCATTGTTCTTAGACAGAAACTACCCTGTACGTTTCCAGGCTGTCTCAGGCTGTAAGTCTTAGTGTGGTTTACCCATGTGTTTTTGTCCTCTTACCCCTGTATCTAGATAAAACCGATATAGCCATTGCTTACACAAAGCTATTACCTGGTTACTAATAAAATATACCCTAGTTATCCTTTTACTAAAACATCACAGTCAGATACTTTCTTAATTTCTAGATATTACCCCAATATTACCCTGTTACTACGAAGCTGTAAAGCACTACCAAAACTTTTAAAAGGTTTGTAAAATTGCAAGCACCACTGTACATGTCATTAAACTTCAGTAAAAGTACAATATTTTGTATGTCGAATAAAAACAAGCAAGAGTTTTCTTATATTCACAACCAAGGTTAGTATCAGACTGGATCTAACCTGACTCAGTCTGGTTCACATTACTGTCTTTAAGCTTGAGGCAGCTGAGATGTTTCTAAGTTATTTTGGAGGTTCATGACTCACATGCAGATGTGCACATACACACACACATGCAGTCAGATAAAGTGTCAGCTCCTCCTGATGTTTTATTCCATCTGTTCGCTGTGACTGTGGCGGCGGCAGCTCGATTGTTGTGGTCGTTGTATCTCACCAGTCGGCGCTTTATTGTCCAACACTTGGATCTAATCCTCGTGTGAACCGCCATTCCCACAATGCGTGCTTTTTCCCTCTGCCTCCTCCCGGATGCCAGAGATGAAAGCAGAGCAGCCGGGTTCGCTGGAGATCATGACAGTTGAAACAACAGAATTACTGGTGTTTTGCGGTTGCGGCTTTGCGAGGAAGATATTAGAGCTGAAGAAGGCATCCGTTCCCCTGATGCTTTTCAAGTTCACATTTGATTTCTGAGACGGGTCAATTCAAATCTCCTAAAACTGAGACATCCACCATGCCAAAGACGAGACACATGAAAAGAAGACTGCATGAAAGGAAGGAAGTATTGAACTTGGATACAACCAGCAGAGACGTTAACACAGGATTTTAGATAATTTTACCAGAACTAACCAGAAGTTGCCTTTCACTACAGCAGCATTATTACAAATGTTAATTATTATTATAATTAAAATTAGTAAAATCATTTTAACAAAGTGTTTTTTTTTTTCAATTCAAATTTTTTCAATTAAATACAAATGTACTAATATTTATAAAATATTATACTTTTAATAATTCTGTCAACATAATGTCAGAAAAATGACAGACTGAGATGTTTAGACTATGCAGGACTGTTGTAATTCTGGATTTACCAAAAACATTTAAAAAGACAGCAAAGGAAATCAAGGCAAAAATACATTTGGGACAATTTCGTAGACATTTTAGAGTAGAAGTGATGTGACCTTGTTGTGATTCTGGCAGTATTAGACTACGCTGCAGTCTGTACAGGTACAGTCGAAAGTGCAATTGGAAAATGTAATGAGGGCCATAATCAACGGGAGTCAGAAAATACAGTAGATCACACCTTGATAAGTATGGGAGTGCACACATTGACTCTGGTTTAGATTAAAAACACCAGATTGTGTTATATTTAGGCTGATCAGTGTATTATTTAAATGATGACACCACCAGCATCACTGGTTGCCCCAAGATTTTAGAAATGTTGCACTTAATATTGTAAGTCACATTTTACATTTAGATTTAGCTTTAAAGTTTTACTTATCATCATTATATTACATAATAATAATAATGATGGCATACTTTATTAATACTTTAATGATACCTTTGGGTACATAATTGGTGTAATAATAAAAAAATAATAATAAAAGAACGAAGATCTAAGGCTTTTGTCATTTTGTGTGTAAACATCCTGTTGTAGTTCCCTTGTGGACTACGTTACCCACAACTCCCTGAGGGTGGAGATGAAAGTGAGGTGATGGTCAGAACTGAGTTATGAGAGCAGTGTGACTAAAGGGTTAGTGGTTTGAAAACACACATACATGTGGCCGCTGGTTAGTGTGCGTGTGTGTTGTGATGTATGACAGCAGTTCTTATCCTCCTTTTATGTGGCGACAAGTTTTTATTACAGCCAATTGTGAGAGAGTAAAGGAAGAGGGGGAGAAAGTGGAGACAGAGAAGAAGGCAATTAGGGAGGGAAGAGAAAGATGAATTGAAGGATGAGGAACAGAGGAAAAAGATAAGAAGAGGAGCTAAATGCTTCAGCCTATTTAACAGATTTTTAAATTCATTGGGGACTGGAATAAAATGCAGATTACCAGTAACTTCCATCCTGTAACCACAACATTTCAACGTCTGTTTAATTAGGGGAAATTAAATATCTTCCTGTTGGGAATGATAAACTTAATAAAACTTATTTCAATGTCTAAAGTCAACAACATAAAGTCAGCAGCTCTGCTGTCCCTGAACATGTCTGCAAACAAAAGAAAGATAGGATCGGAGAATAGCTGAACTTAATTAATTTAAATCTAGAGGCCTTTCCACAAAGTCAGACTCAGTTTTCTGAGTGAGGCTCGCTCTTGATTATAAGACTCATGCTAATGCTAAATACATTGCATTTTTTTCACTTTAGTGGCCAGCACAAAATCAAGGAAAATTAGAGCTTGTTTTAATTCACTCCTGTTATTTGAATATGAACTGAGTGACACTGATGTGAAATGAGGCAATAAAAGAAGCTCCTACCAGAGAGAAGAAGCTCCTGGTTAGTTCCAAAGAAATGATGGAAACACGTGTTGATGATGAATGATAGAACACGATAGATGATGAAAATGTGACATTCTGAGGATGGTTGTGGTTAAACACATTATTCCAGCATGTGTCAAGTTCACTCAAATAATGTGCAAATTAAAAATAAGGTGGATGTAGACATGCTTCAAAATGCAATAGAGATAATATTTATTTATTTCATAAATATATATTTAGTATATTAAAGAACAGATAGAGAATTGTGGGAATTATTTTCAGTAATTGTACTTTCATCTTTTCCCTGTTTTCAGCATTTTCTGCTTGAAGATCAAATGTTACTTTTTCTGTTTGTGTCGTCTCCGTTTCAGGGCTTCAAAACTAAAGATGGGCACATTATCATTGCTGCAGGAAACGACAAGCAGTTTGTCAAAATCTGTCAGGTAACTGCACATATAACATGCACATGTCTGTTCCTAAATATTGTGATCAATATATGCAACATCAACACTCAGTGCTTTATTTCTTACTTTATGGAAATATGCAACAGTGTATTCATCAGTGTTAGAGTTGTCTAAATAACCCAGTCAGCAGATTAGTTGCTCTCCAGCTCTAACAGACAAACCAATAGTCTACGAACATTAAATATTAAAGTCTTGTTGTTTATTTGCAGGTGATTAACCTGATGGACCTCACAGAGGAGCCAAATTACAAAACCAACAAGTTAAGAGTCAAACACCGCAAACAACTGCTACAGACACTGTCGCAGAGGTACACACACACACACACACACACACACACACACACACACACACACACACACAAACACTGCGAAATATCTAATTGAAACTTACGCTTAACTAAGTTGTAGTTTGACTTTGTTGATCATCCTCTGCCTGATTTGTTCTGATCTTACCAGTGTAACATTATGAGGCTGTTGCTGACAAGCTTACTACTAACTTAGTACCTGTTTGTTACTTATTAGTACACTTTCTAACACACAGCAGTCAGCAACCACATTGAAACTACTGGTAGGTAAAGTGAAGTAATATATTACCCTGCAAGTAAACAGTCAGTTCTTAAAGTTGATGTGTTGGAAGCAGGAAGAAAGTAAGGATCTGAGTTTGAGTTTGAGTTTAACAAGGAACAAATTGAGATGATAAATGGAGACTCAGAAGAACAACTCTTGTTGGATGTTCCTGTAATGCGGGGGTCAGTGCCTACCAAAAGTGGCAACTATTCATTTCATCATTAATTCATCTAAATATATTTTCTAAATTAGTTGATGATTTTGATAAGAAGATATACAAAACATTTTTCAAATGTTGGAGACAGTTCAAATGGTAATTACTCAGTTGGTGCACTCCAAGTTTGCATAACCTGCTAGACTAATATAAGTTGGCATTAGACACATGTGAATGAAATTATTATTAAATTAATTATTTACGATCACAATCTTTCTTTCTGGCAGGTTTCTTCAGGAGAAGACAGCTGATTGGCTGAAGAGATTTGAGGGTTCAGGTGTTCCTGTGGGACCTATCAACAGCATTCAGGAGGTTTTCTCTAACCCGCAGGTAAGGTAGCCAGTGAAAACGTACAAACATAGAGAGAGATGCAAAGGTTAATAATGGAAAGAAAACAACATTTTCACCGTGGTGTCCTGAAACTGAAGAATGGTGAAGTACGACGGTTGTACCAGATGTGCAAATGTCAGTTTTCCAAACCACCACCAAAATCCTCTTGCCTGGATCATACAGTCACAGTGGCTACATTGTTCATGTGCCTCTGCACTGATGCAGAAAAACTGGATTTTGAACTACTGTTCACTGCATTCAGCATTTGTACAGTGAGATGTCATTTGATCCATATCCACAGCATTTGACAGGTCACAATCTCACCTTTGCTGCACTTTTATCGTTTGTCATTCATCTTGCTTCTTGAATTGTCTTCTCTTTCCTTTCCAAGATGCTGCGAGTTGTTTGTTCATGTCCATTTGTCCGTCCTCATTAGAAATTAAAACATTTCCTCTAATGACAGGTTATTTTTTTATACAGTATAACTTCAGTCTTGTTGTAATTAAGAATTGGGCTCCCAAATCGCATTATGTTTAATGCAGCAATTCTAGTTCTTTGTAGTTTCTGTTGACAAAGTTAACACTGGTGGTCTCCTGGTTAAGGGACAGTGTTTGAGTGCCTGAAGTAAAAACCCAGACCATCTGCTGGTGGAAATGTTCCCTCGTGTGCTGTGTCGTGTGAGTGAGTATTTGCTTCAGTGTTTCAGTGTCATGGCTGCTCATCAAACTGTCCCTCCATATGGATTAAAAACACATTAGTCACTGCTCACAGATTACACAACTCAGAGTGTTACAATAACACACAGCTCCAGGCCTCAGTACAGTGTGTGTATGTGTGTGTGTGTGTGTGTAGAAGTAAATGAAACACGAATGGAATGAATCATCTTTCTGTCTTTCCCTTTCTTTTTTGTTAATGTGTTTGCTTTTTCGTTCTTCTCTTCTTTCTGTCCTCGTCTGTCTCTCCCTCTTTTTTCTCTGTAAAACAAAACAAACACCTTGATTAGCAGACGTGCTGACCTGCCAGTTATCTGCCATTATCCAATCAAATGTGAGAATTAGTCGGCTGCATCGCTCATCATCCTGCAGGCCCTTTCCTCAGCTCCACCTTGTCCCAGCCGTCCTATTTGTTTTCATCACCGATGGCTTGTGGTCGACCAGAACATCATCTGTCGGATGTGTGTGTTTAACTCGAGCACTGTAATGGAAAGTCTTTCACTGTAGATAATTTCCTGCTTTTGTCACATTAACATTCATCTTACAGACTGAATCTGGTGGAAATAATTTTTAGCATGTTTTCACTTGTCGTTTTAAATGTGTCATGTCGAGATAAAATGCAGATTCAAGACATCACAAACCTACTTACAATTTGTCTTTACATACAAAGCCAGGTCAGCCGTCCCTCCCTCCAGAAGGAGGTTAATGTACCTGAAGCTCAAACAAATGTCTGGCAGGGAAATGTGCGGATGAACTACAAAAGAAAAAAGTTTTTCTTACAATGCTTCTGTATTCTTACAGATTAGTTGGTGGATTAAAGATGATGTATTCCAAGCGTGTCACTTAAACAGGGCTGGAACAATATGTAAATACATCGATTTTCATTGATTGACTCGATTTGCTACAGTCTTTTTTGCCTATTCAGAGATGTTTTAAATTAGTGCTTTCTTTTCTGATTGCGGGGTGGTATCACTGCCTGATGGTAGTCGTGTCCTTAACAGTGGAAGACTTCGTAGAGCAGAGGTTACTCGGAAGTATGGCAGTAGTAGTACATTGATGCAAGTGATCAGTTTATGTGCATAAAGGCCTATAAAACCAAATTATGGAAATTTCCATTACCACTGTGCTGTACGTCAGGGTAAGAACCCTGCGCACCAAGCACAAACCCCCAGTTTGTGCTTGGTACATTCAGAGACAATACAGAGTGCATCTCTACATGTTTCAGAAACAGTCAGAGCTTAAAGGGCTGCACCCTAGCAATCAATAGATTTGCCAATAAAATAATTCACTGTACAGTAAACATTTATTATACAAATGAACACTTTGCTATTATCTTGTTGCACTTTATTCTTTTGCGGTTGTTTAGTGGTGCTGAGTGGAAGATTTGTCCCATTTGATGCATTAACTCCTAATATTCCAATATTAACTCCTATAATTACAAGGAAATATTAATTACCAGTGAGATACAAGGTAGAAGGCGAAGACAGTCTTACCACTACACTATCCAGCCGCTAATAATTGTGTACTGGCAGGTTTGGTTAAAATTGCTCTACTAGTTGTTGCACTAATCAGTAATCAGTCAAATTGTGTTTGTCTTTGATCATATGTGTTGAAATGTCTGGAAAGGTTTTTCCCCATAGCTATGAAAAAGGGAACAACAGTAAAGTTCAGTGCCTTTAGTGAAACTTGAGCTGCTGGTATCATGAGAATAGAGGAGACAGTCCACGAACTGGACTGAGAAAATCAGAAAATGACTGAATATTTCCACACACCGTGGGAGGAGGAAGGATTACAAAGCCTATGTTTTGGAGAGAAGATACATTTACCCCTTTTGAACATCTGGATAGTATGAGCTTGATCAATCCAGTTTCAATTGGTCTTGAGCACTTGTTGGATGTATTTTATACTGAGCTTTTTTGAAGTCAGATTCTAACTGATCTGCCCACGAAGCGTGGAGTGACTCAGTTTTTATGGGATCTTTGTCTTTTTGGCTTGGCAGGTTACAGATGATTAGAATGATAAAGTCTGAACACACACAAGAAACGAATGAAGAGATAAAAAGATGTCCTTGGCTAAGAGGCGTTTCCTAAATTGTAGAAAGGTGATGCCAATTGAACTGCAGCAATTGGTGATTTTTTGATTGACAAAATCTCAATGGTGGTTGATAAATTACATAAAACCAAAAAGTCCAAATTCAATGATTCCAACTTTTCAAATGTGAATGTGTACTGTTTAACATTAAACAGAATATTTTTGGCCTTTTGAGGATTTAGACTAAAGAAATAAATAAGCAATAATGAGTAACGGTAATAGTAAGAACGATAATAATAATACTCATGGGCAGGTTAATTGATAATGGAAACAAGCATTAGTCAGGCCCTGGATGCTAATGGTGGCACGTTTATCACGCAGACCATGCAGAAGACAAACATGTGATTCCAGTCCACCCTCTCTGTCTGCTGTCCTTGAATGTTCTGCATCTCTGCGAATCTGAACAAGTTTTATTTGAATGTGTGCTTCTGTGTTTTGAGGACAACAGCTCCCATCACCACCTGGCACGGCACTGTCATATTAAAGCTATGACTCAGTGTGTGTGTGTCAGACCAGCCCATCTGCCTCTATAAGCCTGCTGCACCAACTTGTTTTCAACTAACTTCGGACACACTCTTCACTCTCTCCACACACACAAACCTGTGAATGCTGACTGATCATACAGATGCAGCCACACATCTGGCTCCCTCCACCCCGACTAAACTCGATCAAACAGCAGTGATTTGATTCGTCAGCCTCTAGTTGTGAGTAAAAAGGTTTCGCCCTTGTTCCTACACACTCTGCTGCTCTCCTGCTAAATGTTAGTCAAGTCAGCTAAACCCTTCATGAGCACACCACACTGTGGTGCTGCTTCCTCTGTGTTACAGTGTGTGGTGTGTTAAGACGTTGTTACTGAACTACAGCCTGCACAGCTCCTTTCATTCATGTGGAATCCGGAAAGCTCAGTGTCCAAAACATTCAGGTCACAGCTTCTCAATGTCAGCTGGTGCTGAGAAAGGTCAGGTCATTTCAGCCGCTGCTAAGGCAATTCACTGAGTTACTTGACGACAGTAGTTATAGAAAACTAGCGTGTCAGCAGTCAATATCTTCTGCTGTTATGTGGTGTACAGGGTTCATTTACTACACATGATGAGCATCAATGGTACAAAATGATCAAAGTGTCATCTGACTGCATTTATGAATCTGATTGCCATTAAAAACTGTTGTTCTCAACTTTTAGATTTTAGTTGAATCATTTCTTAGCTGTCTTTTTAATTTTGGTAAACACAAAACATACGAAGTTAAAAAGCTTTCTGAATAAATAAGTGGATTTAATGCTTAACACAGATTAGATTTATAGTAGCTAGTATAGCAGATAGTTCTATACCCATTAGCAGAAAGAACAATTATACAAATAGTCTATATCAAAAGTGCTGTACAGTCTATACAGCCTACATCCTGCGTTCCAATGCAAGCTGCAGCGCTTCCATGCAGATTTAGTCATTTTCTGTGTAAAAGACTTGTGTGATTGATAACATTTAAAGTGACTGTGTTCCAGAACTGGTTCCAGCGTCCTGATACTGACCCATTGTCTCGCCTTAGTGGAGTCTTCATTTAGCTTAGCCATATGTTAACTTAGTGAGGTCTGAGACCTCAATATTTGTAATTCTGGCTACAGCTCTGTGCGCTGTGTTGGTTTAGTTAGATATTGTCTTTAAACTGAAATTAACATTAACAACAGGATTTAAAACACTGTGAGTGTTGGCGGAGCATACCAGACATCTTTGACTCAGGAAACCGCATGTCCTTACCTAATGATGAAGAATTCATCTGTCTGTCTTTAAGCTGATCAGCTTTAGTAAACCACAAGCTGAACTTAACTGCTGCTGGACTCCAGTAAGGGTTGAATACCTGCTCAAGGGCACCTTGCTGACAGCAGCTCTTTATTTATTTGTTCCTATAATTACCAGCATTTTTCTCACAATAAATGTTTCCCACATGATGGCTGCAATCAGCAGAGAAAAAAAAATCGGAGTGTAAATTCAGGCAGCTGTAGTTCAGATTCGACTCAACGTCCTCCACATCCTCTGTTTATACTGAACATGCTGGGAAATAGCTGCCTCAGTGTTTTACTCGGCATGTGTCCATTAGCATCCTTTCACAGGCAGTAAACACATGGAACCACATCAGATCTCGCTTTTCACCATCAGAAGATCACACAGAAGTCATCTAAAGAGTTTGAGTTTATTTTTTTTCTACATGATTTAATTTTGATTTCATGTGCGGCATTTCCAGGCTGGCAGCAGGTTTGGCTTTCCAACCTCTCTAAGACCATACAGGATGGCTGTACACACCATTCCTTTCATATACTATATCCTTTCTACATCTTAATGTCTCTTACTAACAAGCCTGATATATATTATTCCTTTGTGGCACAAAGCTCTATTGCTGTCCAAAAATATTAAAAACACATAAATGAGCCACAGTTTCACTCTGTGACATGTTCCTTCAACACTTTGAACACACACTGTAGTTTATTGTGACTCAGTCCCACATTTACTGTCCTGCTGCCACAAATACTCACTAGGGACCAAATGTGGATTAGTCCACCTCCGAAAATGCACTATTTTATCCTGTCTGTTTCATAAAACTACAGTGAGCAGCTGTGTGCCTTTGGTAGGAACCAACTGGTGTGGAGTTGCAAGCCACAGAGTGGATAAATTAGAAAGCGATGAGAGTTTAAGAGAAGGACTAACACACTGTTGTGTATAACAACTTTAATCTGTAGTACACAAGCTTAGCTTCCAATATAGGGATTTTTTTCTTTCTTAGCATATAGGGACATTTATGTAAAAATGTGCCTTCAGTTTAATGAAGTCCAATCTTAGGTTTCTTGTAATATGACATTTCTTCTGTGCACAAAGCTCCAGCTCCATAACAATAGAGCTGGAGCTTATTAATGCACATATAGTAAATGACACTCAGAGGCTCAGAAGAAAAGCTCACAAATGTGATGAGTTGCTGATGTTTTTTTCACATACAACAATACACAGTAAACTGAATATATATTATATATATAAAATATTTGAGAGGTTTTATAGTAAAAATAGTTCATGTGTAAAAGTGAACTGTAATAATAGGCTGTCTGGAAGGAAATCATCACAAAAATGATGGAATAATATAAAACACAATAGTAAAAATTTGTTTTGCAGTTAATGTACTGAAACTTGCGGAGCCAGTGGTATGCCCCTTTAATTCTGTACTCTGTGTGTGTTTGAGAGAGAGGAAGAGAGAGCGATGAAGTGGAGCTGCAGGCTTCTTCCACACAGCAGCTCTGCAGTGAAGCTGCTGCTAATCAGGACGGTAGGAAGTCGCCACTCCAAAACAGAAATCTGGAAGTCATTTAGGAAAACTCCAAACACTCCTTTCTCTTCGCTGTTGGCTCAGGGTCGCTGCCTCGTTCTTCCTCTCTCCCTCCTGTCTTTTTGCTTAATTCCTTCTCTCTCGTCTTGCTCTTGGTGTTTCTGCCATTTTCTTTCTCTTCAGATTTTAAAGTTAGAGGAGCTGCTGATTTCAGACAGCAGGACTTTCAGGGTTTCTCTTCATATTGCACATCTCTTGTTATCATTACTTTTTCATTTTCTGTTTTTTTTCTATCTATACAACATTTTGTTTTATTTCAGTGTAATCATCGTTTTTCCTTATTTATCCTTTTACATTTTCACATCTTGAATATTTTGTGCCATTCTAACCTTTTCAGTATTTCCTGTCTCTCTGCCCTGTTGTTGTTCACATTTTGTCTCTGTCCCAGGAGGTCATAAGTAACAAGCTTTTACAACTACAAACCCATATGCCCGTGTATCTGTTATGTTGTCTGGGAAACAGCCAAGTCCTGAAGAAAATATCCACTTAAGTATGGCATTAATATCCTGATATCCTGACTACTGGAGGTGCAGTTGATTTCTTCCAGCTGAAACCTCTGCAGCCTCTTTATTGAGTACCTTGCATGAACGACCTGATAAATCTGCTGCTCTTCAGATTTAAAACACACACTTCTGGAAGCTTCTTTAGTGCCACTTAGCAAAACAGGTAATTAAGCAGTTTAATGTCAAACCCTTTCAAGTGCTCTGAACTATTACATTCAGCATTTAGGATAACATTGGTACTGTGTTGCTCTTTTTGGTTTGGAAAATGAAAACTTTTCAATATGATCTGAAAAAACTGAAACTCATAGCTCTTGTATTTACATCTTAGTCACTTAAAGGTCTTTTTATTCAGCATGGTAAGTAAAATCCTTTAAATTAGTGATTTGTGTGAAGAACTAAACCTCTTACCAGGGCAAGTTTACCTTTGTTTAGGGAATTTAACCTGCAGGTCTGGCGGTGGTAGTTCTTTGCTTTACTTATTGGCCTAAACAGCAAGTTAAACTTAGATTTGGTGATGTTAGTGCCTTGTTCTTGTCTAAGGTGTGAAAAACTGAGGATCTAACTTCTAGCTCAAGCAATGCAATGAGTCTACTTGAGCTAGTGTCACAGACTTGCTCAATGGACTTTGATGACTGAGCTGACTATGGCACAAGTGTTAACTACTATTTCTTAGGAGCTAGATCTCTAAACTGAGTAGTGATAGAGAGGGAATTGAATCTCAGGTTGTTCCCCTTTTACCTTTCCTGGGTTTTTCCCTGAAAATACAGTCTTTTTGCCATGTTCTACACATAACCTTTATCACTGTCAAGGAATTGTCAAACAAAGCAGCAATGCCATAATAATTATGCTGCCAAAGACGTCACTTGTCCAACATACTCCCATTCCCATGTCATTAGAACCACACACTGTCTATTGGAAAGCAAAACAAGTCTCCTGTCAAATCCTGGGGAAACTCTCCTTTCATTTGCACTGGATTGAATATAACATGGAATAATTGAAGGTGTGAGGAGAGATAGAAAGCTTCCTCTGAGGTTGCTGGTAACAAACCTTCAGTACTGTTGGAGATCTAGATGGAGATTGGTTTCCAAGATGTCAAGCCTACTCATTGATGTGACAAAGATAAATCTAGGCACTTAGGTTAAATTATATTTAATTTATTAACAATCAAAGCAGGATTTCTGACTCTGTGAGAAGAGGAGAGGTATAGATCTGGTCTAGATCAGGCAAAAGTCTTAAAGGCCTCTTCTATCTGTGATGATCTTGTTTGTCATAGATAACCACATTAAGATACAGATTGCAGGATGTTTCATCTTGATAACTGTAGGGAACACCACATCCACATCCTTACATATATTAATGGAGACTCGCTATAGACGCTTGACAAACAAATACTGTATGACAGAAGTTGGGATGATTCTATATTTATCCTTAGTTTATGGGCTAACATCAGCCTGTCCACATATTAAAAACATATTGAGCCATGCAAATAAATAAAAAAATACCAGATGACATATAATTTCAGATAAGTATTTTGGGAAATCATGAAGACTGGTCTTTATTCAGTAGCTGCTTTAGTCTGTTTCTGTGAATGGTCCTGTAGTTTGGGTGGTTTGGGTCAGCAAAGCTTTATCTGTGCTCTCATGGGGTTAAGGTGGTTTGGAAGACACCCAACCAACCTTTTCCTCTTTTCCTGAACACATTTCTCTACCAGATAAATTACATCTGTTAAAAAAAGAAACGCTCCGTGTGCTGAGTCAGCAGGGAGAGCTTCTCATAACTCTGCTGCGACTGTTGTTTGGCCAACCAGCAGCATTTTCTTGTAACGGAACCAACACAGAAAATCTAATCAGAATGAAAAGTCATGAGAAAACATACATGTAGGTAAATGCTGTGGGCTTCCTGCTCCTTCAGATACTCTTGAAGGATGTTCCTGGTGGGAGATCCATCACTTGGGATAGAAATCACAGATGACGAATCAAACTAAATGAGACTGCTATTCTTTTATTGAATTCTATGGTATTAAATTCCTTTATAGCACCCGCAAAGGTGCTATATTAACTTAGTATAACTCACACTGGACAAATTGACTGAAACGAAGATCCTGTTCTTCATTCAACCACTCCTTGATAGCCAGGCATTTGCTCACCAAGCACAGTGATGGTCTTGTAGTTTGGGTGGTTTGGAATGAGAATGACGTAAGCAAAGCTTCCTCTGTCCTCTTTGGGGTTTTTAGGTGGTTTGGAAGAGATCCACCCAGCCTGTTCCTCTGTTCTGAAACACATTTCTCTACCAGATAAATCACTTTCATCTGTTTAAAAAAAAAAAAAGAATCACTCTGTTATCAATGAGATGCTGAGTCAGCAGGGAGAAGCTTCTCATAAGTACCGCGGCTGTTGTTTGGCCGACCAACAAGCAGAATTTAATCTGAATGAAATGAGATGAGAAAACACACATGTAGGTAAATGCTGTGGGCCTCCTACTCTTCAAATAAACTGCAGCTTACTTTTGAAAGATGTTATCAGTCTGTTCCTGGTGGGAGATCCATCACTTGGGATAGAAATCACAGATGACGAATGAAACTAAATTACAAAAGCATAGAAAGAACATTGTGGCACAGATGTGGAGGAACACATCTTTTTTTTTTTTTACCAAACAAAAGAAATATATAGCATACTTAATCAACCAGCCATTTTGGCAACCTCTCCTTTATTTAATTTAACCTGGCTGCACATTCCCTCCTACTGTTTAATACAGTTTTATGGTCTTATATATCTTTGCAGCACTCTGAAAGATGCTATAGAAATAAATTACCTAAGACGTCAAAGGGGGATACTTTCTCATAAATATTTGACCCAAATTAAAATTTTTTTGCACTCAATATATCTCATATTAGTCTAAGATCTGGTTGTGGTAGCTCATGGTGTGGCACTGTACAGGTATGCCAACTCAGTGGAAAAAGATTATTGACTTGTTCTCTACTATGTGCTTTTTTCATACATTGCAGTCATATACATTTGAAGGTGATTTGGTCAAAGTTAAGGGGCTTATATTTCACCAATTATATTTCACACATTAACACTTACCAATGTGGGTTCCCTTTTGTCTAGATTGGCCATTTGAGATTGCTTTGTGTGAAATCAAAAAACAAGGATTTGTAAAAACAATTGTCGGAATGTCTCGTGGTGGAAACAACTGACCATTTGTAGCAGAGTACGCAAATAAATATAGTCAACCTGCATGTCTGAAGAAAGCACCTGATGTACTGCCGACAATTTAGTTTAGATTCTTCACAGTTAGTCTGAACTTCGGACTACCTAACTTCAGAGTTTCATTATACTAACACCATTTCAATGTTGGAACTTGATGTTGAGCTGTTGCATGGACGTCCTCTTTGTTTTTCTACATACAAGGATCTCAGATACACCTACACTCAGAATAGTATTGTATCAGTCTCTCTCAGAAATCATTCCCAGGAAATTAATAGAGGTCATAAGTTCCTTAGGCCTTAGCTGTTTTAAATTATAACATAATGAACAGTTCTTATTTAGAAGAACAAATATGACCTTACATGGTAAATTTCCTGCTTTGCTTATATCATCCTCAGCTCCCCATCAGCACTCAAACTCTATCATGGAGCTCCACAGTATCTGTCGTAGCTCCAGAAATGACTGACAGACATTTTTATTTTTAATTTTTTTATTTTAGCTGAAATCCCTTCTGGTTTGTCTCTTACCGTTTTTATGCGAGCTCTTGACTCCTTGTAATTCCAGCGGTTTTGTTTCCTCTTGCGATTACTGCCTCTCTGTGTCTGCTGAAAGAATAATGACCTGCTGTCAAGACTCTTGAAACTCAATTAGAGGAGGATCTGTTCCAGCATGTTGCTGTCTCCTGCGACTAATAGCTCTTATCATCTACTGGACACAATGACGGATTTATTCCTTTCTCTTTCTGTGAAGACCCTCCTGTCTTTCTGTGTGTATTTTGGATGAGCGTCTTTTATTTTATCCCAGTGATGTTCACACTAGGGTTGGAGTCAATACAATTTGACACTAACTTAGAAAGAAGACAGATATGATTTTGTGAAGCTATCTTTATATTTGTACCTACTGTATGTTTTATTTCAGCAAATTCAAATTACATGTTGTAACACAATGAACCAGGAATGTCACATAATTTTAAATAAGGAAGGTTCAGGGTTGAAGTGAACAGAGACACTTCCTGAACATCAGAAACACATCTGAGAAAAATTAAGAATATTAAATAAAGGTAATCTTAAACTGGGTCATATGCACAGAATAGATAAAATGTTGTTATTTCCATACTATGATTTGGTTGGTGAACCTTTCATTATTTCACTCTAGATTAGAGGAGTAATATGATCAAAAGGATCAATTTAGTTCAGATTCCTGAGCACATTTTGGTCAGCTGAGGAGTTTATTAAAATTATGCATTTCTGTTTATCAATGTGTCAAAACATGGAAACCATCTGGAAAAAGACTTTAAGACCCTTCATGTCCACTGGTCTCCATCGATCCTGCACTGCGTTTTAAGACTACCCAACTTCTACTGTTTCCTGTGGTGCTCATGTTGTATGGAAACTGATCCTTGATCCTGCTACTATTCTGTAAGATTTCCCACAAACAGCAGAATCTTTTTGCCACATTTATCTTTAATGGTCTGTTGCTTGACGTCAGATATCTCTGAATTTCACAAGGATAGATCAGCTCCAGCGTAGCTGAAAAACACACTGACGCAGGTGTCTAAATCTGCCTTTCAGATTACCTGTAATTGATGTCAGAGGTCAGATTAACCTCCCACCTTTTTTCAGAAAAACAGCTCTTTTATAATGCTGAGCCGTCAGCACATTTGTCAGTTTGGGACATGAAAAGCGTCATTAAATGATTTTAGCCCCCTCTTGTTCTTTCTGTACAGAATGATGTGCTAGAATCTTCCTGTCATCAGGTTTTTTGGGCTCGGGGCAGATGAACACCCTATTCCCTCTTGACAGTAATTGGTGCCCATAGATGGATTGGTTGAACTTATTTCTGGAGACCCTTGTACCTCAATTACCTTCTTGGAGAACATTGGATCTCATGTGACTTGGCGGATATGAGCTACATCATGCTAAACCACTGAAGTGGTCCTAATGTTCAGTAGGTTGCAGATCCAGCAGAAGGAAAGTTAAAGTCTGACGCTGTGGACATATTTCACAGTCCACAGTATGCAGACAGTGTGGTAGTCCTTGCCAGATCCATGCCAATCATGCAGGACCCCCTGTGATCCAAACAAGTTGATTTTGATGGTTTCCACCAGTTGGTGGTACAGCTGCTGCTACTGTGTTTCAGTTTGTGTATAGCAGCTTAGTGCTCTTGTTGCCTGTCCCATCTTCAGGAAGTCTTAGAGGACAGACAGAGATATTCTTCTCATTCTGTTTGGCTCTCAATTAAGTAGTCATTCCAAGCAGGAAAGTTTTGGACACCAATTGTGACAATTGGGCTCAGGAGATTTTAAATTTGTGGTCCATAATCTGTGTGTCACAGCCACTGCCGCCACTACAGCTGCTGACCATGTTGGTGATTGGCCAAACTAGCAGCCAAACTAACTTCCCGTCGCATACACCTGTCCTTTCAGCTCACACAGTTTCTTTGCCTCAGCATGTCTCTTTCACCTCTCCCACAGGCCCCTCACAGTTTGTGCGTGCGCACATACATTATGAACAAGTGTTCTGTTAATGAACTTTTGTGTAAACAGATGTGACTTATGCTCAGAGAGAGAGCGAGCACAGTCATGACTGAAATATGAGTTGATTAATTTTGTGATTTGTCACTTTGCTCTAAACGTTTGCTGCTTCAGCACATTAATCATGCATCCTGACAGCTGTTTAAGTTTGGAGTCAGGTCAGGGGGGATTCCCACACATCCTGTAAACACCTGGAACACCTGCAATTCCTTTATGCTGCTTTCCAGGGATGGAAAAGCCCTGGTTTATTTTATTGGTCCCTCAGTTTCCTTATATCATACTTACAGCCCATATCCAACTCAGAAACTGAATTATTTCTTTGGAAATTTCCTCCAATTCATTTTGTAATTTATAACAAGAGTGGAAATGGGACCTTTAAATAAACGATAATTAAATGCGCAGAGTTTTTCATTCATTCATTGTTTTTTATTTATCTTCATTCATCTTTGCAGTTTGTTTCTTTCTTCTACTCTTACATGTGTCAATTTGTCCCCCAGCGACTCCATTTTTTTTTCCTGCTTTGGATGAACTTTTGATGTGAAGCAGGATGATTAATCATGGTAACATCATCCACAGTTCAGGGTGTGTTCACCCAGTGCTTCTCAGCTCTCCTGTCTGGATATTCAGCGTAACCCAGTCAAAGGTCAGAGGTCATGCTGTGATTGCAGGCTGCTGGCCAACAGCAGCTTGTTACAGGAGCACAGGGAAACGGAGCAACAGCTGCTCGTTAAAACTTTATTTATCCAGGGAGATCTCACAGACCTCTGGCCTACTTCATATCCACTTGTTTGAACTGGGAGCAGACCAGTAGGACCAGTCCACTGCTGCACCCAGTTATGTGGCATTCAGTCCGTGTTATGCCTCCATGGAGGATGTTGTCTTTTGCAGAATAGGTTCAGGAAGAAACAAAGCTGTGTAGTCAATACTTGAGGGTTCAAAGAATGCAGTAACCATATGAGCTGATACAGTTTTTGTTGTGAGACTTGTGATGCGAGAGGATGCCACTGATTTTCTGGAAATGGTGTTTGTATCTACAATTCGCTAATATATGGCTATTTATTGATGCTATGATTATTGACGATAACAGTTACTATGAATGTCTTGCAATGAATTCACACTCCATGTCATATGGTGCATCTCCAGAGATGACCTTTTTATTTCCTTAATTTAAGAAATTAACAAGCTATATTAATACAGCATACATTATTGACTATGATGGATGGGTTGGGAAGGATTTTCTTCACTGACCTCTGCAAGTTACCACAGAGTAATATTCTTAAGGAGCCATTAGTTTATATTTTCTTTCTAAGGGAATAAGTCACCACTATGTAACTTTTACAGTTATTCTGCTGTGTCTGTATTGTGCTGATCTCATGGCCCATTTTAATGAAAGAACTGAGAACATGTCTGTTCTTCATCTGATCCATTTTGTAATACCTAAACCACAAAGTTACAAGGAAGAAACAAGCAGGTCAGATGTCCAAACTGTGCTGTGACCTGTGAATGACTGCGTGGAAAAGAAATAGGTCTGGCTTTTTGTTGACAGTAATCAGAGTGGGAGGAGGATGTGATGGAGCTGAGGGAGGGTAATGCAAGGAAATAATCAGCATGAAAACCTCAGTGGTCCGTGGAAAGCAACTCTGGGACATCTGGGAAAGTGTGAGAGGTGGGTTTGATAAAATCCAGGTACACCACCAATTATGGGAACTTTGTAAATTAAATATGAAAACATTCAGTGATGGATATGTGACAGAGAGGTGGAGGATGAGGAAAGTTGTTGAGATTGTTTTTGCATTAGAATGGTTAAGATAAGTTACATTATCTTACGTTTATGCAAAACATATATATTTGTTTAATAACTTATCATAATATCATGAGGTACTGTCAAAGTCTCTGCACTGGCTGTAGTACATATGTATTGCCTGCTAAAGGTTTTTTGAGAGAGGTGCCCTCCTCCAACTAATCAGAGAAGGTCTGATATTTGATATTAAACATGTTGGGGCAACTGTAGATCATGTGGTAAAGGAGTTGACACCTTTTAGTAGCACCATCACATGTGCAGCCGTTCCAAAAACAATTTCTCCTCCAGAATCAATGAGGTGTACTATAAAAAAAAAAACTTTAACTTTGTGTCATTAGTAAGTAGCAGAAATCACTTGGCAATTTGTAACATAATATTTGGAAGTTCGGAGGGCAGCAGGAGGGAAGTGTGGTCGGTGTTTTCAGTAAGATAGTGAGGAAAGTCAACAATCTGAACACGTAGCACAAATGATTAAATAAAAATTTGCAACTCTGAAGTTCAAACCAGCTTCAATGCAAAACTGTGAATGATGTAACGCAGCACAACATCGAATTTGCGTATATAATGTCTATAGTCCATAGCAAAGTTGGCACAATACAATGTAAGAACTTTCCACACAAGAAGAACTGCGGATTTGTTTCATTCAATCCCTAATATGTGCGTGTGAAGATGGTGTGAAAAGATACGTTGATAGATTTGTTTTCAGTCTTCTGCTGATCTGCTATCACACATCTGAACCTGAGCTGAAACAATCATCAACACTCTGTGGAAAATATTTATATGTAAACACTCAGAAGATGGAGCAAGATGGGAGATATTGATAGGGAAGAAGAGATAAACAAGTATGCAGAGGAGTACATGCAGAGGTTGAGTTTATTATCAAAAAATGCTTCAATAAAAAACAGAACCTTTCTTAAGAGAAAACTATTTCAAACAACCCTAATCTGTAAACCCATTTGATCAAAAACAGCCAGAACAACCAGAACTTTCTGTTCGTCCAACAATAACCTTGAAGTGTTGAGTTTATTCAACATTTCTGTTGGACAGTGAGATCACGTTGATCCTCACAGACACTTATCTGATTATTAAAATCCACTCAGGACACAAGCATTGCTGTTGTTGTAATGTATCATATGATAAGAGTCCTTGTAATTCTTAACGGAAACACTCAACATTTTCAGCAATTTCCAAACACATCACATTGTTTGCACAATTGTTGTCCAGTGTTTTTTGCTGTTGGTTTTTTGTGGGACCTGCCACCAAAAACGGTGCACTTTTGACAGATGCCTGCTTCACTAAGTGAAACATTTTCTATTTCCCTACCAAGTACATTTAAGTTTTGTCATTTGCTAGACACTTTTATCTAAAGCGACTTATACATAAATTATAATCACGTAGCTATCTCACTACGGCTTTCACCCTCTTCACTCTTCCTGCTGTGTGCAAAAAAGATAAGTCACATTCCCAGTTCAAAATTCTGCTGCTTCCCATTGAAGCAGCCTTTGGAAAAAAATGGTTCAAGTGGCAGCCTGACACCAGCATGCAGAGGTAGTGTTAGGGTAGCATTCACTGCAGTGAGCCAAGCCAGACGCCCAGGCTGGGAAACAGACTAGGTATTACCATATTTTCAACAGCACAATTACAGGTAAATGATTATGAATTTCTGCCATTTAAAGAAAAATCCATCCAGAGTGGCATTAATGTTTTGCCTACATCTTGTATTGATGATGGGAGAGTTGGACTGCTGCGCAAATTCTTCTCCAGCATATCCCAAAGATTCTCAGTGAGGTTACGGTCTGGACTTTCAGAATGTGAGCCCGGAGAATCCTGGCATTGTCATCTTGAAATATTCCCATGAATGCCCATTCAGGTAGTCAGCTGAGCTCATCCTTTGGACACATAACGTTGCTGAACATAGACCTGACCAACTGCAGAAACCCCAGATCATAGCACTGCCTCCACAAGCTTGTATTTTAGGCACTAGGCATGATAGGTGAATTACTTCACCTGCCTCTCTTCTTACCCATCACTCTGGAACAGGGTAAATCTGGACCCATTAGACCACATGACCTTCCATTGCTCCAAAATCTAATCTTTATGCTCCCTAGCAAATTGAAGCCTTTTTTCCATTGAGCCTCACTAAAACAGATTAAATTTTTTTCCATGAACACAGGATGTGTCTTCTGATATGGTTGTTTAAGAAATGAGTAGTGACTCACTGCATCAGTTAGGGTGAAATAACTTGTTGCCAGCTGAAAAATAATCATCCATGCAGTAATTATCCAATGGGAGGCTCTTACCTATTTAAATCCATTTACTTAGGTTGGTAAAGTAGTAACTAAAATGTGAAGTTAATTTCTCTGTAGGAGTGAATCTGAATGAGAGAAGAGGAAAATTGTTATTATTTTAATTGATTTATTAATTGGCTGCTCAGTAGTAGTGACCTTAACCTGTTCAGCTGTTCCAGCCCCTGACTTTTTTACACCTGATTCCCACTGCTGTGGAATCGCACTGCAGCTCAAACATTTCACAAGTCGATAAAACCTGATTGGCCGAGTCTTTGGTGTGTGTGTTTGTGAAGCAGATGTTTTGTCCAAATGTCTCCCAGGTGTCTCTCTCTCTCTGTCTCTCTCTCTCTCACACACACACGCACATAGTTTCTCAGTGTTAGTCTGGGGTCATTCAGGGACACGTCACAGACAGGATGATACACACAAATGAAGAGTCTCTTTTTATATGTGATCAGAGAGAGGGAGAGTCTTCCTGTTCTTTCTCCTCTCCTCCTTTTCCTCGTTTGTCCTGTTCTACTCCCTTTCCTTCCTTCTCTCTCTCTCTCTCTTCCCTCTCATCTGTTGCTTATCTCCACAGTCATTTTTTTCCCTTCTTTGCCACTTTTTGCTCTCTCTTTCCTCTTTTTTCCACAATTTTCTCTTTCTGTTCAGTTCCCTCCCACTTCCCCCTCTTCTGGTTTTCTTCTCTTCTTTACCTCTTTCCCCTGTTTTTCCTTATGTTGTTTGACTACTCCCTCTCTTCACCTCCTCTTCTTTCTTAGTATTATTTTCCTTCCTGTTTTCTTCTATTTGTACCACTCCATTTCCCATTTCTCCTCTTCCACTCAAGTTTGTTCACACTCATGCTGTTCTTCCTCTTCACATCTTTACCTCACCACTACAAAAGAAACAGCATTGTTTACAGCAGCTAGCATCCTATTAACTATTGGCCCTGCAAAACATGGGCCTGCTTCCAGAATAGAGACTGAGGCAGATGAGGCAGAAGTGCAGAGCTTGAGAAAAGCAATGAAAAAAAGGGACACAGCCTCTCCCCAGTTAAATGGAAGACTTATTGTATTTAATCATGAACCAGAACTGGACATGATTGAAAGAACTCAACCTAGCTCATCTGGTAGATTTCTAGCTTGTGACGGTAAATAGAGAGGTTAGGCTGTTTCATCGTGCTGTACGGGGAAATACTTGACATTTGTTGCTGCTGTGATCAGACTTCAACCTCCATCACTCAGCAAACTCGGGTAACTCCGATACCTGCAGACTGATTTACATGATTGCAGAACTTAAAGGCACCTGCAAACTTAATTTTGCTGTTGCCTCCCGTGGAGTCACACTATCTACTGTATCTCACCTCCCTGATTGTGTTTATTACTTTATTACTACAGTTATTGCTTTGTTCTTTACTATACTCTAGAATTATTCTTTTCGAATTATCTTATTAGATTTAATTTTTACACTACTGCTGTAGCATCTGAATTTTCCCTGGGTGATCAAAAAAGTATTACCTTTTCTATACATGCATGTCTGTCCAGACCCATATTCTAATGAGTTCATCCTTGATTCCACAAGTGGATGTTTCTGCTAGATGTAATGAAATCCTCTCCAAGCGTTTCTGGGATATAATGTTGACATGATTGGGACATACAGTGTAACCAGAGAGTTTTCACAGTGCTTAACTTTATGTACATTTTGTTATGTTAGAGCCTTATTTCAAATGGATTAAATTAATTATTTTTATCACAATTCCACAAACAATACACCATAATGACAAAGTGCCATGACACTTAAAACTTAGCTCTGGTGCTTTCCTGTTTCTATTAATCATTCTTGAGATGTTTCTACAACTTGATTGGAGTCTACCTGTGGGAAATTTAGTTGATTGGACATGATTTGGAAAGATATACACCTGTCGATATTAGGTCCCACAGGTAACAGTGCATGTCAGAGCACAAAGCAAGCCAGGAAATCCAAGGACTTGTCTGTAGACCTCAGAGACTGGATTGCATCAAGGCACAGATCTTGGAAAGAGTACAGAAACATTTCTGCAGCATTGTTGGTTCCAATTAGCAAAGTGGCCTCCATCATCCCTAAATGGAAAAAGTTTGGAACCACCAGGATTCTTCGTAGAGCCGTCCCTCCCCCATTCCCCCAGCCAAAATGAGTGATCAAGAAAGAACGGTCTTAGTCATGGAGGTGAGCATGCACCAGATGGTCCCTCTGAAAGAGCTTTTCTCTGTGGAGAGAGAAGAATCTTCCAGAAGAACAACCATCTCTTCAGTACTCCACCAGTCTGGCCTGTATGGTAGCAACCAGACCATTCCTCAGTAAGAGGCACATGCCAGCCCATCAGGAGTTTGCCAAAAAGCACTACTCACCTGGTAGTACTATCCCTACAGTGAAGCATGTTGGTGGCAGCATAATGCTGTGAGGATGTTTCTCAGTGGCAGGAACTGGGAGACTAGTCAGGATCAAGGAAGAGATGAATGCAGCAATGTACAGGGACATCTGTGATGAAAACCTGTTCCAGAGCGCTCTGGACCTCAGGGCGATTGTTAAGCACACAGCCAAGATAACAAAGTAGTGGCTATAGGACAACTCTGTAAATGTCCTTGAGTGGTCCAGCCAGAGCCCAGACTTAAACCCGGTTAAACATTTCTGGAGAAATCTGATGATAGCTGAACACCGACGCTCCCCATTTAACCTGATGGAGCTTGAGAGGTGCTGCAAAGAAATACGAGAGAAACTGCGCAAAAATTTGGCGTGCGAAGCTTGTGGCCTGATACTCAAAAAGGCTAAAGGCTGTAAGTTGTGCTAAAAGTACTTCAGCAAAGTATTGAGCAAATACTGTTATACTTGAATGAGATTTGTTAAATTTTTTTTATTTTTAATACAATTATAAAGATAACTAATTTTTGCACTTTGACATTATGGGATATTCTTTGTAGAATTTTTAAGGGAAATAATTAATTTAATAAATTTTGGAATAAGGCTGTAAAATAACCAAATGTGGGAATGTACTGTAAGGTGACAGCGATCTCTCATCGACTACCAATTAGTCCCTAAGTGGACATTTGTGCCAAAGAAAATTCCCACAGTTCATCCATGAGTCGAAGTGGACTTTGGTGCTAATTGAAGAAACTTCCTCATTGCATTCCTTTGATGATATGTTCAAAAGTAGGGAATGAATTCACCCTCTGAATCTCTCATTGTTTTGAAGTGGAGAACAAGAAGCTGCACTAATGCAAATTTGGGTACAAATCCTTGCCTAGCATCAGCTGTTATCCATTCTTAGCAAAGAGCCGGCTTCGCAGCTGAGCAACACCCACAGAGCACTACAGATTCAAAATGAGCCCAGCCAAAAGGGGAAAGTCGAGAAAGAATTTTTGCAAATATGCTGTGGCATAGTTCATTTACAGGCAGGTGTAACTTTCTCCCGTCAGGAGTGTGTTGATTCCAGAGGTAATCCAACGTGACGAAATTCTAAACTACATAGGAGAAAAAAACTATGGATTCACTTGTGCCCACCTACTGACAACTACTTTGTATCCATATGGGTGAAGACACCTCACTAGGTGAGAAGGAAAGAAGTTTTTAAAAATGAAAAGTGAATTTACTCATGTCTGCAGCCTTTTCTAGTAATCTCACCACGAGAACACCTGTAACTAGAAATTGTACACAAAGATGGTGACAGCTGCAACTTCAAAAAGAAGATTAAAAATTCAAGACAAAAAAAGACTAAAATGTCAGTCATGATCAGGCTAAAATATCTTTACTTTTTCCGTCTAAAACTAACACAATCAAATGAACAGCAAGACTGCAGTTTGATGTAGTGATACCTGACTGCCTGTAGAGGGTGTCTGCGCTCCATCTCCATTGTTAGAGAAAAAAAGAGGGGAGGAAATGAAATTTATTAGTTAATTAAAGCGAATGTGACAACAAAAATCAGCTGGAAGAGAAACCGACATCAGACACATGAAAATAATGGATTGGCAAAGTTTGAGAAAGTGTTTTAAAGAAATGGAAAATGCCCATTACCTATGTCTGCAGCTGATGGGGAAATAAATATAAGTATGTGTAAGAAATAACATTATAGAAAATGAGATCAGAAGCAGGGAATCAAACCCTCCACCGTTGCTGTCTTTGGTGACTTGCTCTGCTGTTTCCTCAGATGGTCTGTTTGTTGGAGCTGGAATGCAACAGAGCATAGTTTGGTTTGTGAGCCATAATCAAATCAAAATGTGTCTGCATACTTTCCCATGGGGACGGAGGCAGAGGAGGAGGGGCATCCAATTAAACGGTGACACTCGGAGAGAATGAGAGATAAACAGACGGATAATCATCAGGAATGGACAGAGTTTCAAACAAAAGCAGGGAGGAAGAAAGAGACAAAGTATGCGGACGGCTGCTGGTATTTCAGATGTTATTTTTGGACATTTTCAGGAGCAGAAACGTGTTTTATGTAACTCTGGATAAAAGCAGCAGCTAACGAGCTAAAATACCAACTCATATTTGAAAAGAGAGATCCAACAAAAGGTGGAGAGAAGGCAGGTATTTCACTCAGAGTGACTGGTTTGAAACTTTTAATTCCACCACTGATTAATAGCTAAATGTCAAACATCGGAGCACCAGATTCATTCAAGTGATGGGGTTTAACAAGTCAAACAGCTGACTTCATCCAACATGATGTGTGTTTGCTAAACACGCTTTTCTTTTTTCTAGTTTATTACCGCATTAGATGTTTCAGAGGATTCAAAAAACTCTTAATTACCATTACTATGAAGCTGGTATAAGATAAAGTGGAAGGAAACCTCTTCTTCTTCTTCTTCTCTTGTTTCTTTCTACTCCCCTTATTTACTTACTTGTTTCCACTCCTTTTCTCTTTGCCTCCTTTTGCCATGTTTCCTTTTTTTTTTACTTTCTTTTCCCTCAGTTGTTTTTCCTGTCCTCATTTTTTTCCTCCTCTCCTAGCCTCCTTCTCTTGTCTCCTCCTAATCCTTCTTTTTTTCTCCTCCCTGTCTTTGTCTCCTCTCCACCCCTATAATTTATCTTCCCACATACTTCATGTGCTTTTTGTGCTTCTCCCTGCCATTTCTTATTTGTTGATTGATAATTAGTCAACACGAAGCTGTGATTGGTTACAAGGTAAATCGGCATGATTGAGCCAATCCAAGTATTGTGGATGTGTGTTTATTTGTCCATAATGCTGTATAAACTTGTATTCAAAGTGGTTTTCCGGGGCTGTCAGCAGACAAACTTACAGAGAGCCATGTTCAGGTCTGTGGTTTGTCTTCTTCTCTCCTGAGCAACATACTGGAAGGATTTTTTATTGGTGCTCAAACACTTGACATCAGTCTGAAGTCTGAACTGACAGAGGCTGAGACTCTTCCAAAAAAATCACTCATCCATTTACGAATTTGTCTTTCGCTGGCTGATACTGTCAACCAGAAAATATTCGTCACAAGAGATGTTCAACACATAATGTATAAAGTCAAACATATGTTAAATCTGGGCTTCTAACATTTACCGAATATTCTGAAATGTTAGAGTTCATTATTGGAAAAGATGAACGTTAAGCGTTAAGATGTGAAAAACTAATATGAATTCTTTTGTGACATTTCTATTGTTGAGTTTTCTTATCTTCTCATTGATAATACAGCATGATAAAAAGGTATAGATAAGTATTATTGGTCTTGGACTGGCTTCATGTTGCTATGCTGGGGAGCATTTTCTGTCTGTTTATAATGAGTCTTTCACAGTCAGTCAGCGCTGTGTTTGGTCCGTTCAGTTTAACCTGCAGGAGTTTCTAAAGGTTAGAACTGTACTGAAGTTTATTTCAGACTTTTAGTCTCAAAACTTGTCCACGTTGAGTGAATTCCAATTCTGTTAATTGTAGAGACCAAAATATAAAAACAAACATCATTTTGGCAGCAGTTAGCAATAGCTAGTGTTTTCCTCGTGACATTGGCTGGTGTCTTGTTTTGTAAACAGGAAAACATAATGAAGATCATCATACCCTACGTCCATTCCATTCTTGGCCATTTATCTATAATCGTTTTTTTTACCGGCACTGTAATGACTGACTGGCCCTGCTTCTTTTTTCCTCAGCCCGGTATACAGAGATCTAGATGTTATTAAGTGTTTTCTGATGGGAGCTGTGATGAAACGTTAAAACCTTTATAAAAATCAGTTTGACCTTTCAACGCTTATGAACCAGCTTTATCCTCCATAAATCCTGGATCAGTGCCGAGTTCATGCTGACTTTATGAGTTCATCACCTCTGTCTCTGTGGACTCAACCACACTCTTCTGTAAGCAGAGGTCTGCATTAAAACCTCTAACCTCTCTTTTCACCTCTTTTTGCGTCCATCAATCCATTCATCCAGCCAGCTTTCTAGTCATTGGCTGCTGATTGGCCCCTATGTTGTCAACGTATCTTTACTTATTATATATAATCACTTGAAAACATTTTTTTAACTATATCCTCAGTTCTTGTTCGTTTTATCTTCAGTCTTTTCTTCTGGTTTAATTTTCTCATTCCCTGTCAACCTGCTTATCTCTTGGTTGCTCTCTAAACAGAGCAAACAAAGCACTAAAAGAACAAGTGTAGCATAGTGTAAGTGCTGACAACAGTGACAGTCTGAGCCTTATCACCGAGTTTGACTGAGTTTGAAACCTGACCTTCCTCTACACAGTGTCAAGTTGTGAAAGTGCTGTTGGACAGTAAATAAATAAATAACTGCTGCACAATAATTTAGGGTGATTTTAAAAAATGACATGTTTAGTACACTGTACTGTAAGCATGCAAGTTTTATTGTGTACCTGGGCTTTTGCTTACAGACCTAGAGGCTACAGGTGGTCAAAATAAAAAAGAAAGAAAAGATTCCAACAGACGAAACCAGATCCACTCTGTTTAAAAGTGAGGTAACTTGGAGCAGCGTTCCCAAATCACACACTCAAAACTGTGTTCTATAGTGTTTTTCCTACGCCTGAATACTGGCTGTGTGGCTTTCATTGAAAAAAGAGTCAGGACCACAGCTCTACATCATTCTTTGTCCCCAGTTACACGTACTGTATAACCTGGAAGTGGTTTAAAGGCATTGTGGGAGTTGTAGGAAATTTACTACAACTGAAGTAGATGAGGGAAAGAAATTAGATCAGTTAATCTCCAATGAGATCTGAGGGTCATTTATCTCTGTCATTCCACAGGTCTCATCTTCCCAACCATGTTGAAACTGTCAGTGTCACTTTCTATCAGACTGTCAAAGCTCTAGCATTTGGGATTAAACTCTCCACATACCCTATGAAATCATATTTGGCTGTTTCCATCAGTGGGAGTTAACAATGTCTGTTGCTCCTGAACAGCTCCCTGCTGACAGGGGGTTACTGTCCTGTTGCACACCTGGAGCCCAGCTGCTGATACAAACACTAAAACACATGCAGCAATGCACAAACACACTCCTAATCTGCTTTTCCCCCAGTTTTCCTCCATATGGGCAACTCTTCGATCCAAAATACACACGTTCCACATGCCAAAGTTTCCACTTCATACAAAGTTAAACACACAAAGACTCATGGTCACAAAAACATTCTCACACAGGTGTAAGTGTGTTATGTCTTTTACAACTCCAAAGACTTTTTTGTTTAAAAGGGAATTCATCTGTTTTGGATCTTAGGCACTTTCATTTGCTTCTAAATCTTGTGGCGTTTTTAGCGTTGTGCTTCCTAGTGGTGATGGTAACGTCTGCTATCAGTGCTATCTGTTATTATTGCTCTGGTGCACCACTTTGGTCTATACTGAAATACAACTGCGCTTTCAAATGAATTGATCATGATATTATCTTTGCTCTTTTTAAATTAATTTATGACTTTTTAAAATTATAAATAACTGAAGCTTAAAGATTCACTTGAAATCCTTAATAATATTTAGTTGTTTTCTAAAACAGATACATTTTAGTTTAGCATTTTAATTTATTTATTTTAATACTGACAAACTGTGACACATTAAAATAACAACTAGAGAATTCCGACTTTTCTCTGCACTGTTACTGCAAGAACAAATTGATTGTGTGTAACATTGACTGAAAATTGATTGCCATCTGTGTCTAACAATTGATAATTACTAAAAATGTTTGTGAATGTAACATCTGCTTACCGTAGTTGCGACATACTATATGTTTTCTTCAATGGTTGTGCTGTTTATAGCAACTAACTAGCAAATAAGCTAGATTGTTCACTAACAAGAAAGAAGCATCTATCTAAAATGGATAAAGATGTACCATTATCTCATGTCTTACAGCTTATACTTTATTCTGTAATGCATACATTTTACATAGTAGACAACATACATGAAAACATTTGTTTTCATGTACTTAGGTAGCAACTAAACGTTCATAGGGTCATAGTTCATCAGAGTTGTCTCAGCCTGATATCAGCCTGATTTTAACCAGACATCATCAGTCATGCAAATAATACAAGAAGTTTTTTTTCTCATCACCACCTGGTTGGGAGATGGATGTTAACAGAAGAAGAAACAACAACATTATACTTCTTTACTGAAAGTGAAGCTGCAGGTGAAAATGTAGCTGGAAGTCAGCTTGCCTCAAATATTTATTCAGCTTCACAAAGTTACACAAACGAAATTAGTTTAATCCATCCAAAACTGAGGTCACATCCATGTTTAAGTACAAGATGTGAACCGTTGTGAACATTTTTGATATTGTTTGATACTACTTTTGATAACACAGTGTCTAAAAAGTAATGATTTATGTGAATTAAAAAGAAAAAGGCATTCTTTTTGATTCCCATGAATGTAGTTCTGCATATATGTATTTAAAGCAGGATGTTTGTGAGAAACTGTTTTGATCTGTTCTCTCACAGTGTAACTACATTAAATAACAGAGTATCATATGCATACAGATCTAAAACTGACATCCTAACCCAGATGTAGCAGGAAATCAATTTATTAGGAAATTCAAATTCACTATAAAACCAAAACCTTTTTCACAGTTTGAACCTTTGTAGATCATAGTATAATCTATTCATCCTTCCTCAAGAGCAAACCTTTTGCACTTGTGTGTATGAAACTCCACTGACAAATTATGTTCAGAAAAGAATCTAATTCAGATGTGGCCATACCCTCAATCCACAGACATCCACAGAAACCATATCCGTGTCTCCCTTCAACTTGTTTTGAATACACCAGATGTAAACTTAGAATCCACTCGCTGCCCGCCATGCAAATGCACAGGTGGGTCCAGTTTAAAATAAGCTTGAAACAAAAAAACCCAAATTGAAAACAGGAGATCAACTTGAATGCAAAATAAAGAGGATGAACTGTTCAGATGCAACATCAACCCAGAAACAGACATTTGATGAAGGTGTAATAAAACAAAATCTAAATAAATGTTGTATTTATCTTACTATAATTCATAAACATATGTCTGTTTAGAGGATTTGCATTAGTGTCAGTAATTCTTTGATGACCCTTAAGGATCACACGCATAAATAATGAGCAGCGAGAAATGTTTCAAGCATGTAATCTAACATTTAATAAGAGGCCTTCAGATTATGTAATCTAATCAACAATTTCACTTTATGCTGCGCAATAGTAATTCTGGCCAACTTTTGTAACCATATAATGTGTAATATAAACTTGTGACTGATGAAACCAAGTTATTCTCAAATGTCGGCTTCTGTTTGATCCTAGCGATGGCAGCAGCTAAATCTTTAGGAAATGTTTAATCAGGCAGAGCTATGGTGTCAGAGCTCTGTACAGTAGAAGAAACTTCAATGCACCTTTTTTGGTACACAAAAATAAAAGTGAAAAGGCAGTAAGTAATTCAGACCCATTCACTGTGACATGGAAAAACACAGGCTAGTTTCTATTATTATTTCAATACCAACTTTTACGATAATTTAGTCAATTTAATTTTTACTTGTTCACTCAGTGCCATGAGCCGTCACTTTTAAACAACTCCTTTTGTCCTCTCCACATGTTTAAAGCTCTCCAGTACAGGTTATTGTGCTGCATAGTTGACTGGCTGCTAGCGGTGCTCTACACGATCATTCCTAGCTTCACACTTTTGCCCATAAGGTCAGCATATTTGGTCATATGCAGTTTTCTGTTCTTTCTTCTGCCCATTTTATACCGTGGCATCAGTGTACTCTGTGTACTAAAACAACCTGGAAAAGTTGGAGAGTCGCTGTTAGTGCCTCATATGAAGTCATGCTGATTTCAGTGATTTCTGCTTAGTTACCAAGCTTTACAGCTGCTAGTTTTAAGGTACAGGTAAAGTTTTCAATCTGGATTAAAGGTGGTCTAATGTACTGGAAGTTTTTTTTTAGAGATCATTCATAGAAGACAGTCAGATATGGACTCTGGTTTATAGATAAACAGCCACTCCTTTACATGAACATTATACTCACTGATAGTGGAAGAACGTGCACACAGTGATGTGTAACTATTTTCGATTTATGTTTGGACTCTAGTGGCTTCTGAATAAAGTCATAAACAAAATGTGTTCATACAAATAAAAGGAACATGGTAGAATGCTGTAGGTTTTTGTTACCAGCAATAGATAGAGATGAAGAATAACTTTTAGTCTTCCTTCTCTTACAAAAAAAAAATATCTCACTTTTGCCTGCATGAGCATCTGCAGAAAAGAAAAGACACATTAAATCTTTTCTGTACCAACATATTAGCTATGGATCTTATGCACATAGTCACTAAAGGTACATCATAACCTTACTGCAGGACTCTTTTACCGAACCTAAATTTAATATACAGTGGTCATACTTTCATTATATACATAACACTAACAACTGTTATTATCATATTGTTACAAAACAACCCATGAATCTCAAATTGTTTATTGGATGTTTGAAAAGGAAGTCATGACTCCTGCAATGTGACACATTGCTGCTTGACTCTTCAAAGTTAGAAATAAATATTTCTCCAGCTGAAATACACTAATTAACACAACATGATAAAGAGCATTATTCATGTCATGAACTGAAATGATAATCCAAATCAGCTGGGACCTTTAACATCCAGGCTGCAGCTTTATGTAACTCATCTAAAAATCCTATTAAGTGCTGTTACGAGCCCATATAGAGAAGAAAAAAGCTGCTCTGACACTTCACAGGAATGAAAACACTGCGATATTCCGAGGCTGCTTTGATTGTCGAGGTCAAACAGAGAGCAGCAGGTTCACGCAACTTCAGATCTTCACACACACACACACACACACATACACACATAGTATCACACTCATATACACAACTCTACATACATCCTGCTGCTGCACACACTCCATCCTCCTCTCCTTGATGTTGCAGTAATATGATGTAACGACGGGCCTCTATAGCTCCCATGGGTGCTGGTTAGTCAACTTAATGGACTGCCACAGCTAGCTTCAAAGACTTGGAGAGATGGAGGAGGGAGGGAGTAAAAAGAATAAAGAGTGATGGGGATATAGAGGAGGTGTAAAAATAGCTGGAAGAGCAGAGAGGGTGAAGTAGTCATCGTCTGATCTGGCCTCAGTGATGAAGACGTTGATGCTGCAGTGACAGGAGTTTAGAGGGATGTTAACTTTGCAGAGATGAAGGTTGTTTTATGTGGATTTATTTTTTTATTTTTTATCAAAAGTGTTTTATAGCTCCAAGAAATATTCTGTGACCTTTGGCTATTTAAAATACTTAATTTGTCTCTAAAATGAAACCAATTGTTTTAAACAGTCCAGTCATTGGAATCATAATTATCTTTGCATGGGTTTTCTAAAGGTAGTCAGGCTTCCTCCCACAGTCCAAAGGCATGCTGTTGAGTTAATTGGTCATTCTAAATTGGTCACTGGTGTGAATGTGAGTGTGAATGGTTGTCTCTCTATGTATGTCAGCCCTCTGATAGACTGGAGACCTGTCCAGATTGTACCCCGCCTCTCACCCAACAAGGTTGTTAAGTCAAGCTAACAAGCCCATTCAGAGCAAGTGTAAAGTGAAACCAACCTAGAGGGTAAATGTGTGGTCTCCAACCAACTTTCCTCTGACTGATGAAGCTACTTGAATGTGTAGTGAAACATTGTGAATTAACAAGAATTCTAGATCCCCATGATTTGAAGGTTTATGTTTATAGGGGTAGACAAAGGTCAAGCGCATGTATGTCTAGCAAGCAATTGCATCATAATGATGGGAGTGAGAAAAGGGTAGAGGACTATTTTGGATACAGGAGGGATGACATGTTACAAACACTAGTACTGTGCAAGTCATGCTGAACTCTGGTGGCTACTCTTCTTGAAGGAAAAGGAAATAAAAATTCACCCAAGTGCCAAAAAGAAATAATGGAGGTTATCTGGGAAAGAACATGATGTCCGTAAACACTGTGGTAAAGAGGGCTTAGTAAATCTGCTCACAGACTCTTGCTGTTTCTGGATTTCATGTTAAATTATTCCTTCTTCACCGCCGCTTCCAGAAAGAACACACGTGGCACACGCACATCAGGCAGGTGAAGCTTCAGCTGCGCAGCCTCACATCAATAACATTTACATTAGAGTCAAACAGAGCATGTGTTCCAGCACACTGCAGCGCAGGACATGATGCTGCTTCACTGTATGTGATGTTTGACCGTGACGTTTGATGTCCTGTATTCTAACATCCTAACAGCGTACATGGAAAAGTAAAGAAAAGTATCTTTTAATCTCAACACACACATATATAGATGTTTGTAAAGGGAAGAGCGAGAGGAAAAAGTGATGAAAAGACTGAAAGAGACTGAGAACTCTGTCGTAACAGTTCAGTACAGCAATTCAGCCTGAGGGGAACATGAATGTGGCAACAAAATTCAATGTCAACCTATACAATAGTTAGGACATTTCAGTTTAATACATACATCCTCATGGGTGGTGCTAGAGGAAAAGTGACATCAACCATCTTTGAGAATTATCCTCTGGGGATCATGAATAAGGCTTTCATGGTGATCTGTTTTATAGCACAAAGAACAGTAAAGTACCCACATTGAGATCTATTGTGTTGTAGCCACATCGCTATAATGGCTACAACAAAATGAAAAAATAAAATCCATATTGTTGTTGTATGAATACAGAGGTGAAAAAAACGCAATCAAACCTTCACACAGTGCTGTGATGGTTGAACTTTTTAAACACATGAACTCGCAGTTTTAAGTTGTATTTGTATCTTTTGATGGAACTAGATGAACACTTTCGCTGTGCTTCAGTTTTCGTGATTGGAGCTAAATGACGTAAACGCTACATAATTTACAGTATTTATCCAGCATCACATGGGAACTTTTACTATTTCCTGTTTCTTCTTCACTAGTTGATTTTTGACTGTTTTTAATTTACAGATCATTTGTTCTAGTTTTGTCCTTTGTGTTTTATTGTTTGTGAGAAACAGCTGGTAAATAAAACATGAGTTCAACAGTGTATTTGACCTCTGGGCAGTGTGTGTGTGTGTGTGTTGACCATGTGGATGTAATGATATCCTGCATAACAAGCAGATAGGATTACACACACACATGTATGCAATCATATTGTTACAATTGTATGCGTATATACACAAATAGAGACACACACATCAAACACAAACATACTGTACATGAATATTGGAACAAGGAGCCAACTTGTGTCCTGTGTAAACCTTGTAACTTTGATTTCTTTGATTAAATACACACTTTGTCCGTTTTCTAATGATCATACTAACTTGAGCGTTGTTCATCTCACAGCCCCACAGTGATTGAACCATTTGTCTCCCCTCTTTCCACCTTTCACAGAACAGGATGGTAATGGTGCATGGCCTTGTTTCATTTTCATAGCTGCAAGCTTTTCTCTCACACTTAGGCAAAATCACAGGTTTAAATGAAACCAAAAAAAGAACAACCTTTTTTATGTAATTACAATTTTACTTTTTACTTAATTTTAAGTTTGTTTCATTCTTATGAACATGATATCTCACATAGTTTGGTATTGATGGTGCAAGAACCATGTGACCTCATGTATGTCTTATGTGATAGTTACTTTTTGAAACTACAAAAATTACCTATTAAAACTAAACCATAGAAATTTGGGCGTTGAACGTTTCCAGTCAGTCCAGGTGTCATCCTTGTACAACTTCAACACTGCAGCTTTAGTTGTTACAGTAGAGGTAGAAGTAGAATAAAACTGCTGTCCTACATCATGGACAAAAAAAAATATATATTTTCATTGTTTAACAGAACTGTGCTATTAATACATCTGCATGTCTGTAATTTAGCTATACAGTGTATAAAGCAGTATTGCTGGAAAATGTATTTGTATTTTCATACAATGTAGAATTATGACTAAAAAGGACTTTTCTAGCAACTGTTGGAACTGACCCTCTGTTACCCACCATTTGTAGTGGATCCATACATGATACATGACAAAGTTCAAGCGGACACTCGATTGTAGACATATGTATGATGCTTGTAAAAAAAAGGAACACAACTTAATTATTATTTTAAAGTCCCTGAATGTGTTAGGTTGTTGTCTGGGCTCTTTACTGACTTGTGTTACAGTTATCGACCTTTCATTCCAGATTAAGTAGCTGAATGTTATATACTACTTCTGTACCAGGTAAAGGTACATGCAGCCCAGCACAGTGTCTGTGTCACTTTGATCTTTAAATTAAAGCCATCAATCAAAGTTTGGCAACCCTGGTGTGTGTGTGTGTGTGTGTGTGACTGTCCTTTATTGGTTTCTTTCTCAGGTGGTTTGGTTTGATGCGTGATATATATCTCACATTGATGCCAGTCAAGTGAAAGAAAAGCCATAACCTGACCTTTATCTTGAGTTTAGATGATTTTACAGGAAACATATAGTTCAGTATTGAATAAGGAGTTTGTTCCTAAAATACCAAGTCATACGAAGTTTAACTGGCTAGTTGTCATTGAGATGTCTTAATCTGACCTCAACACTAAAATACAGAACACATTATCTTCATGCACTCATGGGGTTTGATGGAGGTGAAAAGGTGAAGAGATGCTGTTTAGAAAGAACAAAAGGTAGAGGGCTCATGAGGAAAGGAAAGGAAAATAGAAATTATAAGAAAGGAGGAGTAGAAGAGCAGGATGTGAAAAAGAAAAGGAACAAAAGAAAGGAAGAACAAGACGTTGAAATAAACAAGATGGAAATAGACAGAGAGACGGTTATTTGGCTGTGGGAAGCAGGGAGGCGTACAGACGGAAGAGAAAGACAAATAAACACACACTGCACACATCCCAGCGCATGCAGAAACACTCATGGATGCTGCAGCGTAGTCTGTGTCTGAGCCAATTTCAAGTCAGACGCATGCTTGTGCCCATGTGCCAGGTCATCTTTTCTTTTCCATTCACACACATTAGGTGAATGTTTACTCTGCAGCTTCACCCACATCCGCAACTTTTTCCACCAGAGTTCCACAAACCGTCCTTTTTTTTTTTTTTTTTGCAAACCATGACTGAATGGTGTGTGGCAAAGGCAGCGAGTGCTGTAGTCCTTTAAAAACGTTGCGTGGGTGTTTCTTTTATTGTAAAGATTTTGTAAGGTATCTGCAGATCGTGAAAAGTCTTTAAAATATCCACTTTCCTCAATAAAAGGCCTGAAGAGGTATTAAAACAATTTAACAACACTTGTTTCTTTCGCAGTTCTTCTCTGATAGCGTTGAAATGCTGTCGATGTAAATAGTTTGCGATTGAGATCACTGTGTGAGCATTGCTTTTTCAAGCATAGGGATCCCATACAGATCCAGCTGTAAATGATCTCACCTTCCTTCACAGACAACGACTGGAGGTTCAGTGCCACATCTTCATGTTAGTCAATCAGACGCTGACAGATTGTGCCAGCAAACTCGATGACAACTTCAGCTTGACACAGATAAGGAATGAATACATTGTTGATTGACTAATTGCTGCAGCACAGTTGAGTAGAGGTCGCATCAGCTCTTTAGGCTCCACACTCACTTGCAGTAAATTAAATCAAGCAGCTTGACCACGTTCCTCCTGAGATGATACACCGCCCTCATATTCAGTTTAACTCGCAGACAAACAACATTTAGGTAAAATATTCTAACTGTACATCTGAACCAACTCTTTATCTCTCATGAGAAATAAATGTACCTGCAACACGCTGCTTCATTTCCTGTCGTGTTATCGCCTTCAATGATACTTCTGTAAAACCAATCAGAGCAGACTGCAGTCCATCAGCAGCTTCCTGTCTGCAATGTTCTCTTTTGCAGCTCCTGTGGTAAAAGATTTGTCTAAATCTGTCACCGCTGTTTAAAACCTTCAGGTCACTGAGACCTGAACGCAGGTCAGCACGACTGGGATACGGCGTGTCAAAGAAAGGAGGTTCACTCTTTTCAGCCTGTCTTTCTTTCACAGTCTCAGTGTGATGGCCGTTCAGAACAAGAGCTGATGTTGCAATGTTGGTGATTCTGATCTTGTTTCATGTTGACTTCACTTAAATTTCCTGTTGATGACTCAGACTTGACCTCTGAGGCCTCAACATGACACATTTGTTCTGGACTGTGATTGAAGTGTGAGTGAAGAACTGGACATTAGGCCCGGTTGTCAGTGGACGGGTGTTGGCACACAACATATCATTTTTAGATAAATTGCCATTCCCAAACACACCAGCTTGCTCTGCAGATACATTATGTGTGTGTGTGGATCTTGCTGGTGTTCAAAACTACACAGCGTAGATCCATTCACCACTGGAATAGGCTTCATGAGTTCATGTTCTATCACCTTTCATCCTGTTCACCAGTGAACTGGAGGTGACTCTGGAGATTCTGGAGAAAATTGTAAATAGCTGCTTGTAAGACTGGAGGAGTTATTCTGATTATTTTTTGGGAGAACAACTATTCAACATTTTTGCCGACTGGTTTTGTGAACTCTATAGCGGGGGCTTAAGTAAAAGGACTCTTATAAACATCTGACTTAGCAAATGACTCCAGGGAGGGGTTTGGACGTGGGGATTTGTGAAGTGTACACTGATTGTATAACACACTGTGGTGAACTGTAAATACTGGTGTGTTTTTTGTTTATTGCTTGTAGCTATTTTTGTGTTCTGGTTATTATCTACTAGCCATGTAAGGGGCTTGTCCGAGTCCAAGTGTTCTTTGTAGTGAAAAACCCAAACTAACTGTTCCTGGCACCACAGCTCCACAGCCAGAAAACCACTACAACCCTGTGGTTTGTGCACAAACATATTTGGTCCCAATGTCTACGCACAAGTCTAAATGTGACCTGGGGGACCCAAAGGTGATCTCTGAAGATGTAATGATGTGACAGATTTGCACATGGTGTAAAATAAATATCTATATAAATAAAAATACATCTTTTTAAAAACATTTGTTTTCAAACAAATAGTTTGACTCTATCTTTCAAAAGCCCTATAATGCCAGAATTAGACTGAATGATATTTTAGGCTTTTGAAATGGGCCCTGTGTCAGATTAGGCAATCAGAAATTAATGTTTGCTGTGATTGTCTCAGATAAATGACCAGGACCCAAGCTTTCACAACTCATGCAGAATTGATGTGAGGGTGATTTCAGTACCAACCAAGAAATCTACTCTACTACTGCTGTTTCTTAAATTGGTGCAGTTTTCCATAATGTTAGAAACGTAGGGTTGAAAAAACACAAGCCTGATTTACAAATTTGAAGTAACACGATCTTAAAAGACTCTGAAAGAGCTCTATCTGTGTCCTCTGTCATCCCTCTGCTACTGAGTGACAGATGGAGGGATTAGTAGGATGAAGAAGAGGAGAAGGTAACTCTATCAGTTGTGGTTCTTCCATATTAATAGAGAAAGTTGTGCGTGCAGAGAGAGAGAAAACCACTTAAGTCATCATCACTCCTGACTGAGCAGAGGGACACAGCATGTGTGTCATGTCAGTGACAGTCTGCATATTTTCCTGCATAACTGACGTGAGTTTGTCCTGATACCGATGCTCAGAGGCAACGTTTGTGTCCACTGTTTTTCACTACACTGAAGATGAATTCAGACTGAACCAGAATCATCAGAACTCAGCTGAACAGTCTTTGGCTTTGTTTTTGTAGCTATTAGCTTTAAAGAGTCGGTGCTTCTGCTCTTAGTTCTGAATTTATCAAATCAATAATCTCATCAGTCATGAGTGCTTCAGCAGCAGTTTACTGTTGGAGCTGCTCCATGTGCAGACAGTTCTAACAACTTTATATGAGGTCCACTGGTTCTCAACCTAGGTGTCTGTCCCCTCCAGAGAGTCATGACATAAATGTAAAGGGTCACTAGATGAAATGTATTGCCCACTAACTCTGAACACTCAGACACATCTACTGCACAAACTGATTTATTAGTTGAGACAAAAAGCATGGAAACTACTGGTTTAATTTTCAACAGTACAATTTATTTTATTAGAAAATATTAACTAGAAAAGTTACTAATGACTCCAAATGAATGCAGATGAGTAAAAACTACAGAATAGAAAGAAAAATATAAAGTGGCTTAAAATGTATATACTTCAAAACTATTACTTTCCACCTGTCATTGAGTTCATTAACCCATCGTTTGTGTTTGTATTTACAATGTATTCATTTAAAAGGGACTTTTGTGATTAGTTGCAGTCTTGCTCTCATCTGTACCAAATGTCTGTTAACTGGGTTTAAAGGTTGTAATTATCTGAACTTAAATGTGTGTTTGTTTGCAGGTGAAACACAACGGCCTTATACAGGAGATGAACCATCCAACAGCAGGACGCATCGCTGTACCTGGTCAGCGCACACACACACACAAACACACACACACACACACAGCTGTCCTCTCTCTAACCCCTGACCCTGACACCAGCTTGTTAAATGTCCTTTTCCAAGAAGCGGTGTTTCTCTGTGCATAGAGATGCTTTCGTCCTGCTAACACACGCGTCCATGGGGACTTGGCTGGTTTGATGGATCTTGGTGTTTTTTCCACGAAGAGGAAGCTGTTTGTCCACTACCATGTATTTACAGTCTAATCTGTCTTCTAACCTGTGTGTGTGACACACCAGGAAGACATTCATAATGGGCAGAGGCAGATAGTGTGTGTGGAGCCATTCAGCTCAGCCTTGGTGTTTTTCTGTTAGTTGTCGTCTTGTTTTCTGGGAAAAAACAGTCAAATTGTTACCACAGACTTTCTTGTGAAATATTTCATTGAATGAAATCAGACGAACTCGACATAAAAACCTAGAAGACAGATTTTCCTTATTGTTTCCACTCCTCTGGTTCAAAATATTTCACTTTTAAAATCAGCTGCCAAATTGGAGCAAGCCAGGAATGTGGCCTTGCATATATTTCACTGGTCGCCAGTTTTACCAGATCACAAACAGATTTTCAGAAAAATGTGGTGTTTTTAAGGAACAGTATAGTAACCGAGGTTTTAAAGGTGGGGGCGCCCCAGTGGCCTTACCGTCACAGGATAGAAGTACAACATCTATGGTTCAAATCCCAACTGTGGGCAGATCAGATATCTATCGAGGAGCATATAAAGGAGATTGAAATCTGATCAAACCACCTCTGGAGTAGGTTTTGAAACTCATTCTGTCCAGATGTTGAAAAGGTGTAAATGTATTCATCTCTCCAAAACACATCTGCAATCTTCCCTCCTACCGTAGTGGAACTGTGTCAGTCAGCAGTCTGTGGAAATATTCACTCACTGTCTGTTTTCCTTCATCCACCCGTGGTCGGTCTCTTCGGTCCTCGTAACAACAGCAGCTACAGTTTCACTAAAATAACGAAAGTGAAACGAGCCGTTTTTTTCCCCATCTCATTAAAGCAGAAAGAAAAATGAGTCCAGTCAGATTAGTGATCACGACTGAGTGGAAGTAAATCAAAGTCTCATGTGGATGTTATCTGGATGTGAGGCCACAAATATTAATTAAACATAAATATTGTACATATGAGGCAGCTTCTGTTGATCCATGTGGCGCTGAACAAGCAGCTGTTCATCATGTCTGGATTAACCAACACACATGCTATTTATTTTTTCATCTCTTTCCAAATGGATCAGGTTTTAGGCAGCTGGATAGTTCTGTCTCACATGGCAAACGCTGCCATGAGCGAGATCTGTGATCAAGGTAAACCAAGTTAAAAGGCGGCGTATCTGTGACGTTTCTTTAGAGGAATATCAACATGTCTTCATCTTCGTCACTGTGCTCCTTTGTAATTGAACTCCTTGTTCTGGATGACATTTTAACCCTGGTGAAATGAAACGGACACAAAGCTAATAAGCTGCTACAGCGTCGTCCTCGTTCACTCCGAGCTCGACTCTGTCAGGACGCTTCACTTTGTGTCTTATGAAAAATGTGTGTGACTTTAATGCTTTGAATTGAACCCATTTCAACCTCAAATGCTGTTGCTGTGACAGAGCTCATTATACGAACAGATCAATGCTTCTTTTTTTTTTCTTTTCTGACAGTTGGTGCAACACAATCCTCTGTTCTGAGAACAACTTCTGTTTTTGTTCAGTGAGACACAAAGAGAGAGTGACAGTGACTGACAGCATGAACTGATGCTTTCCATCTGTTTTTAGTGACACACAAACACACACACACTCGCACATTTGTCATTTTATAGCTGTGAGGACATTTACTGGCGTAATGCATTCCCAACCCTAACCATAGACCTAAAGCTAAGTGTTGACCTTCAAACAACGTCAAACAGCTCTTTAACAATCGAAGTGTTCCCCAAAAAAAGTCCTTTAGCTAACAGTTGTTCACACCACCATAGTGCACACACACACACATGCACACACATGCATGCACACTCATTGGTAAGATTTAACATGACATCTAATGATGCTCCATTTGTCCTGTAATCCTCTTGCCTCCTGTGATTTACAATGAGCCATAATGTAAAAGGAATCTGTGTATTCACAGTCTTAACAATATCCTCTTCTTTGCTCTCTGCTTCCCTGTTCTCCCCATCACTGTTTAGTAAACACCGCTGTGTGTGTGTGTGTCTTGTCTGTACCTCTCTAAGGTTAATTGAGTGTGAAAACGTGCTGCGCAGAACGTTCATTGGCCGACCCGTCCATGCCATTCCTCTATTTGTCTGTGCTGTTTTGGAGCCAAGAAATAACTCTGGACAAACAGTAAAAAACGTGTGTGTCCATTAATAGAGACAGCTGACGTTATATAATTGGAGAAAAAGAAGGAAACGTGACAAACTGTGTCAATGAAAAAGCACTTTTGATGTTGTTGGAGGGTCTGAAAAGATGGTCTGGAGCTCTGCCAATTTGAGAATTATGAATTCTCATTTAATATTTTTTGAAAAATTGCAACCTGTAGACACAACGGATGAAAACAGTATTTTACAAATGTATGATGTGCAAGTATGTAACTTGGTCACAGTAGTGGAAGAGACACCATAAACCTGCTACTGCTACATGTAAAGTCATAGTCATGGTGACAGTCACTTGATAACATCATCTCAGTTTCCCCCCACACTCGTTCCTTCCCTCCTGCTGAATGATGGGCAGACAGAGACGGAGGACGGGAAACTGAAGTAATGTGACGGATGAATAGACGCATTACGTAATCTTATTAATTATTTGCTCTAACCAACCCGCAGACACACGCACATGAGGGTCTTTGGCTCTTTGTGAGGACACTCGTTGATAAAATGCACCTCCTGGTCTCTTACAGTAACTGTAGCCTAAATCTGACTCTAACCTGAACATTAAAACCTGAACCTTAACTCTCAAACAGCCACTTGATGGAGTGAGGATCAGACAGAATATCCACACAATCATAGGAAGACATAGACACACTCACACATACTCAGACTGTGAGAGTTCAGCTCATTAGTGTCATTCTAATTGTTGTGAGTTTCCCAAAATAAACTGTTTGTCTCCTCAGATGTGAATCCTTCCCTTCCTTCCATCCTACCATCATTCCTTTCCTTTCTCCTCTGGTGTGGATGACCCGCTGTTTGTTTCCTTCTCTTCAGGTCCAGCGGTTCGTTTCAGCAGCTTCTCCCTCAGTGGGCCGTTGCCCCCTCCTCTGATTGGTCAGCACACCGTGCAGGTGCTGCAAGACACCTTGTCCTACAGTGATGATGTCATCAAATCGCTGCTACAGTCAAGGGCAGTGGCCCAGAATGACGTGTCCTGAATCCATGAAATTCATCGGACAAGTCAACCCAGAAACATTTCTTCACACAGATCGTTGAGCTGCTTTTCAGCTGATTCGAGCTCAAAAGGTTCCAAGTTGATCATTAGAGAACCACAATATATCAAATTATTTAAAAATGGTCTGATATGATAATAATTTACATACATTATATATAATTTGTAATATGCAGTTTACTCTTCAGAACTTTAGTTTTCCTTTTCAGTGAGTCACTTTAATTCCAGCTGAACAGCAGCTGTAACTTATTTATAAAAATCTGTATTTTACTGTAAAAATCAGTAAAAAAAAAAAACAAAAAAAAACAATTTTTTATCCATGGCATAAAGGTAAACAAAAACATGTTCAGATCAGTGCAGACTTTAATAATGTTTGTAAGTAAAATGTTGGAAAATGCACCTGATTGGCAAGAATTTAAACTAATGGATGTTTATGATATGTGATCATTTTAAGTTTAACTTACAACCTCTGATCATATCATCTAACTGCTTGTGTGGGATTTCTCTTTAGTAATGACTCCGTGTTCCCAGATGTCAGCTATAAACGTGGTGAGCACCTTTTTTTTTTTTTTTTTTTTTTTTTTTTTTTTAACATACGTAAAAAGAAAAGTTCTCAAACTGCATTTGGCATAGTGACGGTTGTGTGGGAAACATTTTGTGAATCAGTACATCACTCATCACGTCCAAACAACAACAATCAGATGTGTGTGGGGCGATGACGAAACTTAAAACCCTCCTCGCACTAATACATGTAACTAACAGAAATTTCACATTCCCATTTCCATCATGTTTTCCACGTGGTTTTCCATCATCTGAACTTCGTCTGGAGCTCTTTAAATTACCTCATCTCATTGTGTCTTTATCATTGCAAAACCCGGAGTTTATCAACCAATCAACTAATTCAGTCAACAGAAGTAGATGGAAACAAAAACGTTTTTTTTCCACAATTTTTCTGAAATTTTAATAAAAGTTTGCAAAGAATTTTGAACTCCTTGACTTTAAAACAACCCCCAAAACGTGAGCTAAAAGAGGCTGAGACCTCTGCAGAGATGGTGTCAGAGCCTTTTGATCTATTGTTGATATGAAATTATTGATAAGGGCAACTTTTAAATGCTTCCTCTCATTTTCTCCACGGGGATACACTGCAGATGAAGTGTAAACTGTCTGGTTGTTGACTGATTACTCACATCGACTGCAGATATTGTTCTGGGACACGGTAGGAAAATATTGGCTGCAGCTCGTTGATGACGTTAATAATCACTGATCATCACTCAAATCTTGGAGACACATAATAAAAAACTTCACTCCCAACTGATTGATGCATCATGCTGTTCATGGCGCTGTCTCACTCGTCTCGAGGTAAACTGTAGGAACCACTGAGCACGATGTTGACATCGTAGGAGAGACAGGTTGACAGTTTGATTAATAGTGAAGAAATCCTCTGGTAGGAATCGGATTATTTGATTGAACGTGATGTTTACAGGATTCGAGGAAACGTGACGCATGTGGGGTCGTCGGGGGAGTTGCCGTCTGACATGTTTGTTTGAGATATAGGGGAAGAAAGGAGGACGAGGGGATTCTCAGGTGTAATTCATCACAAACTCAGGACTTGATGTAGCCACATCGTCCAAAGAAAGTGACGCTGCTCCAGGATCGGATGTCAGTTTCCTGATAGGAGTAAAACCTCTTACAGGACGTTAGGAAAGGAAACCGAAGAACAGCTGTGACCTCAAACATTTGGTTGAATTAAAGTGAAGCTTGGCATTTAACAAATTAATAAATAAATGTCTCTACCATCAGCCTGAGGGTGAAACCATTGTAACCAGTAACACTCAGAATCAGACCATTAATCTGATCCTGGACAGTAAGACTACAGATCACCGCTGTCAGAGGGAAGACAAACATTCCTGTCATTCAGGCATTTGTAAATGTTAATAAAGAAGGAGACCTTCTCCGTGATTCATTATTATTTAGGATGATCCAGTAAATCCTCTGCAGGATCCTCATTCACTGTCTTGTCAGGACCCCACCACAGAAAGTGTCACATCCTCAGTACTTTATCTGGACATTTTGAGGATTTCCTGGACCGATCAGTTCAAGCTAATATTCCACACGGCACTTAAACATGTTGAATGGTTTAGTGGCTGATTTCAGTATCTGCAAACTATCTTCAGATCACAGAAGGAATGAAAGCAACAAAGCGTTCTTTCCTGGAAGCGTAGAGAAATCTTTGCAAACACATTTTAACCCTCAGTTTACAGATTGTATCATTTATGAGTTGACTAAATAAATAAATGCACTGAAGATGCATGCATCTCTGCATGCCTCTCCGACATCGCTGCCTTGATGAGAGAGAGGTATCTCGTAGTTATTCTTCCTCCTCTCTGTCTCCATTTCTTTGTGCAGGTATCTTTGTCTCCAGAGTTTTATATCTCCAGAGTGCCGTAACTGGTTCTACCGACCTGCCCAGTGTTTTTGCTGCTTCTTCTTGTTGTTTTTGTTGCCTGCTGTTCTTTTCTCTCTCCTCTTTCCACTCACCCCAACCAGTTGAGGCAGATGGTCGCCCAACGTGAGCCCAGTTCTGCTGGAGGTTTCTTCCTCTAAAGGTAGTTTTTTCTCTCCACTGTCACCTAGTGCTGCTCAAGTGAGGTTTTTGAGTTTCTACATAACTCTGTACACAGTTATACTTTGTAAATTCTTAAAAAAATTATTTTCGCTGATCAAAAGTGAGTTTCAGTGACAAATGCACAGATTTGTACGCTGGAGAAGCAAAACAATGAGTTCACACACACACACAGCACAACACAAGACTCAGCAGATTGTCTACTTCTCAAGGACAAGAGTCACGGACATCATTAACCAGAGGTGCTGATCTATGACATCACTTATCACCCACTTAATGTGCAGCTCTGTCTTCTTTAAACAGGCGAGTTCAATGGCTGTTCATAGTTTGACTAATGTGACTTTAACAGCCGATGGAATAATGAAAGAAGCCTTTTGGTTTAGAGGTGGAGTCTCTTCAAGAACGTTGCATAGGTCCAGTTGAAGCAGGTAGTAACTCTGAGTACACAGTAGAGCAATGTTTACATTCAAGAGACGGAGACCTCTAGTGGTGGTGTGAATCTTGACTGCTGTTTGTCAGAAGCAAAGTTGGTGTTAGTGTGACGTTGTTCAAAAGCTCTTAGTAAAGAATCAGGTGTGGCTCGATCCTGAAAGTGCGTGACACTAATACAAGACAATTACATCCAATTATTGTCCCACATCAACCATGTGAATTTAGTAGGTTAATTAAAAAATCTTAACCATAAACGTCAGTAATAAACTTAAATGAGTTGTTTATGTAGGAACTGACAGTGAAAGGGAATCAGGGACCAATGCTCTGCACTTCGTTTGCTATCATCATGTTGGTAATAAAGGCGCAATGTATGTAGTAGGTGACTGTGTGTATTATCCCTCTGGAGATGATGATGGGAACATTTCATATTCAAAGAGCAACACACAGACTTGTGTAAATTGTCTAGATGTACTTGAAATTTGGTCGACAGAAACGTAAACAGTATTTGGTGGAAAGGGGAAAGACAAGACAAGCTCACTTCTAAAAACCTTCTCCAGAACCAATAGGCCTAGATCAAAAAGGATTAACAGAGCCAGTGGGGGCGTCCACATACTTCAGATGTTTGTTTGTGTTTGTGTCATGTCTTAATGATAGATGAGATCAAGAATCTGATGCAGATGCTGCTGCTGCTGCAGAGACGTCACTAGTGAGGAGTGACCCCTCTCGCTTCCTTTTCCAGATGAAATATTGATTAGTGGAGCTTTAATTTATTTCCTTTTATTTTCTCTACAGGGATTTTACTGCAGATGACCTGAAAGCCACATGCTTTCACTAAAATGTAAAGAAAACTCAGTGGAGTTTGGTAGGAAGAAATCCTTTTCTAAAACCTTCACTGAAATTGAAGAGTCAAGTGGGACCATCCTTATATATAAAATATGCACAAAAGTGGAATTTTACCGCACTAGGCTTGTGTACTCGAGTTGTTTGTTTCCGTTGGTGTTTCACAGATGAGAACAGGAAGCTCTGCACAGACGCTGCTGCTGCTGAGTCTTTATGGGCGAGGAGTGACCCCTCTCTCTCTCTTTCAGTTCTCCTCGTGCTCGGCCGCCCAGTTGGCTGCCTCTGTGTTGAACTCGATGTGTGTGAGAGAGAAATTCGGATGTACGTAACTCACCAGCTCTTTAAGTGTCCCTTATTCCCCGACATCTGGACTGTGTGTGTATGCGTGTGCAGGAAACTAAGGGCTTTCTGTCCAGCCTAATGTTGAACACAGACACGGTTATATGAGGGAGACGGAGACTAATATAACATTTGGTAACACTGACACTGAGGTCACAGTCTGACTTCACTTGACTTCACTGGATGTAAAAGATACTTTTATTTTGAAGGGTTATATTACTCACTGTAAAGCTGCCTCATGGACTCACAAAAATGAAACATAAGAATAAAATGTGTTCAAACATGTTATACATTGTGAAGTGTTTTACTATGGATAGTGATGTGAGTTTGAACTTTGGTCTTTTGGTGAGACCGCTCACCAACCACTGGTAAACAGATCTTATTCCTGCCCCTTGGAGGATTAACCCTCTCTTATAACTTAAAGCAGAAATAAAAGACTTTGGGCTATATGAGAAGGTTGACATCAATTTACGTTACTAATAGTAATAAAATTAATTTAAGTTAAGTTATCATTTCTTACTAACTGCTCAACTCCTGTTATTAAACATAGCATTACTAATGTAACAGTACAGAAATAATACTTTTTATCAGGTGTTTCATACCTAAACTGTTTGGTTTGGTTAATTTGAGTCTTTATGGTGGGAATGATAACTGATCAACCACATAAGTGTATTAAAGTTGATTTGGATTAGGAATGGATTAAATGAACATGAAGGAATTGGTCTTAATGCAAAGTCTGAGTCAACATCTGTGACATCACAAACTGTAGCTCCTAAGAAGGTTCCAGTGGTATACACAGGTTTGTGATGCCATTGAGATGTAACCAGCAGACAGCAGGTTAGCAGAGCTGACAGTATATTTAGAAACAGGAAGTCGAGGGGCTTCAGGAGCATGTCTTGTAGACATTCTTCTGTAGACTCTGCTTGTGGAACAGACCTCCCCAGACTTTGCAATGTGATTTTAAAACTTTGTAACCCTGGAAAGAATTTAGCTTTCATCTAATGTTACTCGTATGTGGTCCAGGACCCCTCGTAGACACTTTACTGTATGTTTGATCACAGCTCAAAGGGGATCTGAGGGAGAACTTGTTTTAGCTCTGCAGGTCACCAACATGCTGATCCACCAAGTTTGTTTACATCTAAAAATTCATGTTAATGTGATTTGCTGGTGTGTAGCACCACAGAGAGTTTAGCTAAATAAGACCATGCATTGAATAAGGGATTCATTTGACTCTGGAGCTCAACAAACCTTGATTCAACCTGGAACCTGATCCAAAACTGAACCAGCTATTGAAACTATCTAATTTCAACCTGTCAGCTGCTCCCATGTCTGAAGAGTACTTCCAACATGGCCGCCAGAGAAAAAGATGGGGAGTGGACACATTTTTAGGATCCTTCCGTTCTTGTCTCAGTTATTGTCAGTATGTGCACTTAAAGCTGTGTTCTCAGGAAGTCGCTGAGTTTCTGATGCAGTCCGAGTAACGTTCAGGGACAGACGTGTTACAGTCAAACTCCCTGTCTGACTATTAGGGATCAAAACTCATTACGGTGACTAACAGTGACGAGAAGCAGGCGTGCAGCAGAGCGTGATGGGGACAAGCTGCAGGTTCAACCACAGTCCGCAGAGTGTGTGAGGTGTTTATGACGGAAACAAACACACACACACACACACACACAGGCATGCATACATAGATGCAGAAATCACAGATGCACTCAGGGCTCGGGACTCCCTCGTATGACATCCAGCGGGAGTTTCTTTGGAAACCACTTCCTGATGTGGGCTGGATGGAGAGAGAGAGAGAGGTGCAGCTGCAGCAGCTGGATTTGACATTAAAGCAGCCGCGACCCACGATGCACTGCTCTGTATGCTGGTATCCTACAGCAGGACAGCCTTCCCTCAGTCTGATGAGCACACACACACACACAAAAACACACCTGTCGCCATCCGTCTGGAAAGGATGTGTACTCTCGGTTACCGTGGCAGCGCCGTCTTCTTCCCCCTCCCGCTCTGTTGTTTGTTCTGTCAGATGGATTCAACAGAGACGTTCAGCACTCACACTCTCGAATCATCAACTGATGCAAATGTGCAAAAACTTTATTTATATTTCAAAGCAGAAACCTTTTCAATAATGTGTTCTACGTCACAGTCCGAGTCCACTGAGATACTCAACATGCCAACAGCCGGGCTCCTTCAAGGATCCTGATTGGTTGTAACCCTGTCTTGCATATGTGGACGTAGTAAACCAACACTAGTTTGTAATGATCTGTAATAGTTTCTAAACAATGTTGCCTGAATGGAAAGAACAGTAAAACATTCTTAGTTGCCTGAATGCTACATATTTGCAGCAGTTTGTTGCAAAGTGAAACCTGATCCAAAGAAACGGTGTATTGCACATATGCCATGGACACTTGGTAAGTGTTCTGTATTATCACTGTGAGGACTCACCAGTATCAGTCACGCTGTTCACGCTGGTCTCACTGGGCCTGAGGCAGAGCTGACTGTCTGTCAAACCTGTCAGAGGTGAGAGCGGGAGGGAAGTCGATAAAACAGAGGAAGAGGAAGGCAGAATACTGGAAAACAAAGCCGAGTTATGATTAACCCACCTGTTTCCACACAGAAACACAGCAGCTCTGTGTGTCGGGCTGCGAAAGAGCTCAGCGGCCTCCAGCTGCTAAAATAAAAGTCTGTTGTTCCTCAAACTGCTTCAGTTTCAACACGAGAAGCTGCCGTCTGAAACCACGACGTTGTCCTCACTCTCGGCTAATGATTGATGGCACTTGGTGAAGACACACCGGGAGCGTTTTTCTGGAGGCTGCAGCAGGTAACTGAAGCAACACTTTTAGCAACGTCCTGCCTTTGGATTATGGAGACGAGAGAGTGGTGAACGTCAGTCATTTGGGTCAAAGGATAAAAAGCATAAGATTCAAGAAATTAGCTCTGTAAATAGGTTTTCAAACAAAAATCTCATTAAACTGTTTATCATAGAACTTTACAGGCAGAATTTTTTATTACAGTAAATGTCCCGTGGTTAAAATCTTAAAAGTTCCCTGTGGTGTGTTTGACCTCCAGTAGCAGCGTGGAGCTGTGACGACGAGGGAAGTGCCGCAGGTTTCAGCTCGAGTTTGCACAGAGCGAGTTTTTGGTGAGTAACAAAGACATAATTTATGTTTACAAGAAACTTAAACAGGGCACCTTTAACGTCATAGGTTAAGCTAAGGTAGTAAGTAACATTAAAATCATCAAACTTTCCATTGATGGACATAGTACAAAGAGCAGAGAATCGTCTGTTTGTATTTTCACTTAAGTAAAGCTGGAGGAGACCAATCTGATTGGCTATTCAGTCAAGCAAACCACTGCACGAGAAGACAAGGAGACGTTTCAAAAGACGGCAAACAACACAAGGATGAAGGAAAAGAAGACACTTCTTATTTGTCATCTGGGAAAAATGAAACTGTCTGTGGTGAGGTGAGCGGTGCGACAATGGCCAATAAATGCTACTTCGTTTTCAGTTTGTACCCACAATCCTAGGTCCTCAGGTCTCTCTTACTGAATGACAGATACAAACTAGCACCCCCTGCTGGTATGGAGAGTTATTTTTTACTCACTCGGCTGCAGGACGTACACTTCCCTCCAAAAGTTTTGGAAAAGTGAGGCCAGTTTATTGTTGCTGTAGCCTGAAAACGTTTAGGTTTAAGCCCAGAAGATAAATATGAGACAAAAGTTTAACATTTGAGTATTAAGCTAATGTATTTCTACATTGTGGCACTTCTGTATGCACAAAAGTAAATATTGTGAGTAGCTCTTCCACTGTCCTCTGTCAAGCAACACAAACATGAAACCACATTTAAATGACCAAGGCAGGTGCTTTATTTCATGTTACTACATATTGTTCCATATATAATGGGAGGTGTTCCCGTTCATCTCGCTCTGCTGACAAAGCTGAATACAGCAACAGCACGCACTAGTACTATTTGTCAGGCTTTGTGTGTTGTGCTCATTTTAGAATGATAAATATCAACAGTCGTGTTAGCATCATACATTTATTTTACTGTTAGTTTTTAATTAAGTTCAAATTATTCATGTACTTACTATGAAGTCCTGATTTACTGGTGTGGTCTGTCTCACTGTGCAGCAGTTTAACCATGTAGTCATTAAAGCATTAACACTGACCTCACTGATTTGAGATTTGTAACATGTAACATATAATCACATGCGGTCACGTATGGTTAAAAAGCATTTTCGGATAGTTAGGATCTGCCGATCAGCGTTTTGAGGCATTTGCTTGAACTTGAACTCACAAAGTGTCTCTATACAAACCACCAGCAGACAGCTCCACTAGCATCTATCACACATTCTTCGACACATCCCTTTGTTCTTCATATTTTGCTTTTGCCATCACTGTGACACTAGTTTAATCTGGTTTCATCTGTGCACGGGGCCTATTTCTACAAGTGTGGTTTCTGTACATGAAGAGAAATCTTCTCTCATCAGCCTTCCTTCCTTTGTGTTTTTTACAAATCTTAAATGTTGCTCTGCAGAAGTAAAAGTTGCTTTGTCACGGTTCAAAATGATCCAGTGTTTTATTTTTATTTTCTTATAATATATATATGTATTTATTCAGCTTGTCTGTCTTTTTTGTAACCACTGTTCAAATGAACCACCAAACCTACAGTAGACCTGCTGTAGTTGGCTTTTATGCCATGAATGCGATCAAACATCTGCCTACGTCCACATCCAGCAGACGCACAGTTATAATTTAATATGAAGATATTTCACCCACACTAAGATTCACATTCCACACTGACATATACAAAGAAGGAAAAACACAAACTCCCTCCAAGCTGAAATTGAGAGTGTAGGTAGGCTCTTTCTGGACTTTCTGCCCTCACGTTTTATTTTCTAGACATTTCGAAAAAGCCATGTCAAAGTCTGACAATATACCACAAAGCTCTTACTCTGTAGAGTCCAGCCTCTAAATTAACAGCCCATTCTCATTTCCAGGGTGTCAGATAATGCAGATTTAGCATTAATAACAATGTTAAAATGATTAAATGACCATTGTCCACGTCTCTGGAAATACTGAACTTTATCCCTACAATCAGTACCAGTCCAATAAACCTAAACTAAAGTGCAATTAAATACTGAATGTAAACAATAGCACCTAATAAAATGCTAACAGTGGTAAGAAGTAGTGTACAGAAATATATACATACAGTATAAACACATTAAGAAACACATTCACACTGTAAATCACATTTGTAATGTATTCCGAATAAACAAATCCATATAAATAATGTGGAGCAGCTGTGTCAGCATGTGACTATGGCTTTTACAGCTGGAGCAGTAGTTGTTCTTTGCATTAATTATAATTTGCATGATCTTGATTTAAATTCATTTCAGCCAATATTTGACAAATCAACTATTCTTTACAGACATTAAAGCCACATCCAAGCACACAGCTATCATTATATAAAATGACCACCAGACCATGTTTTTACTTTTTTAAGATGTTATTTCATCCCAAACCACAACACTAACCCTAACCCAGCTATTGTTATGTTTTTTTCTACAGAGATTTTTAACGCATCTTTAAAATGTTATTTTAACTCATTCAGTGAGTATTCAGATTTACACAGTAACGCCTTTTAACTGCATATGATTCTGTTTCATCAACCTATGTCATGTTTTCCTGCTAATGGTCCAGGTTCAGCTGGTTCACAGGATGTCCTCTAATCTCAGCCTCTTTTCTTTCTCTTTTAATTGGTTTCTTTTTCTGTCTTCCTTTCTTTGAACTCTCTTGCTCAGTAACGAACCAGAGCATTGACCGTGAGTCTCAGTCCAATTATAGCCCAGCGGTCTTTACATCCCGACCACCGTGATGCCCGACCCCCCTGCCCTTGCTCTGAACTCTGACGGTGAACGTTCAGGTTCAAAAGCAGCATTTGTGACCTCTGTGAGCCGGCGGCAGGGTTTGTCCCCACTGAGGACAATCACGTTTCCGAGACGCAACCTCCTCACGCTCATTGAGTCCAACTCTGAGAATAGATACGTTTATCTTCTTTATTTATCTCAGCTTGGACAAGGATTAATCAGAAAATCTATCATTTTGACACTGAAATTGAAAACAATTGTCTGCAGAGGTCCAGTTTTTTTGTCCACCAGCACTTCTGGGGATAACATACTTTCATCTATGTCTTGTTTTCATTTTGCTGAGCAGAGTCTTTGAAAGTTTACTTCCAGTTTTCTCCTAAGTGTCACAATGTTGCTGCGGTTTGCCTTTGTGTTTCGGAGAATAAGCTGCTGTCAGACTGTCCTGTGAGATGCTTTTGGGCCAACATTGGCGACGGTGGGTCAGCAGCAGCTTCACCGCTTTGTCTGCGTCTACACAGTACTGTAGTGTAGTCACACAACTTTTGGCAGCATTTAGAAACCTCTTTGATTGCAAAGTTCATTTCCAGCCTCTCACTATATTTTAATGTGAATTTTCAATGAGACGTTAAAACTAATTAACTATTGTAACTGTTGCCTGTTGTGTATGACTAAGAAGGTCGAGGACTGGACTGGGATTTGCTTTAAGCCTCAATTACTATCTTGTTTTTTGAAGTAAGTTTAGATTAGATTTAAATTATTCAGCAGAGATCTTTTCAACCATTATCAAGGGTTGTGAGTTGTGTAAACTATAAAACCTCTTATTTGGACCTAGGTATCACCACAAATGCTGATCCATGATCACAGCTCCACTGCCTGCACACTCACTTATTCAAGCTTTCATGACCACATCATCTAGTTTCTTATAAAACTGCACCAAATTAATGTTTTATTTATTTATTCTTACTTTTCAGAAAAGATCAGCCTCTGATCCATCAACCCGTGTTTCAATTAGCAGCCTGTGGAAGTTCCACATTGAGCGAACGTCCCCATGGTGAATTTGACAAGCTGCAATTGGCAATCACAATTAAATGTGGTGTTAAATCTTAAAACTGACCAATACAATGATAAATCTGCAGTCGCTACTCCGATTGTCTGACTTAACAGATTTAACAACACGTCTTCTCAAAGTTTCCGCCTCATTGTGTGAAACACACTGACCCCCGGAGAATGAACAACACACATGAAACAAAGTAGAGACAGAACAAGTGAATGAACAAGGGGGAGGAAGAGGGAAGAATGTGAAGAGAAGGCCATTCTGGGTAGACAGCGCCTCACACCATTGACAGAAAAGAACAGAGAGACAAGAGGGGACAAGCGGTCACACAGACAGGACGTGAACCGGACGAGAACGTCAGACCGCGGACAGCGGTTTCTAAGTCAAAAATATCAAAGTTGTAAATTAAACATTGCTCACGGCAGGTGACCTCTGTGGGGTTTACAGTAAGAGATCGACATACGAACGTTCAGATTTCAGCTGGTGTCTGATTCAGGCAGCGAGGTTCATTAAAGCTATCATGACCCAGCATGTGATGATATGTTCGACACTCAGAGGCCTCAGTTCTCTCCGATCTATTGTATGGGTGTTTACACTGGAGGTCTTCAGCGGTCCAAAAAACACAGGCACACAAAAAAACCCTCAGCCTTGCCTCACCTGAACCCTGCATGGACCCGTTCATTAAAAAAAGAAACAATGCAAACCCCTGTCTCACTGAACCCAAGGAAACAAAGACACAAAGATGTTATTCAAACCAGAGCCAATTTAAACTTCTGCTGCTCCCTATACAATAATTACTTGTCTTCTTTTGACTGATTTCACTGGAAAATAAGTGTGTTTCTGTTTTTTATGGTGATTTAAAAAGACAAAACATGTCAAAAACAAGTATCAAATACTGAAATCATTTATAAGAATGAACAAAACACAAATTGAAAATAGTGCAGCATTTTTTTCAGGTCAATAAAGAGTCAGGTTAATTCCAGTGACATCAATCGAGATCAGCCCCGGTCAGGTGGAGTTACAGTACAGTTCTGAGTACTGACAGGTACTCTCACGTAGCACCAGAGTATGGAAAATCACTGTTGAACTCTGAGAGTCTCTAGCACAGTTTAAGGTTATAATACTTGGCCAGCAGTTTGGAGACATAGGAGCACAGGTTTTATATGTGAAGGTGAGAGTTTTAGTGTTTAACTTTAGGGAGCATTCAAATGGCTATTTCCTGGAGCCAGCCCATACTAGTGTGGTAATGAGTCTTGCAAACGCACAGTTCTGGGTTAAATGAGTCCACCTGCTTCTTATCGCATATTAGATATTTAAGATAGAAAATGACTGAAGCTGCTTAACAAATTGGTCAATTAGTGCATTCGTGCTTCTCACCGTCAGTGTGAACACATCACATCTGAACATCAAAGTCACTGTTTCCTCTCCGACTCAGACAAAATCAATCAAACGCCATCTGGTCTTCTTTTCACCAGGAGCCTCCACGAGGCCAAAGACTCGGCGAGACGATGGAAACAACATGGTGGAAACCAGTCAGCGGCGGTCTGCCAGCGTCTCTGCAGCCGCATGAAGCGAACGGACCAGGAGACTGAAGAAGTGGCTCTAACTGAGATCTATTGTGTAAATAATCCAGAACACATTGTTGTGTTGAAGCCTAATCGAACGCAGAGAGAGAGATGGTTCGGCTGATAACAGTAGCGTGTTAGCCTGGAAACATTTAAAATGTCTGTTTGACATTCAGTCAGCATTAGACCCACTTCAGCAGTCTTTTGAGTGTAGCCCAGAAATAATACTTTGAACTCTGGATGTGTCATTGAAACTTTTACTACACTGAGCTAATTTAAAAAATGTTAACACATCACAGTCATTTGTTCGCATCAGTGTTTTTTTTTGTAAAGATCACGTTCGCAGAGAACTCCTCAGCCAGAAAACAGCTCATTGACTCTGTCATTTTGATTTCTGTTGGCAGAAAGTAAAACTGTGCTTGTCAGCAACCAGATGCAGTAAAAGATGGATTAATTTATTTTTATCATCTTAAGCTTTATTTATTCTTCTGCATTGAATCTACTCTGATTCTCCACTGTGGCCTGGACTGTTTGAGTTGTACTGAGCTTCTTCACACCTAGAGTTCAGGTCAGAATTGAAAGAAAAGTTTCTCTGCCCTTTTTGCCCGTTTTGTTCCTGTTAGCTCCATGAACTTTATGATCATCTCTGAATTTAAGGCTTGTTTTTGGTGGTTTTTGAAATCTACCCAGTTTTATCAAATATTTATTGTCTGTGAGTCAATGGTCTAAGTGCTCAGCTGCTCCACTTTAAAATTAAAATAAACCAGAAACTATTTTAACTTTTGTGATCCTCTTAGTTAAGTTTTCATCAATCATCCCTGAAAAATGTGAACATTTTAACTTTACTGATATGTTATGTAACCTTTATAAATAAAGACCTGCACAAATAATGGTTTTCCCACCAGCATTAGCTGTTTGCTGTGTTTACTGCTAATTAACCAGTTTTAACTGCAACAAAACAGCAGTGTTGCCACTGGATAGAGAATATCACTATTTTTTATTTGTTTTATTATGAAAACGTGGTTTTAAAAAGTTTAAAGATCAACTGAAATGTGTTTCAGTTGTGTGTACTTGATATATTACTTTATTTTCTATAGAAACTGTTTGGTTTGGTGATATCTATGAAGCATTTTTCCCTATTAACTATCTTTTTCTACTTGAAGCCCTAAAAAACGAGTACTGTGCATGAACGTTTTAAAAAATGCAGTCGACATATTGTCAGTGTAAACAGGGCAAAATGCTATTCTGTGTTTTCTTGGGTGTGACACTAGACAAAAGGTCACAGGCTCGATCATTAAGACAAAGACACAAAACACACACTAAAAAATGTTATTTAAATGTTTTTTCCAACTGTGTAGATCTGTGTGAACCTAGAGCTCAGAGGACAGGATGGAGTGAGATAGTCGACACTGTGATGGAACACAAAAGGCAGTTTGAATACGAAACAATGGAAGCTCCTATTTTTAATATTTAGCAGCTGTGAATCCCATCAGAGAGGGTCCTGTGTTTTATCAGCCTGACCAGCCTGTCAGACCACACTGAGGGCCTATTGTTGGACAAGTGTATGTCTGTTGAGGTTCAGAAAGTGTATGTAGGCATGTCAGATTCACACAGTGAGGCCATTGTGTGTGTGTGTGTGTTTTAACTATTAATGTGAAACCTTCACATTGTTCTAATAAATAAAGTTTTGTAGCAGGTGGTGAAATGCGAAGCGCAGTGTTTCAAACTTCTGATTTTATTCTGCAGTGTAACGTTCAGATACCTGAACAGAAAACAGCTTAAAGTTCTAATCATCGTGACTTTTATTAAATCAAACCTGTCTTTATTTGTTCTCAGTAGTTTTTGATCATGCTGATGTTCAATGTCCCAACAGCTGCTCATGAACAATGTGGCATTAATCAAGTTAATATAAAAACCTATATTAAATGAATGCAGTTTAAGTCTGGTTTGGTGAATCTTGCTTGCAGCACTCATCATCATAAAAACCTCCATGAAGCTCAGCCGCTTCAGCTTCAGGCCGCTTTCACATTTAACCCATTTGGCTCGGTTTCAACATCTTGTACATTTTCTTGATCAGTTTGTTTATGCTGATGTCAAAGCTTTTAATTAACTTTTAATATTGGTACAGATCTGTGATTTAAACACGATTTCGAAAGCTACAGTGTTGTTAAATCCATCTGCTGATTGTGATTTACAGATAAATTTATACAAATGATCTGGTAACATGTACAGTGTGAATGTCTGCGTGGGATTGCAGAATTTTCTATGATCAATCATACAATCAAAAGCGGCTCGAGCTGGCAGGCAGTTGCGCTTGTATTTCACAAACAAGAGTTTTACACTCAGTGTTACCAAAATGCACTATGTGCATTGTTCAGCGCTAACGAACGTTCAACCATGCGTAACGTAAATGCGATGTGATGCAACAATTGAACAATCAAAGGCTACAGATTTATCAATACATCTGCTGCCTTCAGATGGCTGCGGGACAGATGTGTAATGTTTTGATGCAGATTTACACATACCTACTGGAGTGCTACTCTGAGTTTAAGTCGATCGTGTTCGCAAAACCTCAGTTGCACCACATGTGGTGAAGACGTCCGTTGTCAAATTCCTACCCTATCTATCTATCCAACACACATTTTCCACCAAAACAACTCTGCTGCCTCATTTCTCAGAACCCACCTGTGTGCCATGACTGTGTGCTGGGCACCAACAAACAACACAAAGGGAATGCTTGCTGGGCCCCATGAAAATAGCCCCATGTCCTCTGAGCTGTGTGTGTGTGTGTGTGTGTGTGTGTGTTTGTTTGTATGTGGTATGTGTGCCGATAATTACAGAGCACACACATCATCTTATTCTTCCTCTGTGAACAGAGATGACACCGACTTCCTTTGCGGCATATGGATTTATTAGTGGAAATCACAAACATTCACATATAAGATAAAAAACGAGAGGTTTCAAAGGATAAAATCGCTTTCCTGAGGGTGTGTGTGAACATGTCCTGCTGCATAGTTATATAATGGTAATGTGACTCTATTTACCCTATCAGTTGCACAGTGTGTAAATGTCCATCTGTGCTGTGTGTGTGTGTGTGTTTACTGGTTAGTGTCCCCTCCAGGTGCAAAGATTACTCCCGGCACACATGGAGACCATTTACACAGACACACACACACGCACACACATGCACAAACACACACACATACACTTACACACACAGACCCAGCTGTGAGGTCAAAGGTCAGGCCTTAGTCAGATGGAAATTGTCCTGGCTCATTTCCACTCCTGTAATGGACAGGTCCAGGTGTGTGTGTGGTGTGTTTGTGTACTCGTATTAGTCAATTCAATGTCGTCTGAAGTGTGTAATCAAAGAAATTTGAGATACTAAATGCGACAGTATTTTAAGTATTGGTGTGTCATGTATATATCAACAGTAATCCACAAAAATCGAACAGTTTAACTTGACAGTTTCTGCTTTTCATGGTAACAACTGTAGGTTTTGTTGCACCAGGCAAGAGAACATCAGACAGTGTTCCTCTTCAGACTTCACTGTTGAAGTGCTTTCTGAAACGCTAAAGTTGTGAAACAAAAGTGTTTGGTACACATTAAATTTTACTTAAATAACTGAATGTTTCTTCCTCAGACTGATGCATTATGTCATTATTTTACTGTGAAAAACAGTTTTGAACAAACTGGTTTTAAGTCAAATTAAACACTCTCTCGACAACCGTGACGCTGAACAGGCGTTTACAGAAAAACAGTTCAAAATAAAAAAATAAAATAAAATCAGCTGCTCAATTCTGTTTTTTCTACTTCATTTTAATTGTTTTCAGACAACAGAAAAAGAAATGTGATTATTCAGTATTACCTCAAAGGAAAGAAAGAGTCTGAACTCATCACTGAAATTGGAAAAGTGTTTTCTAAGTAAAGATTCAAATGTGAACTGACCAGTGTGTGTGTGGATGTGTGTGTGTGTGTGTGTGTGTGTGTGTGTGTGCAGCAGGGAGGAGCTGCTCTCTCTGGAGAAATAAAAGTTTAAAGCAGGTCTGGATTTTATTTGACAGTCTCCTGCTTTTCATTTTTCCCTCCGAGTGTGAAATGGTTTTCCTGATTCCTTCTCTCAGGGCTCGGTGGTGGCAGCAGTGGTCGGGCTTCATCCTGCAGAAGTGTCCTCGAGCGAGAGACTGAACCGCTGACCTTTGACCTCCCCCTGCAGAAAGTGCTATTTCCTCTAAAATACAGCCTGACATAAGTTATTAACTCAGAAAACTTTGAAATAAGAGTAATGAACTTGTGGGTGTGAACATTTTGAAAGGGAGCTGCAGAGAATCTTTTTAACTTTACAGAGACTGAAACACATGAAGAAGAGTGTTAATACATCCAGTAACCAATCAGTTTGCTCTAAGTAAACGGAGCCTACTGGAATGTGTGAATGTGGTAAATATTTCTTGCTGCAAAATGACCACAGAGTTTTAGAAGCACCACAAGAAAAATAAATATAAATCGACAACAAAAGGATAAAAACAAAAGATGCAAAACAACCACAGACCTCTTTTCTGTTTGTGTGTCTTCAGGGGACTTTAACATCTCTGTGCCCAGAGGCCCAGCGCCTCACAATCCGCCCATGCCTACTCACAGTGGAGCTAAAGCAACTTTGATTCAGAGCAAAATATCTGGAAATACTGCTGCCTGGGGTCTGTCATGCCCTCAGTGTGGTCTGACAGGCTGGTCAGGCTGATAAAACGCAGGACTCTCTCCGATGAGACTCCCAGCTGCTCAGTATTAAATATTATAGTCACTATTGTTCGTGTTCAAACTGCCTATTGTGATCAGTCACAGTGTTAACTATGCTGTTCTGTCCTCTCTGGGCTGAGTTCACACTGTGAACCGTTGAGAGGTTTACTTTGCTTCGGGGATTAAAAAACCCAGAGATAGTTCATCCGCCTGTCAATTTCCATAAAAGTTTCAGTGAACATTTATGTTACCAGAATATGTTGTGACTGTAGCTGAAGAGGTTGGCCTGCACGCTATAATCGAAAGCTTTTAAAGATAAATTCAGTCATTTCTCACCTGTGGGCGACGAAGTTTCTAAATTCACCATTCATCATCAGTTCCACTGATGGAAGATTTCAAACACATGGTCTTCTTAGCCAGTTAAAAGCTACAGTACATCCATAGGAATGGTAATGTGTGGATGACTTACAGGTTGATTTTACAGACAACAACTTAAAATCATCACTGTCACATTCAGGCTACAGTTAAACAGAAGCCGGTGTTGTTGTTTCACAATCCTGTGTCATGTCCAGTTTCAGTGTTTGGACACTACATAACTCCCTGAACGCCTCCGTTCTCAATGTCAGTGTGTGTGTGACTGTGTCCACTTCCACTGTGACACCACAATGATGGCAGCAGCTCTGGAGTGGACCGCTGAGCAGCACCGTCCGAATCAGAAACCTTCTCTGTTGTGTTGTGTTTTAACTCGACTGTGAACCACAGGAGCTCACTGGAGAACGGCTTCATGACTCACTGTTGGTTAAGCTGGCTCGGCTAATACTTTCCCCGTGCGCTCAGTCTTTGTGCTAAGCAAGATAACACATGTCAGACTGGTCCTTTAAGGTCAGTCACCAGACTTTGCCATCACCGTGGGTCATAAAACTGCCCGGTTCTCATGAGTCTTTGCATCAGGAAGCAGCGTCTGGATGAGCTTCAGCTGTGTGAGTGTGTTATGTATATGTCAATGTTTGGATGAGTGCGTGTCTGTTGTCTGAAGTTCTGCCACAGGCGGACGGGTGTGTTCTGTTTACAATGCACCATGGGAAATTAGGGGCGTGATGCTATCTGTGTGTGTGTATGTGTGTGTGTGTGTGTGTGTGTGTGTGAGAGAGCAGCTGTGTCTGGAGAGAAGACAAATGTCAGGCAACGGGTGTGGACGGATGAGAGAATCCCTCCATGTTTTTTTCTTTCTTTGTTCTTCTGTTTGTTTCTGCTCCCTCTGTTTGTTCTTGTTTGCAGTCTGGACAAGTTGTTCGTCACTACGTGGAGCCTGTAACACACACATTAGGACGTACTCCACATGTGAAAGCTCTTCCTTTTTGGAAGGTGGCTGCCACATCTGCCCCAGTCATGGTTGATAAATATTTAATGAAATACACCCGTGCACCAGATTCTCCTTCCTCACAGTGAAACTCTTCATAACTCTTCAAGCATCATGACAAATATTTATGTAACGTATTCTGAAGTTGAGAAAATAGGAAAATCTGACTAAAATTGACCGTGCGTCACATCTGTTGCAACTTTAAAAATGATTATGATAAAACTCGTCATAGCTTCTGTTATCTCACAGTTGTCACCAGCAGTGTTGAAGTTTTCAATAAAAGTTATGAAGGAGAATTGATGAACACACTGTGAGATGTGTAAAAACTAAACGATCATGTGAAAATGATTATGTCTCACTGCAACGTCTTCTTCAGCAACCTGCACCATCTGTAGAATCACAAACTGTGGCTCAGGCTTCATACGTTTTCCTCCTTTTAATTTTAAATTCTCTACGCTATCATTTCAGCAAATTTTTCATATGTGTTATCATCATAAATCTGAAGCACAGTGAGTGGAACCGAGATACAACACAGGTTTAGACGGTTTGACACCGTACATGTGACACTGGGTTGTTGTTGGATAAATAACAACAAAGTGGATTCCACTGAGCCAAAGCTGTTTGAGCACTGTTAGCTGGAGCTGATTCTCAGCCTGAATCACCCATATTATTACATCCATACCTGGAAAAGTGAAGTGAATTTGGAGACGATACATTCAGGTGTCAGAACACAGTCAAACATGCTGCCGTTCATCAGAATAGACCCAGATCAGCTCGCTTTCCATTGTACTAATCTAAGAGGTCATTTGCTGTGAGCTAAGAAGAACGAAATGCAAGTCAACTAGTTTTAGTGTGAAATTTTAGAAAAACATTAATTCTAGTTAAAATATTTTTTAGATGAGAAAATATATCAAAGAAGCAAAGTGGTTCTACAGAAACCTTTCATCCTCCAACAGTGTCAGACTCCGTGCTCTCATGATGTGAGTGAACCGCTGACTGTTTTTATCTTGTGTCAGTGCGAATCATTAAAAACCGATGGGGAGGGTGAAGTTCTGAAATCACTCAGGGTCATGAGAGTGTAGACAGAGGAGTGGTGCCTTCGCATGTTTTCTTCTCAATGACGTTTTCCCAGGAAGAAATGAGGGAATCCCCAAAATTCACAAATTAAAAACTGCCGCACAACAAACTGAGAAATCAGCCGCAGTTTGTCTGAATCCAAAGTACATCATCATCCCTCGCTCACTTGTTTTTCATTCTTTCCAGTGACAGTGAAAATTATAAACATATGTCACAATTTCAATCCAATGAATACATTGCTCACTTGATTTAATGTCATAGTAACTGTTATTAAATCATAAAGTCAGGTGTTTGCCATGTACCGTCTGTCTCTTTGATGTATTGATTGCAGTGTTTCAAAAACTTGCGATGCAGTTTTGCATGTGCCACGATTTGTCTCTGACAAGGACATAATAGGAAAATACCTCATCTATGCATGTTAAGGTTGTTTTGGTGAGAGTTCGCTGGACCAGGCTCCAAAATGGTCAAACTGCTGGCTAGGTGCACCTGGCCGTTTAGGATGTTGACGGGTCGACTGTTTTTTATATGTTGCCACAAGTGATGCTGCAGCAACAGATGTTTAATACAAGTGGTGTGCTGACTAAAGTCTCTTGTGACTGACACAGCCTCACTCAGGCTGCCTTCACACCAACACACAGCAGGAATAAACATGGACTGAATCTGCTCACTGACGTCTTTTTGGCTGAAGTGAGGACAGGTGAGCTCTAGACAATAAATCAACCCGCACCTCTAATTGACCACTTGTGGTCCAGAGGGGCTCCCTAATTGGTCAGTTATAAATCCTGGTTGTCAACAAGTCCCACATCCACGAGAAAAACCAGCAGGTCTGTTAAATCAACCCACACACACACACACACACACACACACACACACACCCTGCAGTATTTTGTCAGTTTACAACATGTGTTGAATATACTTAGCGTCTCACAGGTGTATTTGTTGTGTACGTGTGTGTTATTCTGTCCCATAGGGCGGATGGGCACTCGAGGGCGGCCAACCTGTCACCACCCATCTACTTCTTGTCCTGCTCACCTCCACACAAACTCACTGGGCACACGTGCTGTATATGAATCACCGCGGCTGCAGAGACATTATTTTACACCCACGTGAACACAAACATTTTCCACACACTCACAGGTGTGTAGGTGTCAACGAGTGATGCAGAGCTGAGGTAAAAACAGAGAAGTGTCCTCGTTGCTCACACGGTGTCGACAGCTGTCATCGAACTAATTTACAGTCAGTAAACACGGCGGGTCGACCACTTCAGGCGTCACGTTGGAGGTCCACTCGGCTCGGAGAACAGCGACCGTGTTCCTGCTCGTGTCAAAGAGACACAGCAAGACAGGTTAAAGCTGGAACCAGGAGGGACCAGGAGAATCTGGTGCAGATGGAAAAAGGTCAATGTGTCAGAGTCATCTTTAATTCTTAAGAAATCCCAAAACAGCATGTTTTAGGATGATGTCCTACTGAACACAAAAACATGTCAGAAATGGTAAAGGTTCAGTCGTTTCCTCAAACAGCTGCAGCGACAACAGTTAGTTACCAAAGAACTTAACCGGCTTTGATCAATGTCCTCTTAATCTGGACCACGAAGGTTTTAGTTTGAATTCACCCTGACGAGCAGAAAGAACAACATTTGATGACAGTTCAACACTTGCAGAGATCTTTCTGCCTGATTGACATCATCATGGGTCCACAGCAACAGTTACTTACCATGATCAACCGACTAATCGTGAGGCTGTAGACTTTGATTTCACCTGTATAATTGATGGGCTGCATCTCTGCAGGTCTTCTGTCTGACAGAGTCCCACAGGTCAGATAATGACACGTCCCACAGACACTGTACAAATGCTTTATTTGATTGACGTCCCTTAAAACTTCAACAACTTTCAGCTGTGTATTGGATCATAAATGCTCCGTCACAGTAGTGGAAGTGAAATGGTTTGGTTGAGTTTAGGCAAGTTCTTTCTTACAATAGCAAACGTGATCACCACTGTTTAATGGTCCTTGTTATAACACACAGTCCTCTCCCCCACCCTCGTTCCTAAGTGGACTTTTGGCTTGATGCTGCTTTGTGTCATTGCTCTATGTGTCACATATTGACGTGCCTGGAGTAATAAGTGTCATCTACTGACATACCTGTGCATCTCATACTCACACATGAACGAACCTTTAGCATTGGTACAGTAGAACAGCAATGTCTTAAATTACTGTAGCGTCAGACGAGAGCACAACCTGAGCACGTCTGAACAAACTGACTGTTGCACGCTCATCTGCAGCTGGTCCTGAGTGAATGAGTGCAGAGAGTGAATGTAAAACTCGAGGCCCCTGAAAGAGAGAAACCTCTTTTAATGTCACAGAGAAAAGTGAACTTTATGTGTCTGAGCGAAGCTGTGTTTTCCACGCTGTGTGTGTGTCTGCACTGTAGGGT